>NC_136955.1:12406419-12548919 GCF_032717465.1 Coenobita brevimanus | reverse complement strand
TGATAAAAGTGAAAGGAGTAGGCAGCACTAATCGAGTGAGTGGATAATAGTCACCACCACCTAGTAAATCCTTCACTGTATTATCTGAGTATAACATAAAATCATCTGGAGGTAGCAAAAATTAGCTATAAAAAGACATTATCGTACTGAATGGGTTAACGCAGTCTAAACACACCTGTTCTCTCGTAAGTGGCATGCTCGTGGGAAGTGGTTGTGTCGTCGGAAGCACCATTAGCCTGCAGTCTGAAAGTCCTTAGTTCGATTCCCGGGCCGGCAATGAGCTCATCTGGCAAGGTCTTCTTTACTCCATTCTGTTCGTACACTCGGCTCCACCTATATGTACTACATGGGGTGGTGTGTTAGGTATTTTACATGACACCAGTGTATTTGTTTACTTCTCATTTACAGTGGTATGGTTATTGTAATGGGGTTCCTTGAAAATAATAGATATGAGACGTAAACTAATACACTAGTGTCACTAAGCCCTCCAACACACCACTCCCTGTAATACCAGTACGTGGAGGCAACCTCATAGTCTCAAAAAAGTGTTGGCTCCCCTAGACCCGATGTTTCTGTAAATGCGCGCAACAGGTAGATACAAAATGGTTGGCATTTCTGACAATGGTCTGTACATTTCCGTTTTGTTTTCGTGCTCATTATAATCACCATATATGTAGTATACCACATACTCTTACATTAGAAGACAGTCCAACACTTTTTATACCATATGCAAAATTACTACCATTACTTGTAACCCAAGTAATTCATGCTCATTAGATGACATCCGTTCCAACAGATGGGATGCCAAGTAACAGTATTACGTCCACGTCCCTATGTTTGCATGAACCGAACTTACTGTCGAACTGTTTCGAATGCAATATACAATAAACTAAAGTGACCGAATCATACTTTGCATGCACTGAAATGTGTATCAAACTGTCATATCAAATAACAACATTGTAATTTATGGTAATACCAGTATTATTTCCCTCTGAAGTGAATGAATCCAGTGGAGACAATTGTGAGACATAAGTTGAAACAGTGTCATGCACACTCATGGGTTTTAGAGTCACCACATAGACCTCTCAAAAATCACTAGGTGTTATCATCACCCTTCACGAAACAAGACTAAGCTTATTGATATATATGGTTAATATACTATATTACTCTATTAAAGATGGCCACTATGACACAATAATAAAGCACGCTCCTTAATACTACCTGGCAACTCTCCCATACTAAGACGGCAGGCCTACCAACATAATCTAGATGTGTACAATTGTAGTTTAGAAGGCTTCGTCCTTTGTGTCACAATGTATCGACAAGGAAAGAGGTTGATATTTTCCTTGGGAGGCTGTACCTGACACTGAAATAGAGACTGGGTTATGCAAGCGACGGTTGGGATGCCGTAGTATGTGACTGAGCCGAAACTGAACATCTGCCAAACTGACCCTCAGATATAGTAGCGCCGGGTGCAGGCCTTCTCCTGATGTACTAGGAAGTAACATGAAATGCTAGGAAGTAATATGAAGCTGGTCAAGCTCCCCTCAGTACTTAAAGAGTAACAATTAATAATGAAAGGAAAATGTCTGCAGTCGGTACAGAGCGTTGCAGCATATCTTTCTACCAAAACTTAATCCCTGTATATCAAACAACCTCACAAATTATTGAAAAATATGTATTATTGGAAATTATAGCGAATTTTTATATGAATCCCTTGATTTTATCTGCATATGTATACATTAATGCATCAAATTTGTTTTATATGTTTGGTTTTCTGTATGTAGTTAATTATTCATTTATTCCTATATATTCATAGTTTTATTTTTCACTTTTCAGTTCTGCTGTTTCTTCCTTATTTTCTTTTCTTTTCCTTACTCATATTTCGCTTTCTCGTTTACCTCTGTATCTTTTAATTCATTTAATATTTCTTAGTTTCATTCCTATTTTTATAAACGCATTTTCTCCTCTGTCCCTTATTTCTAATATTCTACCGTTTTTTGTCAGTCTACACTCCCTTTGTTACCCTTTCATTCTCCATGCATTCTAAATTTCTGTAGGACTACATAATAGATAGATAGATAAATAAATAGATAGAGAGACAGATAGAAGCAGGAAGTCAAATGATGAGAAGGTGTTGTGTCTGCGAGAATCGAGCAGTGCTAAACATGCTTACACCCTCTTAACACTGAGGAAAGCTGACGACAGCGGCCAGTAAGGAGATGATGCAGTTAGCTGTCAGCAGTCCTCTCGTGAACAAAGATCCACGAGGAACACACGTGACACACCCCTGCTACACCAGATTTTAGGAAAGAGAGAGGAGAAGGAGACAAGCGACCCTAGAGAGAGGTCGAGACGGAGATTAGCCTTAGAATAGAAAGAGAGAGAGATAGCGAGACAGGGAGGTAGCTAACCGGGACTTATACTCTTCCCATGGGAGAGACCTGTTTAATATTTCCAAGACAAATAAAAATAGTCCCATACTATTCTTTACCTCTCCCGTCACTACATGACATCTGGTGGGGAAACTACTACAAGATATAAAAGCCGCTCAACCACAAGTCTAAAATATACTTCTCTACAAGTAACTACAAAGTCTTTATGACATTTGGTAGCAGCGAACGTATACGAACCTCGTCTACGAATCAACATTAAATTACTACAAAATATCAAGATTGAAAACAACCAACAACATCAGCTCCTGACAGTATTCTCTCCATCCAGCCCCCTCCGTCTCCCAGATCATTACGCTGATGCACAGGTCAAGAGATGACTCGACGCCTTGCAAGTAGCTTAACGACAAACCAGCAAATCTGCGGACATCGTCTCCGAATTAAAAGCAAATTTCTACAAAAGCAACCGAGACTACAAGATTAGCTTCAGTTCTACATTGAATCCTACAAAATACAGCCTACAGTGCAAATAGTCTACAAAGTCTACAGCCATCTACAATCAACTACAGCCATCTACAATCAACTACAATTAACAACTCTACGTCGTCTGTATAATCTTCTACACGCACCTACAAGTAGCGGCAGTCTTCATCCCACAACGAGTAAATCACTAGAGAAAAGGACCGAGAAAACATCCACATAGAAAAACGGAACAAACAAACGAAGAGTGAGACACGACTCACAACTCATCTTACTCACTCGTCTTCACTCAAGTTACTCATCGCTACTCATTCACTCACCACAGCTACCAGTGTGGGAAGCCGACGTCACCATGTGCTGAGATGACATCACAACGCGAGTCTGCCATGCCAAGCAACGTGTGACTGACACCAGGCACTTCTCACCCACTACTCATTACTCATTATTCACATAGCTCCTACTCATATTCACTTATTTTCACAGTTAAGTTGGAAATTCGACGTTCTATGCTGAGGTTTGCCTGGGACAGCCGTTAACCACTACAAATACCAGGCCATGGAGTTTCCTGAGTAATATCGTCCATCAGCACACCACTAGAATTATCAAGAGATCTTCAATCAAACCTGTATTTTCTTCCGAGATCGACTTTTGTATCGACACACCTCTACGATCTGTATCAAGTGGGTAAAATTGTACTTGCTCATTTCTTCTCAGTGCTAAAATTAGCTATATTCAACTTATTTACTCATCTAGTTTGCTAGGACATAAATAAACAAGAGGCGTATTTCATAACATCATATCTTAATGACAGGAATATTTTCGCCACCACCCACGTTAATACCAGATGACACACAAATTGCCACAACATCAGACTCACAATTAAGAGACAGCCCACCCATTGTACAACCCACACCACACGTTAAAGATAAAGAAACAAATACGGGAGTTTCGGATGATGAGTGGGAAACCCCTTCAGACATAGAGAGTGACGACTTTGCAGCTGCCTTGCATACGTATGCCAATATACTTAACAGGGTTCACCGGTCCGGTCATACATATTCCACCATTCCCTCACATAACGATAAACTCGTACAAGTTGAATTAACAGGGCAATCATTAAATATGAATCAAGAACCAAATACTGCTGATCTAAAAACCACACCTCACGTTTTTGTGTATCACGAGGATAAGACTGCCCCAAAATTCTCTGGCACAGACAAGGATCGCATTGATGTCATTTCATTAATCAGTCAGTGCGAACAAATGTTCATCAAGCGCCACATACTAGATGAACAAGAGAAAATTGCTATTTTTTCATCTTGCATAAGCCAGGAAAGATGTCCAGCAAGCAATTTATTGCGCTCCGATAAGCTACATCGTGCTAGGACATATGATGAATTTAAAACTGAATTTCTGAAGAAATTTTCTGGAGGTATGAACTTCTTGCCAGGTATAATTCCAGAATTACATAAAATTGTAGATCTTGTAAGGGAGCACACTACAAACCATGTGCTCAGTGAAATAACTGCTGATGTCTCCACAATCAAGAGAACCCTATTAGCTACTCTGGAGAATTCTAAGTGGATAACAGATGATGGAAAGAAGTCCCCAGACCTCGTCGTGGACATCATTGGTTATGTAGCTGCCTTGTGTAAATTACCTGATAGAACCCTTAAGATCGCCAAAACGATCGCGTACACCCTAGGAATGTGCTTGCTAGACTTAATGAACGAGGTAGAGATGCAGTGCAGTAAAGCAGGTGTGGTCGACACACATGCACATTCTGGTAGAATCAGGGTACCTGAGACAGTATCAGCTGTGAAAACATCTACACCGACCCCAAACAGAGAACAAAATCGATCGCGACCAGAAATGAGGCAGCCCAAACAAACAAAGACGCCTAGACCTCGTTCCCACACGCCTTCCTACAGGCAGTTTCATAAGTTTTCGCGCAGCCCGAGCAGGTCTCGCGCCATAAACAACACTTTTTTGGGGAAATCACCTCGTAGGTCACAGTCAAGGGATAGGTCCATTCTGTGTCATTATTGTGCAAAACCAGGACACACAAGGTATGAATGCTTTATCAAGGCAAAAGAGGATAATCAAAAAACACAAGGATTTGGTCCTTACTGTAGGCATCATAGATACCAAGGGCACTGGACTAGTGATTGCAAAACAGTAGAAAAAATTGTGTCTATGTTCAAATCGGGGGAAGACCAAGTCATGACAAAAAACGAACAAACGTAAAGAAGAACAAGGTTAAACTTCACATAGGAGGCATGTTGGGAAATGAGTGTATCTTGATACCAGCTGTATGTGAGGATCAAAACGTTTCCTTATTTTTAGATACAGGCTCTCCAGTGAACTTAATAACACATGAAGAACTAAACAGAATTCTTAAAAATAAAAAGAAAGTAACTTTTCTGGATGAAGCTGATTTAGAATTATACACAGTAGATGGTCAAGAGATTACAGTAAAAGGTATGATAAGATTAAATCTCAGTTTCACAGAAACTACAAGACCATTCTCTGCATTGTTCTATATCGTTGAAAACTTAGCAATTAAAGCTCATATGTTACTGGGCTTAAGATCCATGAGAACTGAGAACATAACTATACTCCCACAAATGAATGGAATTGATTTTGATAATGAATTCATAGAGGAAATACTTTCAGAGCCCTCACCGATTGGTAGAAGAGAGCCAAAAAGAATTGGTAATATTAAAGGCTTAAACAAACATACACAAACAGATGAGTGTATAAATCCACTTACACCACCAACCCCATCCTCCAGAATTAGTGACCCAGATAACAGTACTGATTTATCAATTTTTCCGGCCCATCTCACTAATGATTTGGTTATACCACCTAATTCATACATGAAGGTTACCATAAAGAGCAAATTACGGAATAGTACTGTTCTTGTCTTAGAAGAATTATGTAAAGTAAAGGGATTGTCAGTAGAAAACGCATTATGTCATACGAACGACGAAGGGCTAACTCAGATATTCATTATTAATCACATGAATGGGGAAGTTCAGTTGAAGAAGGGAACTTGCATAGTTAATATTGAAAAATGTTTCGCCCCTGTGAAGGAAATAAATATTGGTGGAGTAACAAGTGAGATAAAATCTACGGATAGAGAAAGAATAAAGGAGAATTTAATTCACTCAGGTGAATTTGACGAAGAAAATGATTTGTTAACCCTGCTGGAAACACACAGGGACACCGTAGCATTGCCCGGAGAACAATTAGGGTGTACTAACTTGATTAATCACATGATTAATGTGCACCCAGAAACACCACCAATTTTCGTACCAGCTTATCGCATACCACACTCCCAACGTACACTTGCAAATCAGTATGTCGATGAAATGTTAAAGCTTGGAATTATTGAGCCTTCACTTTCTCCGTGGAACGCTCCCCTTTTCTTTGTGCCCAAGAGAAATGGAGAAATGCGTGCGGTAGTAGATTACCGTAAACTAAATAATCACACAATACCAGACAGATTTCCCATGCCATTGCTAAGTGATGTTCTACAGAATATTGGTCCTGAGAATAATATATTCCCGACCATCGATCTCCTAAACGGATACTATCAGATTCCGGTATCTCAGGAGTCACGTAAATACACTGCCTTTTCAACAAACAGAGGCCATTATCAATATACAAGAATGCCAATGGGACTGAGGACAGCCCCCGGTACGTTCCAGCATCTTATGAATTACGTATTGTCCGGAATTTTAGGACAAGGAATATTTGTTTATCTTGACGATATTGTTATCGCAACGAAGAATATTAAGGATCATCTCAGGAAATTAGACTTACTCTTACAAAAGCTTAGTGATTCTGGATTAAAAATTAAACTTTCTAAATGCAAATTTTGCCTTAAGGAAATAAATTTCTTAGGCCACAAATTAAGTTCTGATGGTATTCACACCACTGATGACAAAATACAGGCAGTGAGAGATTTTCCTGAACCCACTACAACTGACGAAGTTAGACAATTTTTAGGTCTGGCTGGGTACTATAGGTCCTTCGTACCACAGTTCTCTCATATAGCCTTCCCTCTATTCCAACTACTCAAAAAAGATGCTGTATTCCAATGGGAAGAAGAACAAAAAAGGGCATTTAACAATCTAAAAATTAAACTAACAAATGCACCTTGTTTAGCATATCCGAATTACACGAAATCATTTCTTATTTGTACAGACGCATCAGTTAAAGGATTAGGGGCTGTACTGATGCAGGAAGATAAAAGAGGAAAGAATCAACCAATTGCATTTGCCAGCAGACAAAGAAGAGGTGCGGAGAAAAATTATAGCACTACAGACTTAGAGGCACTTGCAGTGATTTTTGCATTACAAAAGTTTCGAGATTTGGTATATGGTTACGAAATCCACTTATTCACCGACCATAAACCACTGGTGGGTATGTTTAAAGAAAAACTCCTTTCTGGGAGGAGAGCAAGATGGAAATGTACAGTTGAAAACTACAATGTACAAATTCATTATATACAAGGTAAAATTAATATAGTAGCTGACGCATTATCTAGGAACCCGAACACAATTCAGGTCGCGGCGTTAGATCTCAAAGGAAATATCCCAAACCACGAGGATATCGCAAAGGCACAAAGACTTGACCCAGTATGGTCAAAAGTAATATACAAGTTAGAAAGTGGAGATGACATACAATTACCCAAACTTCATGTCCCACTTGAACAATTCACAATGGTCAATAATACATTATACAAAATTAACTCTAAACAACCAAAACGCCAAAGAAATACTAACCAGTTGGTAGTACCTAATGACATGATACCCCAAGTATTACGAATGATACACGACAGCCCCCATGCAGGACACCCTGGAAAGGATAAGACATTCAACCAAGCCCAGCTATTATATTACTGGCCTTCATTACGAAGAGATATAAACAATCATATAGACAGATGCGAATCATGTGCAGAACACAAAGGATACCCAATCACACCTGCACCGATGGGTAATTACCCAGTACCACATCAACCATGGGACGTTGTCGCTGTTGATTTACTCAAGATGCCATTATCATACAATAATAACCTATACTTATTCGTAGCAACGGATCATTTTTCCCGTTATGTCATTTTAGCTCCAATTAAAGATAAGACAGCAGAGACAGTAGCAAAGGCAATAACAGATAATGTAATATGTCGCTTTACTACCCCAAAGGTATTAATAAGTGATAATGGAGGAGAATTTAATTCTGAGATCTTACAAGAAATATGTAAACAATACAACATCAAAAAGGTTAACGTTTTGGCCTATCACCCAGCATCGAATGGGTTGGTAGAGAGACAAAATAAAAAGGTATTAGATGTGCTACGACACATTCTCAGTGAAAATTATGCAAGCTGGGATGATTGGATTCCTAGAGTAGAGGCCTCCATTAATGGGTCTATAAATAAATCCATTGGTGACACACCACATTTCATTATATATGGCACAGATAAAAAATTACCATATGAGCTCCTAGAAGGTGACAGCATGCCTATATACAATTACGATGATTACTCTAAACTCCGTTTACGTGAATTCCAGGACATTCACAAAAGAGTGAAAAAACAATTAACGATGTCCAAGGAAGAAATGACGGAGGCATTTAACAAGAAGGCAAAAGATTCACCTATCAGCTTAGGAGACATTGTTTACGGAGTCATTCATACGAGAGACAATAAATTATCCCCTAAATTTGAGGGCCCATACAGAGTAATTAACATAAAAGCAAACAAAGTTTTAATTAAGTCACTTTCAAGTGGCGAGGAAAAACAAGTTCATATTGACCATTTAAAACGAGTTTCAAGGGAATTATCACATAATTATTCAGCCTCGGATACAACCGAACAGGTGAACGTACCTCAAGAAACCAAGCAAGAACACAACAATGATTACAAAAATAAATTAAGGTCATATACCAAACAATCGAACATAGGTGCAACTATTCCAATGAAATCTACAGTACATCATTTACGAGAATTAAATATCGATTTAAACTCCTTCTATAAATGGAATAACAGCCAACCGTAACGCACACCATCACTATCATCAACCACAGCTTTATAGGAAATTAATAGATTTTTTTTTTTTCGGTAGGTTACGATGAAGGGACTTATGCTATGGATTCTCCTATACATAGTAAGAGTATATGCGCACCTAGACCCCAAGCATATAGTACGACAAGGATCCCTCATAGCTCCAACGGCCACGACTACAATCGTCAAGGACGTCATGAGTACTGAAATAAGTCTAGATTACTTGTATGACTTACCTACTTATCTAGAAAGACTTGCGACGCCGATGCGAACTCTGGACTTCAAGATAGGGAATTATGTTTCACAAGCACATAACACCAAGGAAGTGGATGAAATGGTGAAGTTAGCGAAATGGAAACTAAAACAGGCGAAGTCAACTATGCTCGTCATGATCCAAGATCTCCCATCTTATGGAACGGAGGTACTGAGCGAAAGGAACAATATCACACGTACTCGCCAAAAGCGCGGTTTGTTCGATCTGGGCGGCGCAATTCTTGGGAACATCTTTGGATTGGCTACAGAGGATGACCTTAAAGAAATAAACAACAAATTTAATAAGATAGCTCAGGTACTAACATACCAAGATAAATTCATCACAGGACAGAACTCAGCAATGAAGACAATTGTGAAAAATCTGAAACAAGCAGAAAACGTAGCTCTCGAGAGTGTAGATAAAATAAATGAATTAGAGGGCAACGTTACTCTTTTCCAGCACTTCTCCATCATCACAGAACATATTGACACGATTCTACTACAATTAGAGAACACTAGAGATCATTTCAGGGCACTTATGCAAGGAATTTCGAATGCTGGTGATGGCAAGATCACAAATGACTTACTCCCAGTTCATGAGCTACGTCAGATAGTTAGTCAAGGCATACATAAACATAAATTGAAGCCATTGTTCCGCAGTAGGGAATTTATGCAATATTACCCGTACTTAGAAGCAACACTAACACCAACATCAGTGATAGTTCATGTACCATTCATCACGGAAGACCTGTTCACAGTATACCAAATACACCCCTTCCCCTATAGGAACAACAACACTTTGGTCATCATCAACATCAACACAGACACCGAACTCATCATGGTCTCCAAGAGACGAGACACTGTCACTTTCGCAAGTGAGTCAACGATTGAGCGAAAGTGCCGCACATCCTTACATGCTGTTCATCTTTGTCCTGCGTACATTTTCACGTTTCAGCCTACTGATACAGTCCCTCGTGAAATGGCTATCATCAGCAATAACAATATTCATCATCACTGCAACTTCACTTTTGCTCCAGATAAACTTGTACACCATCAACGCATTGGACACTCGCAGTTTTTTTATTTCCCTCATAACTCATCAGTTTACATAGTCTGTCCAGATATACCACCATCTCATACATCAGCCTCAGGATTATACATAGCACCAGACTACTGTGCGGTATTTACACCATCCATGTCTACTTTTTCCACCATCAATCACTACGCCATCCTCAATCATACACACAAACATTTCCACCCACTGCCTAATATGAACTTAAACATGAGCACAAGTATTAAGCTGACTTCACCTAAGTTTGAAACTATGCAGCTGATCAATGAAACAATGAAGCCCTGGGAAGATTTGAGTTTGAGTATGTTCAACCCATATTATGTGTATAGCCAAGCACCTTCTGTCTTTATAATCATCTGCATTGTAGTTGCAGTATTGCTGTTGGCAATGCACAGAATGCATGCAAGAATTGCTAATTTGGAGTCATTGTTTAGTGGGGGGAGAGTTAACATCACAGTTAACCACCCTGAATGAAGTGTATATATTTTGTATATAGTATTAATTATATATATATATAAAAAAATAAATAAAAAAAAATAATAATAATAATACAAAGAAGAATGACCCATATATGACAGACCAGTACCATTATCTTTGAATGAAATATTAATAACTCTTACAATAATCTTAATTTTAAACTATTTTTATTCTTGCATGTATGCATTTCACTATAATATCCCAAGTACATACTGTATTACAGTTAAATAATTTACTTTAATGCATTTATTCAAATATGTATACAACTTATTTAAAATGTAATATTACTGAATAATCACTATTTACTATGAATAATATATGTATACAATATTCATACAATTATGTTACTTTACAATATTATGTATTTCACTTAATTAGCTTATAAGTTCATTATAATGTGTATGTAGTATGTATTAATATGTTATAACTATTAAATGTCGATGGTACGCCATTTTCGCGCAGCCGAGCAAATGTAGGACTACATAATAGATAGATAGATAAATAAATAGATAGAGAGACAGATAGAAGCAGGAAGTCAAATGATGAGAAGGTGTTGTGTCTGCGAGAATCGAGCAGTGCTAAACATGCTTACACCCTCTTAACACTGAGGAAAGCTGATGACAGCGGCCAGTAAGGAGATGATGCAGTTAGCTGTCAGCAGTCCTCTCGTGAACAAAGATCCACGAGGAACACACGTGACACACCCCTGCTACACCAGATTTTAGGAAAGAGAGAGGAGAAGGAGACAAGCGACCCTAGAGAGAGGTCGAGACGGAGATTAGCCTTAGAATAGAAAGAGAGAGAGATAGCGAGACAGGGAGGTAGCTACCCGGGACTTATACTCTTCCCATGGGAGAGACCTGTTTAATATTTCCAAGACAAATAAAAATAGTCCCATACTATTCTTTACCTCTCCCGTCACTACATGACATCTGGTGGGGAAACTACTACAAGATATAAAAGCCGCTCGACCACAAGTCTAAAATATACTTCTCTACAAGTAACTACAAAGTCTTTATGACATTTCCATCCCTCTCGATACGCTTCTCTCTGGTGAATATATACATACATACATACATACATGAATAGTCCATTAACACAGGGAAGGAAGCGGCACCGTAAGGCTTAGTATTCGTCTCAGAGGCAGCGGGGAAACGACTCTATTGACCTGCCGTAGTTGGAGTAGCGAGTTGGTCAGCTGTTAACCAACCCTTGTGCTTGGCCATGCCAGGTTATTGCTATCGGTTGTGACTCGCTCTTTCTGTTTTTCATATTCGGTTTGTCTCGCTTTCTCTCGTTTTAGGTCTCTCTCTCTCTCTCTCTCTCTCTCTCTCTCTCTCTCTCTCTCTCTCTCTCTCTCTCTCTCTCTCTCTCTCTCTCTCTTTGTGTGTGTGTGTGTGTGTGTGTGTGTATGCTTGTCTCGTATTTGGTCTGTCACGTTCTCTCTCTCTCTCTCTCTCTCTCTCTCTCTCTCTCTCTCTCTCTTTGTGTGTGTGTATGTGTGTGTGTGTGTGTGTGTGTGTGTGTGTGTGTGTGTATGCGTGTGTCTCGTATTCAGTCTGTCACGTTCTCTCTCTCTCTCTCTCTCTCTCTCTCTCTCTCTCTCTCTCTCTCTCTCTCTCTCGCTCTCTCTCTCTCTCTCTCTCTCCCTCTCTCTCTCTGGCGTTAGCTGGAACAGAAGGCTAGATTTGCCTGAACACGATAAAGTTTATGGAGACTCAGAATAACACCCAGAGTCTCATATCTCGCTCCCGGATGAATAAAATCGTCTGAGTCCGCTTGAAAAAGAGTTGTCTGGACCATGCGAGGGTTAAGGCAGATGCTGAACAGTGTTTACCCCTTCAGCGCCATGATGTATATTTTGCATTTAGTTTTGCTTTCAGACGGTTTTACACAGATGAAGGGGAACCATTTAGTGTATTAGTTGTAGCCAGTCAGTCAATCAAACAACCAACCAGTCAATCAATCAGCCAATCAATCAATCAATCCATTATATCAATCAATCAATCAATCAATCCATTATTTCAATCAATCAATCAATCAGTTAATCAATCAGTAAATCAATCCATTATTTCAATCAATCAATCATTATTTCGTAGTACAGCTACAGAGACAGTAATTAAAAACAAACCTTGAAAATTCTGTCTTGGTAGTAATAGTAGTAGTAGAAGAAGCAGTAATTGTGGTAGTAGCAGTAATTTCAACCCCAGACTCATCTGCACGTGAACCCAGCGGACTGCAGGCTGAAAATGCCCTCCTCCTGCAGTTCACCATCCTCCTTATGGGGGATAGGGAGGGAGCTGAAAAACTGATGCATACTCGTAACTATAGTCGGTTTCACGAAGTCTGACGCACTGATTTTGCCAGCTGGGAGAGGTGGATTTGGTAACACTGCACAAAGCTCTAGGGCGGTGATTGGTCAATTTCCGTTGTGTTTGAACGTGCAGCAAAATGACTTTGTATTCCAACCAAGGCCCTCATTTATTTGTAAGATACCGGATTATTCAGATACAAATTAAAGCAATAATATCTTTAATGATAAATATGTGCCTTTTAAATTTCTGGAAATAAACCTGAACGACATTGATAAGAAAACTAAGCAAAGTCGTGACTGGACGTACACGGACAACATCAGCGACTGATTTTACTTCATTATGTTTGATTTTGTTCACACTGTACTCGGTTTTATTATAACAGCAGAGTTCAACCATTATTATCCTTTCTTCCACCATTAACAGAAATTCGATTTATTGTACACTGATATTAATCCATTATTTTCCCGGCTCCACTCTGTCGAGGGGACAGAGATACATCTTGGGGAGAGGGTGCATGGTGGCCGGGGATTGGGTGTCTGTCTGTCTCTCTGTATGTCTGTTTCTTATGATACTTATGAAAATGTTCAGGAAAATCAAACACCAAACTTAGTAATGTAAGAAATAATTTCACTGAATCTGACTATGAATATAAACAAATGCAGATTTTTAAAGCTACTGTTACCTATGAAGGCAATGGAAATGTGTATGTACACTATATATAGAGAATAGCATGTATTGGTCCCAGTGAGGTGTGTGTGTGTGTGTGTGTGTGTGTGTGTGTGTGTGTGTGTGTGTGTGTGTGTGTGTGTGTGCTTACACAAATCATAATTATTAGAAGATAAGCTAAGCATATCTAGGGTCTATCTATCTATCTATGTATCTATTGCCAGACGCCTCAATCCCGTTTCGGGTGGCCACAAACAAATCGTCTCCAAGTCGCCCTGTCCCCCGCCATTTCACTGCCCTGCTCCCAACTCACACCCCCCTCTCTCATATACCTCTCCACCCCATCCCTCCATCTCATCCTCGGCCTCCCCCTCCCTCTTCCCTCCTCCACCTCACTCACATACACTCTCTTCGTCAGTCTTTCACCCTCCATCCTCTCCACATGGCAGATGAGGTAATGAAGGGCATGGTGTAGACTGTAGACTGTGACACTGTGTAGTAGTGGTGGGAAAAAACTTTCGAGCCTTCAAATGACCTAGGAACCACCTTGCTGTGAACGTCCTATTTCCCGCCACAGGTGCTGACTGTGTTCGTATGCGTCTAGTTGCGACTTTACTTAGTTTTGTTATCATTGTCGTTCAGGTTTATCTCTAACAATTTAAAAGACACATATTTATCATTACAGATATCATTACTTTAATATGTATCTGTATAATCCGGTATCGTATTAATAAATGAGGGCCTTGGTTGGAATGCAAAGACAATTTGGAGCACGTTCAAACACACCGAAAGAGAATCACCTCCCGAGAGCTCCTCGCAGTGTTACCAAATCCACCTGTCCTTAGCTGGCAAAATCAGCGCGTCAGACTCCGTGAAACCGACTATAGGTAGCTCCACCGCTTAGTTATATTGGCGCCACCATACGAAGACGTCCCTCTCCAGTAACCCTTTTGGAGTGAGAAGGGATAGTGTAATTCTAACTAAATCTCCGTCAGTCTTAAAAGCCCCTTCTGGAGACAGCTGGGATAAAATAAGTAAATATGTCCTCAGTTTGAAGGGGTTGAGTTGATTGCTGACTGGTGGTTCTTTTGATGTGTCTGACCCTCACTGGATAAAGCGTCTGGCAATTGATAGATATGTAAATGGATACTTAGTTGAAGAGATGGGTAGAGAAATAGGTAGTTAGAGGTACAATGTTGGGTAGTTAAACAGAAGCTGGGGCGATGAGATATAGATAGATCATCATCATCATCATCATCATCATCCAACCCTACATCGCCCCATGAGGAGCGTAGGAGCCCGGGGTTAGGCAAGTTGGTCTTGACATTTAATATGAGAGTGACCAGCCTCACTCATCCCTGAGTGGCATTATGTGAGCAATAAACCCCAACCATCCCTTGAATATAAACCTTCACCGCCTAAATCCGACTGGAGCGCCGTTATTACTCACTAAACCACCAGGCGCCAAAATTTGGTTATATGGTTACCACCCAGCGTAGTAAATGGTTTCCTGGTGTACAGGAAACCATTTGGCTTGTCACTCAGTGTAGAGTCACCCACAGGCAGAAGGAAAAGGAATGAATGAAGGAAAGAAAGACAGAAGAGAGAGTGTAAAGTCACCCGTAGGCAGAAGCTCTGAGGAAAAAATGAAGGAAAGAAAGACAGAAGAAGGATGGAGGAGAAGAGACGGCAGACACCCGAGAGCAGCACTACATCGAGTGAGTGGATGGTGAGCGCCCCTACCTACCACTTGATATAGATAGATATATAAATAAGTAGATATACAGATCAGTAGGTAGACAGACACACAGACAAACAGATAGATAGGTTAGAAGGTAAGTAGAATGGTAGATGGACAGATTAATAAACAGACAGGTAGGTAGAGAGACTGGAAGGTAGGTAAACAGATAGACAAATATACATGGGTAGATAAATGACTGCAGGGCCACTAATTTATTTTATGTACGGATTCAATAGAAAAATAATTGTGTCCATAGGAACAAAATGCGTTACTGAATGTAATTTAAATCTCCTTGACTATGAAAATATTCCTCAGCTGAATAAAATCCTGTGTTGAATAAAATAAAACAAATATTATCCAAAGTAAAGATTATACAGTTAACACTCGTGCTCCTAAGACTCTCTCTCTCTCTCTCTCTCTCTCTTTCTCTTTCTGTTATATAAAATCGTCTTGTGTTAGTAGAAATAAATTGCAAAGGACTCAATCGTAGGAGAGATAATGGTGAACATATTGGCACTCTTAGGCTCCTATGATCCCCTCTTGGCAGAATAAAATCGTGTCATTTGCTGGAATAAAAACTGAGTTAGCGAGACCATGAAAGGGTTAAACTAGCATAAAGTCATCTGGCAGCCACTATTTTTTTTTTTTTTCAGCTAAACAAATTTGTCTCGGGTTATAATGAATAATAAAAGTTACTCATGTTCGTTGAAAGCAGCAAATAATAATTTGACAATATTGAGAGCGCATACCTCCGCAACACTTACAGCCGACGCCTACACCAGACAACTCATCGCTACCAAAACTTAGTAAACTTTTCCTTGTTCCGTGGCCTATATATCCACAAAATTTTATTGAAATCTAACTATAACTTTCTTAGATACCATGTGGACAAACAAACAATAACAGTCCCAAACCGGAAGTCGAACTCAGATCACCACTAGAATTTTACTAACTCTTCCTTGGCCCATGACCCACATATCCACAAAGTTTCATTGAATTCCATTAATAACTTTAAAATATCTTGCGGAGAAATAAAAAAAAAAAAAAAATAGAGGTAAATACATAAACCTCCAACTTTGATGGCGCAGGTGATAATAATAAAGGCAATCTTTAATTTTTATCTCACTGTTAACACAATAATTGAACCAAATTATCTTGTGGTAGCAGGAATAAATTATCCAGGCGCGTTCATAGCAGCGAACCGACTAATTAATATTATATTATATATATAATATATTAATCCTTACATGGTCGATACAACTTTATTTTCTCATCCCTCTGAAACCAAAATATATTATTCTCCTGAGATTATGTAAGGGGTTGATTAAGATATATATTAACCCCCCTTATGGTCAGGGCAGCTCTAGTTTTCCATTTTCCCTGACTCCAGACGATTTTATTCAACTGAGCGCGAGTATCGGAACCTGAGACTCCTTTGGCTTTAACACAACCACCACCAACACAATAACCACCACCACCACAACAACAACAAAAACCACCATCACCACCACCACCACAACAACAACAGAAACCACCATCACCACCAACACAACAAAAACAAAAACCACCATTACCACCACCACAGCAACAACTACCACTACCACTACAATAACCACCATCACCACCACCACAACAGTAACCACAGTAACCACCATCACCACCACCACAACAGTAACCACAGTAACCACCATCACCACCTCCACCGCAACAACATTCATTTTCATAGTCTGAATTGGCTCTAAAAAAAAAAAAAAAAAAAAAAAATTACATGCTTGACCGCTCCAAGATGGCGGCCGCACAGACGCATAGCCGCTGTACTGAAGAAAGGGCGATGCTGCATCTAGTCTTATTTGTATCTATGCCGTTGCCGTCCAGTGGGAATGGTTGCCCTGTTCCTACGCAACGTTAGCTGCATGTCCCATCTGGCCAAAATGTGTGACAGTTAATGCCGTTAATTCAATAATAATTATTACGGTATATCTATCTATCTATCTATTGCCAGACGCCATAATCCCGTAAGGGGTGGCCATTTGACTCTGATTTATTTGTTTTATAGGGAGGGGCACTAACCCTCCACCAACCCACTTGTTGACACGTGGGAGTACGTATGGATTGGTTATATGGTTACCACCCAGCGTTGTAAATGGTTTCATGGCTTACAGGAAACCATTTGGCTTGTCACTCAATGGAAAGGCACCTGTACGGGAAAGAAAAGTAATAAAGTGACAGGAAAGATGGGAGAAATAGGAAGAGAGGAGGGCAGGCACAGAAATAGAATGATAAAGGCTAAGGAAGAAGTAGGCAGCACTACATAAAGTTAGTGGATGATGGTCGCCACCACCTACCACAATTATATGATGCCAATACCCAAATATAGTGGCACACGTTATTTTACTTCTTGGAAACTGCTAAATTGCAGACTCATGGATGAAATGTCGGTCCTTGTCAATAAACACAGATTAATATATTATGGAGGAGAAACCATAAGAATATGGTAATACTGATGATATGAGTAGTACGCTTCGGATCATCTGGTTACAGTTCTTTGCCCCACCCACTAGTGCGGAGGCTGTGTTCGAATGCGTGGCTCGTGTGTGGCCATAACACCGCCCGCCACGCGTCGCTGGTCAGAGATTAGCAATCATGAGTGTACATATATATATATATATATATATATATATATATATATATATATATATATATATATATATATATATGGATGGGATGACGAGAGAGGTAAAAACACGAGTACCGTAATGGAGAGAGTGATGGCATTGGTAATGAATGGTGATGGATGGATTATCTCAAATTTGTTGTATGCTGATGATGCAGTACTGCTTGGAAATACCGGAGAAGAACTTGGTATGCTAGTGCAGAGTTTTGCTGATGTTTGTGAGCATCGTGCCTTGGGAGTAAATGTAGAAAAGAGCAAAATGACGTTTTTTGAGGGAGAAGGTAACTTGCAGTGCGATGTTACAGTGAATGAAGAGAGATTGGAATTGGTGATAGAGTTCAAATACTTGGGTACAGTAACAGAAAAAAGAGGAAAATGTGCAAAAGCAGTTGAAAGCAGAGTGACACAAGGAATATAAGTAGCTGGTACAATGAAGGCCTTTATAAGAAACAGAGGCTTGAGTGCTGCAGCTGCACTAGGTTTGCATGAAGGAGTGTTAATGCCAACTTTAACATATGGATCAGAGTATGGTGTGGCATGAAAATGAAAAGTCAAGAGTGAGAGCAGTGGAGATGGGAATGTTGAGGAATGTATGTAGAGTACGGAGGGTGGATAGGATACGAAATAATGTGATTTCGTGAAAGATGTAGAGTGATGAAGTCGGTGGACACAACAATCGAAGAGAGTGTACTGAGATGGTATGGTCATGTGGAGAAAATGGATAACAGTAAAGTGGTGAAAAAGGAATATCTGAGGGAATTTGAAGAAGGAAGGAGGCAAGGTAGGCCAAGAAGCAGGAGGAGAGATATGGTGGATAAGTGTGTGAGGAAGAAAGGTTTGGAAGTCGGTAAGGCTAGGGACCTGACAAGAGATCGAGCTGTCTGGATGAATGTTGTGAGGAGAAGTGCATGATCAGGGATTTGACACCCCTCTTTAACGTGGCAGCGTTCTGATTGACTATATCGGATACTTTTGTGTGAAGCTGCAAAATGTGGTGAATGTTTTTGGAAATATCTGATAGTGCCAGGATTCCGGGGGCTTGAATGATGAGGGAATGAAAGTGTGGCCCATTGAATTGCACAAATTTGAGCTGTCTGGACATTGCTACTCCTCACCCTGCCCTAGGGTGGGAAACGAGGTCCGTATGATGATGATGATGATTATATATATATATATATATAACATTTATTTATATATATATATATATATATATATATATATATACATATATATACACACATATATATATTGTTACATAGCCTATGATTTCATCATCCTTTGTGTAATTTTAACGCACAGTTGCTGCATGTTTGATCACGAGCGTGTTCTGCCTCAGTCCCCCCCTTCTACCGTTATAGTAGAGTAAGTCGTTCTCTCTGTTATACTTTGCGGGATTTGCAGCTCTCTGTCCCCATGGCTTCATTTGCGCGTCCTTCTTACAAGTTGTATCAGGCTCTGCTGGCCCCTATATAATGAGCTCAGTCTCTGCATCATTGCCACTTAGATCTGCTCCTCATTTTGTTCACATCTCTGTTCTCCCCTGTACAGATATTATTATTGTGAGTGCTCAAGAAATCTCCAACCATCTAGCAGCTGTGTGTAATTTGAGAATAACTGTTGTTGCATTTTTTCTTGTACTGTATAGCATAGGTTTAATTTGTGGGCCTAGTGAGGTTTTTGTGATTCGTGTGGGGTTCTTTATGTCAGTCATTTTTGATAATAATTTGTATCTGTAATTATTTATCTGACATTCACTGAGTATTATCTGGTATCTCATTTTATCAGGGCTGACTTAGATAAATTTATTCTTCCTAATTTCGTGTTAATAGAGGCTATTGCAGTTAACCATATATTTAACCTGTTTTTGCCATTACATTATCCTTATGAGTCCTGAATGTTTTGTTGTTAGTTTGAGCATTAAACTTTAACTTGTAATTTTACCTAACTCTTTTGTTTTGAACCTGGAACTTTACGGGACAGTAGTGATTTTTAGCATTCTCACTTAAAGTGTACGTTATCTTTCTCTGTTCCGTAACATAAATTTGGCGACCTCATATCAGGATATTCAGGATATTATCATAAGGATATTGATTGATATTTTGTGACTGTGATATATTCATGATGGCTACTATTTCTACACTTGATGAAGCCAAAGATTTTTTGTCAAATGTGCAAACAGTGTGTGATATAGAAAACAGAACAAAGAATGAACTTAAGATTGTTGCTCAACAATTGGGATTTGTTGTTCGCTCTCATCAGTCTAAAGATCAGATTGTTGACATGATTAATGAAAGCTTGTTTAATGTAACTCCTCCAAATGAGCAAACGCAGATTGAATTAGCTAAGTTACAGCTAGCCCTGCAGGAGGCCCGTGCTAGGGAGGCTGAGGCACAAGTTGAAATTGCTAGGATTCAGGCAGACCATGAGTATCGCATGAAACAATGTGGAACTGGATCATCTAGCTCTGATGATTTTGATGTGGCTAAAAATGTTAAACTTGTCCCTCCTTTTAATGAATCTGATTTAACAAAGTATTTTCAGTTGTTTGAGAGGGTAGCTACAGGTTTTAATTGGCCTAAGGAGTATTGGCCAGTACTCCTTCAAACTGTTCTCACCGGTAAAGCTCAAGTAACTTATGCATCTTTGCCTCAGGATCAGTCTGATAATTATGATGTAGTTAAGAGCTTGATTCTTAAGGCCTATGAGCTTGTTCCTGAAGCCTATAGAGTAAAATTTAGGACAACTTACAAGCAAGATAAGCAATCCCATGTTGAGTATGCAAAAATCAAAGAAGATCTGTTAGAGCAGTGGTTAAATTCTAAGAATGTGGATTCTGATTTTGGTAAATTTAAGCAGATGATTTTGCTGGAGGATTTCAAAAGGTGTATTTATAAAGATGTAAGCCTATATCTTGATGAGAAAAGAATAGATAATTTGTCTGATGCTGCAGTTTTAGCTGATGAGTATGTTCTCACTCACAAGAGATATTCTAAAGAAAAAGGGAAAGCTGAGAGTAAGTACGTTGCCTCTACTCAGAGTACAGGTAACAGGAAAGAGAATAAGGATGATGTTTCTCAGGAAGTAAATACCAGCTTCACCTCTAGATTTCAGAAAAGTAAATGTACTTATTGTAGTAAGCTTGGTCATACTACGGAGAGATGTTTCAGGAGACAGCGTGATGTGAAGAAAAAGGAGTCTTTAAATATTCAGTCAATTGGTCTAGTGTCCACTCTTGAGAGTTCCCAGAATTCTTTAACTGAGTTAACTGAACCTGCTTTGAGGGGTAACTTAAATTCTCATGATGGAGCTCCTCTTTTGAGCAGTAACGTGGGTGACACTCTCAAGAGTTCATGTGCTAATTTCCTGTCTGATGGTTTTGTCAGTCCTCTGGACAGTAATGACAGGAAATCAGTTCAAATATATCGTGATACAGGTGCTTGCCAATCCCTTATGCTGACCAGTGTTCTAGGCTCTAATTTTAATTCCTCTGATGAAACTGTAATCTTACAAGGTGTAGGGAATAATTACTTCTCTGTTCCTCTGTGCAGAGTGAATTTAGAGTCTGGTTTTGTTAATGGTTCTGTTATGGTTGGGTTGATTGAGACACTCCCAATGTCAGGTGTAACTTTCTTACTTGGAAATGATATTGGTGGAAGTCAAGTGTGTCCAGCTCCTCAGTTGTCTAGTGAGCCAGTGGCTGCGTCCCAGGATTGTGATGTCCCTGATGTGTTCCCTGCATGTGCTGTCACTAGGGCTAAGTCTAAAGTTACTGGTGATTTAGAGGATAATGATGATGATGATGTTATCCTAGCTGACACTTTTCTTGCTAATTTGGACCACTCACCAGATGAGGCAGTACCCCGTAGTGTTGATAATTTGTCTCGTCAAGAGTTGGTTGAGTTGCAGGTTGCTGACCCTGAGTTGAAAGGTCTAGCTAACTCTGCTTACAGTGAAGAAGAGTCAGCTGGTGCTTCTACTTGTTATTATGTAAAGTCAGGAGTACTTATGAGGAAGTGGAGACCCCCAACAGCATCAGCCGAATGTGAATGGGAGGTTGTACATCAAGTTGTCATCCCTCGTGTTTGTAGGCAGGATATCATTAGAGTGGCTCATGATTCCAGTTTGGCAGGACACCTTGGAGTGAGGAAGACTGTGCCACGCATTTTGAAACACTTCTACTGGCCAGGTATCTTCAGGGATGTTTCCTGGTATTGTAAGTCTTGTCACACCTGTCAAGTTGTGGGGAAGTGTAATCAGACCGAAAAGGTTGCACCTCTAGTTCCCATTCCACCTTCTGAGGCGCCTTTCACCCGTGTGTTGGTGGATATTGTGGGCCCTCTTCCTAAGACTTCTTCAGGATTTTCTTATGTGTTGACCATGATTGATATGGCTACTCGTTATCCTGAAGCCATTCCACTTAGAAACATCTCAGCAAAGAACGTGGTTAAGGAAATGCTAGGGTTCTTCACAAAGTTTGGTCTGCCTAAGGAGGTACAGTCAGACCGGGGAAGTAATTTCATGTCAAACGTTTTCAAGCAGTCTCTGAAAGAGTTGGGCATCTCCCAGATCACGTCTTCAGCTTACCATCCCCAGACCCAAGGAGCGTTGGAGAGATACCATCAAACACTCAAATCGATGCTCAAGAAATACTGTTTGGAACATCAGAAAGACTGGGATAAAGGTCTTCCATTCGTTGTGTTTGCTGCAAGAGAATCTCCAAATGAATCACTGGGCTTCTCACCTTTTGAACTACTGTTTGGCCATGAAGTAAGAGGACCCCTTAAGCTACTCAAGGAATGCTGGCTGTCGGAGGAAGATGACGTCAACCTGCTGGAGTATGTGATGAATTTCAAAGAACGGCTGTCCACTGCTTTACAGCTGGCGAGAGAGAATTTAGGAGCTGCTCAGGAGAAGATGAAGACTTGGTATGATAAGAAGTCCAGGTTACGCCACTTTCAGCCAGGAGATCAGGTTTTGATTCTGCTACCAGTTCATGGGCAACCTCTTCAAGCCAAGTTTAGTGGCCCTTATTTCGTGGAGAAGAAACTCAGTGATGTCAGCTATGTCATCGCCACACCAGATCGTAGAAAGAGCAAGCAACTATGTCACATCAACATGCTAAAGTTATATCACAGGCGGGACGAAAATAATCCAGTCTGCACTGTAGCTGTTCCACCCGAGTCTGCAAGTGAAGCTCTCCCATGCAGTATGAGCCTGAGTGATAGTTTGGGGAAGAATCCTGATATCATGAATGATCTCCAGACTAAGCTTTCTCATCTACCTCCCAAGGAAAGGCAGGAGTTTTCGGCATTACTGCAGGAGTACCCGCAAGTGTTCCGTGCCACTCCAGGAAGAACCACTGTGTTGATGCATGATGTCGATGTTGGAGACGCAAAGCCAATTAAATTGCCTCCTTACCGTGTGAACCCAGTGAAAGTTCCTCTCATCCAGAAGGAGCTTGGCTACCTGTTGGACCACAAGATGATTGAGCCCTGTCAGAGCGAGTGGAGTTCTCCTGTCACTCTAGTCCCTAAGCCAGGTGTGTCACAGAGGCTTTGCATCGACTACAGACGTGTTAATCAGATAACCAAAACAGACACTTACCCTCTCCCTCGTGTGGAAGATTGCATAGACAAGATCGGAAAGGCTAGGTACATAAGTAAGTTTGATTTGTTAAAGGGATACTGGCAAGTACCTATGACTGAACGTGCTAGGGAGATCTCATGTTTTGTAACACTAGGAAAGGCTTTTGCATGTTCTGTAATGCCGTATGGTATGAAGAATGCACCAGCCACATTTCAGAAGCTCATGAATGTTGTAACAGAGGGTTTGGCAGGGTGTGTTGTTTATATTGATGATGTATTAATCTTCAGTGACAACTGGAAAGATCACCTATGCCATGTCAGTAAATTTCTTGACCGTTTAGTTCATGCTAATCTTGTAGCTAATTTATCAAAGTGTGAGTTTGGTCAAGCTAAAGTTCAGTACCTTGGGTATGTAATTGGTGATGGACATGTTGCACCACCAGGAGCTAAGGTTCAGGTTATAAGTGATCTTCCCAGACCTAAAAGTAGGAAAGAGCTACAAAGATTTTTGGGAATGGTAGGTTATTACAGGAGATTTGTTCTTAACTTTTCTATTCTTGTATCACCACTTACAGACCTACTGAAAAAGGGAGTTGAATTTGTCTGGACCGATAACTGTGAATCCTCTTTCAATAAACTTAAAGCTATTCTATTAAGTCAGCCAGTGCTTGCTACTCCAAATTTTGCTAAGCCTTTTAAGATGGCTGTTGATGCAAGTGATACAGGAGCTGGGGCTGTTTTGCTGCAAGAGGATGATCAGGGTATTGAACACCCTGTATCTTATTACAGTAAGAAGTTCACTCCACCTCAAAAGAACTACTCAACTATTGAGAAAGAGCTTTTGGCCTTGATTTTGGGTTTAC
Organism: Coenobita brevimanus; assembly: GCF_032717465.1. Taxonomy (NCBI): domain Eukaryota; kingdom Metazoa; phylum Arthropoda; class Malacostraca; order Decapoda; family Coenobitidae; genus Coenobita; species Coenobita brevimanus. The sequence goes on along the minus strand of NC_136955.1, from coordinate 12,524,328 downwards.
AGCATTTTTCATTTTATTTGTGTTCTGGTTTTGACCCCATAGTCATTTATACCGATCATAACCCACTGAAATTCCTTAGTAAGTTTAAAGATAAAAATCAGAGATTGACAAGATGGAGTCTACTTCTTCAGGAGTATTCATTAGACATACAACATGTCAAGGGGAAAGAAAATGTTATTGCAGATTGCTTATCTAGACTTTAGACAGATTGTTTTAGAGTAATAAGAAATTTCCTTTGTAAATTTCTTTTTTCTTTGTGGGGAGGTGTTACATAGCCTATGATTTCATCATCCTTTGTGTAATTTTAACGCACAGTTGCTGCATGTTTGATCACGAGCGTGTTCTGCCTCAGTCCCCCCCTTCTACCGTTATAGTAGAGTAAGTCGTTCTCTCTGTTATACTTTGCGGGATTTGCAGCTCTCTGTCCCCATGGCTTCATTTGCGCGTCCTTCTTACAAGTTGTATCAGGCTCTGCTGGCCCCTATATAATGAGCTCAGTCTCTACATCATTGCCACTTAGATCTGCTCCTCATTTTGTTCACATCTCTGTCCTCCCCTGTACAGATATTATTATTGTGAGTGCTCAAGAAATCTCCAACCATCTAGCAGCTGTGTGTAATTTGAGTATAACTGTTGTTGCATTTTTTCTTGTACTGTACAGCATAAGTTTAATATTTGGGCCTAGTGAAGTTTTTGTGATTCGTGTGGGGTTCTTTATGTCAGTCATTTTTGATAATAGTTTGTATCTGTAATTATTTATCTGGCATTCACTGAGTATTATCTGGTATCTCATTTTATCAGGGCTGACTTAGATAAATTTATTCTTGCTAATTTCGTGTTAATAGAGGCTATTGCAGTTAACCATATATTTAACCTGTTTTTGCCATTACATTATCCTTATGAGTCCTGAATGTTTTGTTGTTAGTTTGAGCATTAAACTTTAACTTGTAATTTTACCTAACTCTTTTGTTTTGAACCTGGAACTTTACGGGACAGTAGTGATTTTTAGCATTCTCACTTAAAGTGTACGTTATCTTTCTCTGTTCCGTAACAATATATATATATATATATATATATATATATATATATATATATATATATATATATATATATATATATATATATATATATGTTCTGGAGTCAACATCTTTTTCCATATGAAGTTGTAGTATCACACATTTTACATAATATTTTAAAGCTGTTTAGTCATAATTAACAGTGTGTAAAGAAGTGTGAATGATGAACAACCAAATATCATTTCGCTGTTAGCTGTGGTATAGGAAGAAGGTGGATGGCAGACCACAAGGAGCCACCCTGTTTCAATTATAAAAAGAAGGTTAGGAGAAGTGAAATGATATCTGAATAGTGCGTAAGTGTAAAGTCCTGGGGAACCATTTATTATGTTGGTATATGTGAATGTACTTAATACCATTTTATAGAGGTGTATAATGTGCTAGTAGAGTTGTCATTTATCTCTACTTTTTGCATAAGCCCAGAGTATATGTAATGCTCGGCACCTCACTTTTTAGCTGACCTAAGCACCGCGCCCTTGTCCGGCTCGGTGACTGTACAGCGTGAGAGAAGCTGCTTTACAGTTATAAAGGGAGGTGGTGTCGCTCCTACATATCTCTCGGGTCGCAGTTATATTATTCTGTACCCAACAGAGAGATTTAACCTGCTCATTTCTATCACCTTACGCTACCACTTAATAACAGACCATCTTCCACCTTCTCGTGGCAGAGGACCTTTGGTGGGAAGTGTCGGGCAGTGACGGCGAGTAGCTGACGTGTGCTACAGACAGTGTCGTCGATCCAACAATTGTAAGGGGACTAATTACTAGTGAGTTAAGTGGAGCAGATAAACTGGAGTGGTGAATATTAATTCCTCCCATTATTCTGCCAGTGCGAGATTTCTATCTTAAGCACAAACTGGCAGTTATCTCGCCCTGTGGTGTGCGAGATATCTCCATCTTCAAACGCAAACTGGCAAGAATCTTGCTCTCGTGTGTGAGAGGCGAGATAAGGAGAGTTCAAGCCAGTGCGGTGAGGAGTGGGTCAACTAGCGAGCGACTTCTGGCAACTCCAGAGACGGGCACAGCCGACGCGAGCCGAAAGGGGGAAGCCGAGAGCGGCCGAGAGGTGCCACGATTGTGTGTGGTGCGTTGTGGCATCTGCCTGGCGTGGTACAGGGGACCAGTCGCTTGCTAACCCCCACAGCGAGCGGGTGCTGCGTATGGTTGGAGGAGTCTGGTGGAGTGTGGAACGTGGAATGTGGAACATCATCCTGGACTTTCATATCTAGGTAGCGTCCATGCATTAATCCACACACACACACACACACACACTTGAATCAACACACGTTAGTTAGTTGATGAGTGGAAATAAAGGTTTCTCAGAATTCCCTTGAAATAAATATACTTTCTGTGTATTTTATATGTGTCCCGTTCTCTGTCACTTACCATAACTATCCTTTTTTTATGTCAGTTTATCTTCCTGTAACTGGGAGGGGAATATTATTGACAAGGTTGGATGGATACAGTGAAAAAGTGGGGACATAGAATTAGGGAAATAGGGATTAGCCAATCCCACTAGACTCAGAATTTTATGAGTGGGTTGATTCATCAAATAAAAGTGCTCAGACATATTAAATAAGTGAAGGACATATTGAGGATCAAGGTGATGAGGATATTTCTGAAGGACAGGATGAGGATTTGAACGTTTTACATTTGCGTTCTGGTCATACTTATTCAACAGTCCCAGAGCAATCAGTTAGATCCACAATGGCCACTAGTCTTGCTAATGAGGGTAATCCTAGTGAGGAGACTGTGAAAGCTGAGACTACAACAGTACCTTTGGTCACTCAGGATATGCAAAATCCAGTCATTAGTGATAGTACTACAACCACTCACATACCTGTGTATACTTCAGATATTTTTAGTACACCACAAGGTTCTGGACAGAATTTATTTTCTGTTCCTTATTCAAATGCATGGGGTATAAACACAGATGGTATTAGCATGCAAACCCAGAATCCTAATCAATGGGGCATGAATACTACTAATATTGGCATGCAAACCCAGAATCCTAATCAATGGGGCATGAATACTAATATTGGCATGCCATCCCAGGGCCCTTATCCAAATACCTGGGGCATGACTAACAATATGGGCGTGCAAAGTCAGACTAACCCTCCTCCTTTGTGGCAGATACCTGTACCTAATCTGACTACTGATATAGTACAGCAGCATCCTAACTGTACTGAAAGTCAGGCTTTGGCGAAGGCAGGCATATGCTATGCAGAAGCTAGCAAAGCCTTGCAAACTTCGGGCTTGAGAGATACAGCTACTAGTTCTCCACAGCAAAGGACCAAGGCTGTTAAGCCAGAGGTGAAAAGATGGTGTGTCATACATGGGCATTGTCCTCATGAAACGGACTGTTGCCCCTTTGTCATTGAAAAGAGGAAGAAACTAGGGAACCCAGCTATTTCGGGGGAAGTTCAGGGCCGCGCGCAAAAGTAATTAAAATAGTACAATCCACCGATGCGTGTGTGGCAGCTATTACTAAGGTGGACTTATTATCTATTCCTTGGATCATAGGGAAAGGCCAAGTGTCCCTGATCGTAGATACAGGAGCATGTACAAACATTATTTCTAGTAAAGCGCTGGAAAGACTTAAAGGTGAATTGCCTCTAACAAACTGGACATTATCACCACTTGATGTAATGTTGACAGGTGTGACAGGGAGTAGAATGAAGATTGTAAGCCAGGTGCCGTTGACACTGAGGGCAGATAAACGATCTCCTGTGTTACGTGCTACGTTGATGTAGCATGCTTAACTGAGACTGTGAAACATAAGGCATTGTCGCTGGAATCGACTCTGACTAGCGTTGGCCAAGACCAGAAGACGCCCCTCTTCATTGCAAATATGAGTGGTGGCGCAGTTAAGCTCAGAGATGGTTGTATATAGGCGACTTGATGTGCTATGGTGCCCCCATAGTCGATGACGTGCCGATGATCTCTCCTGTAGTTACATCTCAAGCAACGACTCAGTCGGAACCCGTACGTCTGGCTAAGGAAAACAGCTGGAGCAATACGTGAAGGTCACGGATAATGTAGACCATAAAACACGACTCCTAGCCCTCCTTAAAGAATTTTCCGACGTAGTAGCACTTCCAGGAGAAGCGCTGGGTAGGACGGATAGGGTGAAGCATATATTGGTTGTGCCCTGGTACAAATCCAGTTTATGTGCCCGCATACCGTCTACCGCACAGCCAAAGGGAAGCAGTGGAATGCACCACTCTTTCTAGTGCCTAAGAAGGACGGTGGTGTGAGACCTGTTGTGGATTTTCGGCAAGTGAACAAACAGTACCGGATCGTTACCCGATTCCGCATCTGCGAGACTTACTTCAATCATTAGGTAAGGGAAATACTGTGTTTACTTGTCTGGATCTAGCGTCAGGGTATTGGCAGGTGGAGCTGACCGAAGAGTCGCGTCCCATTACTGCTTTTAGCACTCACCGTGGGCACTTGAATTTCTCCGGATGCCTATTGGACTGAGTAATGCTCCTTTAACATTTCAGCGGATGATAAACCAATTGTTTGGCGAGATGTTAGGGCAAGACGTCTTAGCGTATCTAGATGACCTATTTTCCTACACCACAGAACGAGGATCAGATAAGATCGTTCCTAGACCTCACTGGCTTTTATAGGAGTTTTTATCCACAGGTATGCCATCATAGCATCACCTTTAACAACGCTACTTAAGAAGGACGCTGCATGGAAATGGAGACCCTGGGAAGAGAAAAGCTTCAACGAGCTCAAACAAGCCATGTCAGAAACACCCGTATTAGCGTTTCCTGATTATACTCACCCTTTCTGTCTGTGCACGGACGCCTCAGGTCTGGGTCTGGGAGCGGTGTTACAGCAGAAAGATGAGCAAGGTAAGACACATACCATAGCGTATGCTAGTAGGGCATTAAGACCCCCAGAGAAGAACTATTCGACGACACATTTGGAGACATTAGCAGTCGTGTGGGCGTTAGGACATTTCCGGGATATTATCTTTGGCTACCGGATAATTGTTTAACTGACCATGCACCCATAAGCGACTTGTTTAAAGGAAAAAACTTGCACGGTAAGGTTGCGCGTTGGTTGGCAAGGTAATGGAGTTTGATCCAGAGGTCAGATATTGACCAGGCCGTCAAAATGTTGTAGTCGACGCGTTGAGTAGAAACATTGCTGCTACCATAGCTGAGGATGTTGCTCTTGCTGAGTATTCCTCAGACACGGTAAAAGCGGAACAAAGTAATGATGCGATGTGGTCTCAAGTCATCTATATGACTCACTTCCATCTTCAACAAGGTCTTTTATAAGCAACCCCCAGGGAAGGACACTGCATATCAGTTGGTTGTTCCTGCTACCTTACAGCAAGCCGTGCTATAGTTAGTTCATGACGTACCTCAAGCGGGTCATCCCGGTCGCGATAGATGCATACGTGAGGCGAGAAAGAAATACTATTGGCCGACCATGAGGAAGGACATAGAAGCCCACGTCAGTCAATGTGTCAAATGCGCGGAAATACGAGGAACGACGGGACTTCCGACTCCCATCTTAGAGTATCCTCTACCGGAAAAACCCTGGGATACAGTCTCCATTGATCTCTTAGCATTGCCGAGAAGTCGTCAAGGTTCAAGTTATGTACTGGTGGCAGTGGACCATTTCTCACGATTCACTGTTTTAGCACCTTTACAGACGAAAACTTCAGAGGAGGTGGCGCATGCTTTTGTGACTTCAGTGATTTGTCCATACTCTACACCTAAGGTATTGCTCAGCATAATGGCAGTGAATTTCGTAACCAGGTTGTACAAGAAATCTGTCGTATGTATGGAGTAAAGCAAGTTTTTGTAACGCCTTACAGTCCTAAGAGCAATGGCCTGGTGGAGAGAACAAACATGAAGATACTGGAAGTCTTGAGACCAGTAACCTCAAATCAGGAGGATAACTGGGAAGACTGGTTACCACGTAGTGGCGACCATCAACTCCTCAGAAAATTCATCAACTGGGAAGTCTCCTCATTATATCCTTTATGGAGAAGAGAAAGTGTTACCCTACGATTTGTTGGCTGGACCTCCTACTCCAGTAGACAACGAAGAAGACTACGCAAAGGTACAGTTGTTGAAATTCCAATTTATACACAGTGAAGTACGGAAAAGAATAAAAGCCTTAAGAGCGGAGATGATGGCGAAACAACACAAAGGTAGTCAAGAAAAGACGTTACAGGCAGGCCCGAAGGTCATAATCCACAACCCTGAGAGAATTTCCAAGCTCAGACCTAAGTTCCACGGACCATATACCGTTGTGGAACGAGTACGTGGAAATACTTATGAATAAAGGATGAAGCTAATGGAACTCAGGAGGCAGTACATGCTGATAGGATCAAACTAGTAAGTCAAGAGCTAGGCCTATCGTCTGATGTGTTGTGCCCTCTGTCTTCGTCACAGTCTATGTCGTCATCCGTACCTGTCCCTAGCCAAGAGTATCGCAGCAAGCTACGATCCCACAACAAGAGTGATTAAGGGAGTATCTTCTCTTGCAGAAAAAAATGTGGCTGTGGCTCAAACTCCTCGTGCGTTGCTTGGGGTGGACCTATGGAACGACATCGGACATGGACACGACTGCGTTAATGCCAGGAGCACTGAAGAGCCCACTTGGAGAAGTCGTGGTAGTGGAAGATGCAGTATGCGTCTACTATCCAATGGAAGGCTATCTCCAAACGCCAGATATTGTCAAGGAGGTCTCCAAGGGCTTGTCGAATCTCAGACAGCAACTATTGGAAGTGGGAAAGATGTTTAATCGAAACCCACGATTGACAAACTCTGACACTGAAGCTTTGTTGAGCTTCAGACTAGGCATATAGACAGGCTCACCGACAGGCTCACTAACTTGCATGTAGCTTTACCTAACGTACACTCTGATCTTTCCAAGCATGTCCATGCACGTACTAAGAGAGGACGTGGATAACTCTTTGGTATGGCATTAGATAAGGATGTAGTGCAATTGGGTAGACAGATGCATGACTTGACACTGGCCGCTAAAGCCAATAATAGCCAATAATAGATTAATCATGCATGTGTATAAACAGTTAGATGAGTTCACTAACAAAGCTAACGAGATAATTAGGACTACCAACCATCTAGTAGAGCTTGTGAACAACATCTAAATTAATCTACTAACCCTAGCTAACTTGGTGTTATTTGCTGAGTACTTACATGCTCTCGACGAGTCAACCACTGCTTTGGAGAAGCATGCAGCCAATATGGTGGATGGCTTAATCGATGCAAGTTTGAACAGGGTTAATGCTTTATTGTTGCCTACTAATATATTAACAAATGCACTTGATATAGCTATATAGCTAAGTGGAAGCATGGACTTATGCCACTCTTTGATCTGAGTCAACTGGAATATTATTACCCATTGTTAGAGGCCCAGTTGACCCATGAAGGCATCCTGATATTGGTACCTATGAGGAATGCTGTAACATACCAGGCATGGCGGTTCATTTCCTTCCCTTTTGCTACTGCTAATAATACACTTGTTGTTATTGAAGAGGGTCCAGAGGTGCTACTTGTCTCAGATGACAAGAAATATGTAGCAGAAATGACTGTGGATGAATTAGAGAAGTGTAAGGCCTCATTTCTTGATCTCCATGTATGTCCTGCTTTCCATTTTGTCTTCGTACCATTAAAGGTAGAGGAGTGTAAGAGGGCTTTGTTGGACACAAATACTTCCTCTGCTCTGCAATGTTGCACCTTCCAACCCATTCAATTGAAGTCAGTTTTCCATGTTCATATTCGTGCGAAACAGTACTTTTACTTTCCTGAGACAGAGGATGTAACTGTGATTTGTGCCTCACAGAATCAATTCCTTACAGTAAAGGGGTACTATGTTGCACCTGATTTTTGTGAGTTACACAATAAAGAGATAGCAGTTCTGCCTAGCAAGCATCATCTAGCTTTGACAGTGAACTTCTCATCCCAGTTACGACCCTTTTTACCTTCATTCAATGTTTCTTCTTGAATGTGAACAGGCTGTCTCATGTATTAAAGGAGCTTACCTTCCTCTCCCACCTGAACAGGACTGATTTAGAGCCTTATGTACTGTCCTATCTTCCTTCATACCTTTCTCGTTCCTATTTTGGTCCTGGCGTTGGTCTTCTACTTATTGTGGTCTTGTCCTGTGTTTGTGGTTTAGGCTACTATTTAAGGCGCCAATTAAGGAACCCACTGAGAACACGTGTCCGTACTCGCAGATTGCAAGTGGATGTTCCTGAATAGTTAGCTACCCTACACTCTGGTTAGGCTACACGGTAGATAGGACAACAATGTCGACGAGGACGTCTATGGTGTGGCCGAGCGATGTTCTGGAGTCAACATCTTTTTCCATATGAAGTTGTAGTATCACACATTTTACATAATATTTTAAAGCTGTTTAGTCATAATTAACAGTGTGTAAAGAAGTGTGAATGATGAACAACCAAATATCATTTCGCTGTTAGCTGTGGTATAGGAAGAAGGTGGATGGCAGACCACAAGGAGCCACCCTGTTTCAATTATAAAAAGAAGGTTAGGAGAAGTGAAAAGATATCTGAATAGTGCGTAAGTGTAAAGTCCTGGGGAACCATTTATTATGTTGGTATATGTGAATGTACTTAATACCATTTTATAGAGGTGTATAATGTGCTAGTAGAGTTGTCATTTATCTCTACTTTTTGCATAAGCCCATAGTATATGTAATGCTCGGCACCTCACTTTTTAGCTGACCTAAGCACCGCGCCCTACTCGGCTCGGTGACTGTACAGCGTGAGAGAAGCTGCTTTACAGTTATAAAGGGAGGTGGTGTCGCTCCTACATATCTCTCGGGTCGCAGTTATATTATTCTGTACCCAACAGAGAGATTTAACCTGCTCATTTCTATCACCTTACGCTACCACTTAATAACAGACCAGCTTCCATCTTCTCGTGGCAGAGGACCTTTGGTGGGAAGTGTCGGGCAGTGACGGCGAGTAGCTGACGTGTACTACAGACAGTGTCGTCGATCCAACACGGTGGTCTAGTTATACTACACAGCAGAACACTTAATATGTAGTCAACTGCTACTCCATAACGGCTACATTAAATTGGTGGCCAGCAGTGCGACGATACATTATTCTATTGGTGCTAGCGGTTTCACGATATTTAGTGCTGGCCATGTACCGATACAATAATATATATATATATATATATATATATATATATATATATATATATATTATATATATATATATATATATATATATATATATATATATATAAATATATATATATATATATATATATATATAATATATATATATATATATAATATATATATATATATATATATATATATATATATAATATATATATATATATATATATATATATATAAATATATATATATATATATATATAAATATATATATATAAATAATATATATATATATAATATATATATATATATATATATATATATATATATATATATATATATGGTTACATAGCCTATGATTTCATCATCCTTTGTGTAATTTTAACGCACAGTATGCTGCATGTTTGATCACGAGCGTGTTCTGCCTCAGTCCCCCCCTTCTACCGTTATAGTAGAGTAAGTCGTCCTTTCTGTTATTCAGTGCGGGATTGTCGACCGTTTGTCCCCATCGCTTCATTTGGGCGTCCTGCTTACAAGTTGTATCAGGCTCTGCTGGCCCCTATATAATGAGCTCAGTCTCTGCATCATTGCCACTTAGATCTGCTCCTCATTTTGTTCACATCTCTGTCCTCCCCTGTACAGATATTATTATTGTGAGTGCTCAAGAAATCTCCAAACATCTAGCAGCTGTGTGTAATTTGAGTATAACTGTGGTATTTTTCTTGTACTGTATAGCATAAGTTTAATTTGTAGGCCTAGTGAAGTTTTTGTAATTCATGTAGGGATCTTTATGTCCATCAGTTTTAATATTATTTTGTATCTGTAATTATTTATCTGGCATTCACTGAGTATTATCTGGTATCTCATTTTATCAGGGCTGACTTAGATAAATTTATTCTTGCTAATTTCGTGTTAATAGAGGCTATTGCAGTTAACCATATATTTAACCTGTTTATTTGCCATTACATTATCCTTATGAGTTCTGAATGTTTTGTTGTTAGTTTGTGCATTAAACTTTAACTTGTAATTTTACCTAACTCTTTTGTTTTGAACCTGGAACTTTACGGGACAGTAGTGACTCTTCGTATTCTCACTTAAAGTGTACGTTATCTTTCTCTGTTCCGTAACATAAATTTGGCGACCTCGCCAGGATATTCAGGATATTATCATAAGGATATTGTTTGATATTTTGTGACTGTGATATATTCATGATGGCTACTATTTCTACACTTGATGAAGCCAAAGACTTTTTGTCAAATGTGCAAACAGTGTGTGATATAGAAAACAGAACAAAGAATGAACTTAAGATTGTTGCTCAACAATTGGGATTTGTTGTTCGCTCTCATCAGTCTAAAGATCAGATTGTTGCCATGATTAATGAAAGCTTGTTTAATGTAACTCCTCGAAATGAGCAAACGCAGATTGAATTAGCTAAGTTACAGCTAGCCCTGCAGGAGGCTCGTGTGAAGGAAGCTGAATTTCAAGCACGTGCTAAGGAGGCTGATGTTAAGGAGGCAAATGCTCGTATTGAAGAGGCACAGGTACAGGCTCAGGCACAAGTTGAAATTACTAGGATTCAGGCAGACCATGAGTATCGCATGAAACAAGGTGGAACTGGATCATCTAGCTCTGATGATTTTGATGTGGCTAAAAATGTTAAACTTGTCCCTCCTTTTAATGAATCTGATTTAACAAAGTATTTTCAGTTGTTTGAGAGGGTAGCTACAGGTTTTAATTGGCCTAAGGAGTATTGGCCAGTACTCCTTCAAACTGTTCTCACCGGTAAAGCTCAAGTAACTTATGCATCTTTGCCTCAGGATCAGTCTGATAATTATGATGTAGTTAAGAGCTTGATTCTTAAGGCCTATGAGCTTGTTCCTGAAGCTTATAGAGTAAAATTTAGGACAACTTATAAGCAAGATAATCAATCCCATGTTGAGTATGCAAAAATCAAAGAAGATTTGTTGGAGCAGTGGTTAAATTCTAAGAATGTGGATTCTGATTTTGACAAATTTAAGCAGATGATTTTGCTGGAGGACTTCAAAAGATGTATTTATAAAGATGTAAGCCTATATCTTGATGAGAAAAGAATAGATAATTTGTCTGATGCTGCAGTTTTAGCTGATGAGTATGTTCTCACTCACAAGAGATATTCTAGAGAAAAAGAGAAAGCTGAGAGTAAGTACGTTGCCTCTACTCAGAGTACAGGTAACAGGAAAGAGAATAAAGATGATGTTTCTCAGGAAATAAATACCAGCTTCACCTCTAGATTTCAGAAAAGTAAATGTACTTATTGTAGTAAGCTTGGTCATACTACGGAGAGATGTTTCAGGAGACAGCGTGATGTGAAGAAAAAGGAGTCTTTAAATATTCAGTCAATTGGTCTAGTGTCCACTCTTGAGAGTTCCCAGAATTCTTTAACTGAGTTAACTGAACCTGCTTTGAGGGGTAACTTAAATTCTCATGATGGAGCTCCTCTTTTGAGCAGTAACGTGGGTGACACTCTCAAGAGTTCATGTGCTAATTTCCTGTCTGATGGTTTTGTCAGTCCTCTGGACAGTAATGACAGGAAATCAGTTCAAATATATCGTGATACAGGTGCTTGCCAATCCCTTATGCTGACCAGTGTTCTAGGCTCTAATTTTAATTCCTCTGATGAAACTGTAATCTTACAAGGTGTAGGGAATAATTACTTCTCTGTCCCTCTGTGCAGAGTGAATTTAGAGTCTGGTTTTGTTAATGGTTCCGTTATGGTTGGGTTGGTTGAGACACTCCCAATGTCAGGTGTAACTTTCTTACTTGGAAATGATATTGGTGGAATTCAAGTGTGTCCAGCTCCTCAGTTGTCTAGTGAGCCAGTGGCTGTGTCCCGGGATTGTGATGTCCCTGATGTGTCCCTGCATGTGCTGTCACTAGGGCTAAGTCTAAAGTTACTGGTGATTTAGAGGATAATGATGATGATGATGTTATCCTAGCTGACACTTTTCTTGCTAATTTGGACCACTCACCAGATGAGGCAGTACCCCGTAGTGTTGATAATTTGTCTCGTCAAGAGTTGGTTGAGTTGCAGGTTGCTGACCCTGAGTTGAAAGGTCTAGCTAACTCTGCTTGCAGTGAGGAAGAGTCAGCTGGTGCTTCTACTTGTTATTATGTAAAGTCAGGAGTACTTATGAGGAAGTGGAGACCCCCAACAGCATCAGCCGACTGTGAATGGGAGGTTGTACATCAAGTTGTCATCCCTCGTGTTTGTAGGCAGGATATCATTAGAGTGGCTCATGATTCCAGTTTGGCAGGACACCTTGGAGTGAGGAAGACTGTGGCACGCATTTTGAAACACTTCTACTGGCCAGGTATCTTCAGGGATGTTTCCTGGTATTGTAAGTCTTGTCACACCTGTCAAGTTGTGGGGAAGTGTAATCAGACCGAAAAGGTTGCACCTCTAGTTCCCATTCCTCCTTTTGAGGCGCCTTCACCCGTGTGTTGGTGGATATTGTGGGCCCTCTTCCTAAGACTTCTTCAGGATTTTCTTATGTGTTGACCATGATTGACATGGCTACTCGTTATCCTGAAGCCATTCCACTTAGAAACATCTCAGCAAAGAACGTGGTTAAGGAAATGCTGGGGTTCTTCACAAAGTTTGGTCTGCCCAAGGAGGTACAGTCAGACCGGGGAAGTAATTTCATGTCAAACGTTTTCAAGCAGTCTCTGAAAGAGTTGGGCATCTCCCAGATCACGTCTTCAGCTTACCATCCCCAGACCCAAGGAGCGTTGGAGAGATACCATCAAACACTCAAATCGATGCTCAAGAAATACTGTTTGGAACATCAGAAAGACTGGGATAAAGGTCTTCCATTCGTTGTGTTTGCTGCAAGAGAATCTCCAAATGAATCACTGGGCTTCTCACCTTTTGAACTACTGTTTGGCCATGAAGTAAGAGGACCCCTTAAGCTACTCAAGGAATGCTGGCTGTCGGAGGAAGATGACGTCAACCTGCTGGAGTATGTGATGAATTTCAAAGAACGGCTGTCCACTGCTTTACAGCTGGCGAGAGAGAATTTAGGAGCTGCTCAGGAGAAGATGAAGACTTGGTATGGTAAGAAGTCCAGGTTACGCCACTTTCAGCCAGGAGATCAGGTTTTGATTCTGCTACCAGTTCATGGGCAACCTCTTCAAGCCAAGTTTAGTGGCCCTTATTTCGTGGAGAAGAAACTCAGTGATGTCAGCTATGTCATCGCCACACCAGATCGTAGAAAGAGCAAGCAACTATGTCACATCAACATGCTAAAGTTATATCACAGGCGGGACGAAAATAATCCAGTCTGCATTGTAGCTGTTCCACCCGAGTCTGCAAGTGAAGCTCTCCCATGCAGTATGAGCCTGAGTGATAGTTTGGGGAAGAATCCTGATATCATGAATGATCTCCAGACTAAGCTTTCTCATCTACCTCCCAAGGAAAGGCAGGAGTTTTCGGCATTACTGCAGGAGTACCCGCAAGTGTTCCGTGCCACTCCAGGAAGAACCACTGTGTTGATGCATGATGTCGATGTTGGAGACGCAAAGCCAATTAAATTGCCTCCTTACCGTGTGAACTCAGTGAAAGTTCCTCTCATCCAGAAGGAGCTTGGCTACCTGTTGGACCACAAGATGATTGAGCCCTGTCAGAGCGAGTGGAGTTCTCCTGTCACTCTGGTCCCTAAGCCAGGTGGGTCACAGCGGCTTTGCATTGACTACAGACGTGTTAATCAGATAACTAAAACAGACACTTACCCTCTCCCTCGTGTGGAAGATTGCATAGACTAGATCGGAAAGGCTAGGTACATAAGTAAGTTTGATTTGTTAAAGGGATACTGGCAAGTACCTATGACTGAACGTGCTAGGGAGATTTCATGTTTTGTAACACTAGGAAAGGTTTTTGCATGTTCTATAATGCCATATACAGATTGTTTAAGAGTAATAAGAAATTTCCTTTGTAAATTTCTTTTTTCTTTGTGGGGAGGTGTTACATAGCCTATGATTTCATCATCCTTTGTGTAGTTTTAACGCACAGTATGCTGCATGTTTGATCACGAGCGTGTTCTGCCTCAGTCCCCCCCTTCTACCGTTAGAGTAGAGTAAGTCGTCCTTTCTGTTATTCAGTGCGGGATTGTCGACCGTTTGTCCCCATCGCTTCATTTGCGCGTCCTGCTTACAAGTTGTATCAGGCTCTGCTGGCCCCTATATAATGAGCTCAGTCTCTGCATCATTGCCACTTAGATCTGCTCCTCATTTTGTTCACATCTCTGTCCTCCCCTGTACAGATATTATTATTGTGAGTGCTCAAGAAATCTCCAAACATCTAGCAGCTGTGTGTAATTTGAGTATAACTGTGGTATTTTTCTTGTACTGTATAGCATAAGTTTAATTTGTAGGCCTAGTGAAGTTTTTGTAATTCATGTAGGGATCTTTATGTCCATCAGTTTTAATATTATTTTGTATCTGTAATTATTTATCTGGCATTCACTGAGTATTATCTGGTATCTCATTTTATCAGGGCTGACTTAGATAAATTTATTCTTGCTAATTTCGTGTTAATAGAGGCTATTGCAGTTAACCATATATTTAACCTGTTTATTTGCCATTACATTATCCTTATGAGTTCTGAATGTTTTGTTGTTAGTTTGTGCATTAAACTTTAACTTGTAATTTTACCTAACTCTTTTGTTTTGAACCTGGAACTTTACGGGACAGTAGTGACTCTTCGTATTCTCACTTAAAGTGTACGTTATCTTTCTCTGTTCCGTAACAATATTTATATATATATATATATATATATATATATATATATATATATATATATATATATATATATATGAGGGGACTAGGGACCCCCTCCTCTGTTTTTTGGTTCCTAAAAAGAGACAGGCCAGAGAAAGGGATGGGGGATGGAGTTATCCCCGTACCCTGAAGATTGGGTCTATGAATGTGCGTGGATGTAGTACGATTGAGGCTAAAAGGGAGGAGATTGGGAGAATGTTTGTGAGAAGAAAGTTGGATTTGTTAGCTTTGAGTGAAACGAAGATGAAAGGGAAGGGTGAGTCTATGTTTGGAAGTGTGAATGGAAGATTGTCAGGTGTTGATAGAGGAAGGCAAGAGAAGGTGTGGCCTTGTTAGTGAGTCCGGAAGTACAGCAATGTGTGATTGAATGGAAGGAGGTGTCATCGAGACTGATGTGGGTGAAAGCGAAATTTGAACGTGAGTTGTGGGTGTTTGTGAGTGCATATGGGCCTGGTAGTGAAAGGGATGAACAAGAGAGGGAGTCTTTCTGGAATGATGTTGATGAGTGTCTGCAGAGTTTTGGAGCGAATGTGAATGTGGTAATGATGGGAGATCTGAATGCTAGAGTGGAAAATGTAGCAGCTGAAGGCGTAGTTGGTATGCATGGTGTGCCTGGAAGAAATGAAAATGGGGAACAAATGATAGCGATGTGTGTTGAGCGAGAGATGGTGATTGGGAATACGCTGTTTGAGAAGAAAGATATTTATAAGTATACATGGGTGAGACAGGAGGGTGGAAGGGTTGTTGCTAGAGCTTTGATGGACTATGTGGTTGTGTCTAGGAATGTAATAGGAATATTGTTGGATGTGAGAGTTCTGAGAGGGGAGGGTGGAGGTATGTCTGACCGCTACCTGGTGGAGGGAAAGTTAAGAGTAGGTAAGAGATGGGTGAGAGCTAGGAGGGTTAGGTGTGGCAGGGAGGTTTTGAAAGTGAGTGAGTTGGATAAAAGAGAGAAAAAGATAGAGTATCAGGAGAAATTGAAAGATGAGTGGAACACAGTGAAAGATCGGGAAAATGGCAGCGTGGAGGAGGAATGGCAGTTGTTTAAGAGTGCTGTGGTGGGGCATGCAGAAGAGGTGTGTGGTGTGAGACGTGTAGGTGGTGGTGTAAGAAAAGGAAGTGAATGGTGGTGCGAGGAAGTAAGTATGGCTGTGGCTGAGAAGAGACGTGCATATGAAGTGTGGCTGCAGAGGAAGGATGAGATGTCATATGAAAGGTATAAGGAAAAGAGGAATAGAGCGAGAAGGGCTGTGCATGATGCTAAAGTGGCAGCAGATGAGAGGTGGGGTAGGCGGCTGACAGAGAATTTTCAACAGAATAAGAAAATGTTTTGGAAGGAGGTGAAAAGGGTGCGAAAGGGAGAGTCTGGGAAAGAAGAACGAGTAAAATCAGAGGATGGAAGGATTTTATTTGAAATGGATGCAGTAAGGAAGAGGTGGGCAGAGTATTTTAAAAGATTGCTAAATGTAGAGGAGGAAAGGGTGGCTGAGATTGTGGCGGATGGAAGGGTGCAAGGAATAAATGTGTTGGGAGAGTTAAATGACTCTTTGATCACGAAGGAGGAAGTGGAGAAGGCAGTAAAGGAGATGAAAACAGGGAAAGCTGCAGGTATGGATGGGTGTGCTGTGGAATGCCTGAAGGGTGGTGGAGTGACTATTGTTGACTGGTTAGTAAGATTGTTGAATGTGTGCTTTGAGAAAGGTATGGTGCCAATTGATTGGGCAAGTGCTTGTGTGGTCCCGTTGTATAAAGGCAAGGGTGATAAGTATGAATGTACTAGCTTTAGGGGTATAAGTCTGTTGAGTGTTGTAGGTAAGGTGTATGGTAGAGTGTTAATTATGAGAGTTAAAGAGGGTACAGAGGGAATGATTGGTGATGAGCAGTGTGGCTTTAGGAGAGGGAGGGGATGCGTTGATCAGGTGTTTACTGTGAGACAAGTGTGTGAAAAGTATTTAGCGAAAGGCAAGGATGTGTTTTGGGCATTTATGGATTTAGAGAAAGGTATGATAGAATTGATAGGGAGGCTTTGTGGACTGTTTTAAGATTGTATGGACTTGATGGTAGGTTACTAAAAGGGGTGAAAAGTTTTTATGTAAATAGTAGTGCGTGTGTAAGAGTGGGAAATGCTGTGAATGATTGGTTTCCTGTGAGAGTGGGGCTGCGACAGGGATGTGTGATGTCGCCTTGGTTGTTTAATATGTACATGGATGGTGTTGCAAGGGAGGTGAATGCAAGAGTTTTAGGTGGAGGTCTGAGTCTGGTGAATGTTGATGGTGGAGAGTGGAATCTGAAGCAGCTGCTGTTTGCAGATGATACTGCACTGGTGACTGATTCAGAGGAGAGATTGAGACAGTTGGTAGAGGAGTTTGGAAGGGTGTGTGAAAGGAGGAAATTGAAAGTAAATGAGAATAAGAGTAAAGTGATGAAGTGTACGAGGTTGATAGATGGTAGGGGGATGAATATAGTTTTGAATGGTGAGTTGCTTGAGGAGGTAGATTGTTTTAAATATCTAGGGTCACATGTTGCTGTGGATGGAAGAATAGATGCAGAAGTGAAGTTTAGAATAAATGAAGTAGGAAAGGTGCGGGGAGGAATGAAAAAAGTGTTTAAATGTCATTTGCTTAGAATGGATGTAAAGAGAAGGCTGTATGAGGGTGTTGTGGTACCGACTGCGTTATATGGGGCTGAAACATGGAATAAGGGTGTAGCAGAGAGGAAAAGTTTGAATGTAATGGAGATGAGGTGTCTGAGGAGTATGTGTGGAGTGACGCATATGGATCGGGTGCGAAATGATGAAGTGCGAAGAACTGGAGTTGTTCGGGAGATGGCTGGTAGAGTTGAGCAGAGGGTGTTGCGATGGTTTGGGCATATGGAGAGAATGGATAATGAGCGACTGGTGAAAAAGATAACTAGATCTGATGTGAGAGGTGTAAGGCTGAGAGGAAGACCACGAATAGGATGGATGGACAGTGTGAAGAGAGCGTTTGATGCGAGAGGGTTGTCTGTTGAGTAAGGAAGAGTGGCTGTGCGTGACAGAAATAAATGGAGAGAAATTGTGAATGAATAAGTGATGACGCAGCCCTGAGGGGATATTCTCCCGCATTTGGTCTGATCAGCTAGTCAGGTCAGGTGCGGGTAAGGGGATGGATCTGTTATGATGTGGCAGGGGTAAACCAGTTCTGCTGTCGGGCCCTGCTGCGGATGTCACTGATTGCATTGCGCAGTTGACCCTTGTGCGGTGTGATGCGGTGAGGATCTGTCCATTCTCCCCTTTGGGGCTAAGATGCGAATGAATGTGTTTGAATGGATGAGTAAATGGGGAGTGTGTCGTCCTGTCTCGGCTACCTCCCTTTCCTTGGGGGAAGCAGCCTAGGTATATATATATATATATATATATATATATATATATATACCGGTATATAAAAGAAATGCACAACTATTATCATGGATTTATCCTGATACAGTATACAGATGATGCTAAGTTCCTTCCCAGCAGCCACATCGGTACAGTACATGAAGTAAATGACCTAATCGAGAAAGGAATAGAAACTCTGAATAATGTCAGGCTGTATTTCCTTGCTATTGACCCCATCGCGAACACTACTAGGACTGAGGGCATCTTCATAAGGACACGGTAACTTATGAAAAATACCCAGCAATACCTCCATTAAATTTGATAAAAACGCAGTTCAGCCAATCAGTCATCTAAAACTCCGGGTGTGTATATGGACCTCCACATGGTTTTCAGTACACATACCAGCTCAAAGAATATAAACGCTGGGGTCTCTGAAATACATCGCATTATTTGAGAATCTCGTCTAACACTGGTACAGTCTCCTGTGTTGAGTATAAACTATTGTAATATCTCCTGGAGCACAGCTAATAATGCTGTGTTAAAAAGTACACCAAAACTACACGGTTTTGCTGGAAGACTTGCGGATGGACAGCTAGAGTATGATCACTTTCGTCTTATCTTCAAAGAACTGAAATGGGTAAATATGAAACAATAAATAACTTAATAAACCCTTTGCAATCTTCAAGCATCTGAATCACCATCACCCAGAATACCACCTGTCTCTTCCAGCTGTGAAAAATGTGACTAACAGTAAAACAAGGTGGCTAAACAATTTATATTATCCTAGAGTAAACACCGACTCGTGGGGTCAGGTCAAATTAATGGTGCCAAAATATTGGATTCAACTCCCTGTAAACGTAAGGGAAGTCAGTAACCTCTCAGCATTCAAGAAAAGACTGACCTACGTATTTACTGAAAAAGGCTGATGTATATTTTGAACGTCTACTGCTTTTGGTAATTTGTGACTTTAGAAATTATTATCTGATGTATGCTCCCTATGTAAATTATCTACTTGCTCAACCCTATGTACTGTAACTGCACCATGGAATGATCTGTAACATAACTTAACATTTAATCTCTCTCTCTCTCTCTCTCTCTCTCTCTCCAACAACAAATAACAGCATATAAAAATGTTTCCCCCACCACGTTCGGATCCTCCTTATTTCTTCAGCTGGGAGGGAGTGTTAGTGTTTTTCCCAGTGCTTGCTCTGATCACAAGCCCTTAAACTCACAACTTTGAGCAGAATCGGGGCCCCTTCGCTCGATTTATGCAGCGAAATCCCTCTGGGTCGAATAAAACTTTCCAACGAGGGCCAACTTGATGGATTTTGCTCGATAAGTTTAGCGTGAAAACTTTGTGGGTTTGAGAGTTAGGAAAAAAGTGAAGGGAGAGGAAGTGAGAGGGTGTAAGAGGGGAAGGTGAAAGTGGAGAGAGAGAGATAGAGAGAGAGAGAGAGAGAGACTCAGAAGGATATACACACAGGCCAACAGGCAAATACACTATACACATAGATGGGTAGGTAGGTAGGTAGAGAGATAGACAGATAGATAGATAGGTAGGTAGATAGACAGATGATTGATAGAGAGAGAGAGAGAGAGAGAGAGAGAGAGAGAGAGTGGAGATTAGGTAAGAGACAGGTAAGAATGAAAGAGGTGAAAAGAAAATGAGATGGAGCTGAAGGAGAAGGACGCAAGTAATGAGGATACAGCTTGAGAAGAAGAAATGAATAAGTGGGGTGGTAAAAAAAAAAAAAAAGAGAAAAAGGGAAGAATGAAGAGAGAAATAATAAAGATGGGGAAGTAAAGAAAAAAATAAGAATAAAGAGGAAAGTTAGGAGGAAGCAAACAAGGCGAAATTAAGAATAACTGAGAGAGAGAGAGAGAGAGAGAGAGAGAGAGAGAGAGAGAGTGTGTAGACGGTATAATTGTGAGAAAAGAGAATACCTCAGATGAAAAAAGAGAGATGAAAAGATGTAGGGAAGAGAGTGAAAAGGAGAGGCAGTCATAGGAGAGAAAAAGAAAGGAATAAGTAGAAAAATGAGGGAGAAAACCAGGAGATAGACTGAAGAAAGGGGGGAGAGGACAAAAAAAAGTAACAGGTGAAAAAGCGTGAGATGAAAAGGAGAAGGAGGAGGAGGGAGTAGGGAGGAGTGGAGATAGAAAAGTTAGAGAGAAGAGAGAAAAGACAATAAATACGTGGAAGGGAAAGGAAAAGAGACAAGCAAGATGGGAATGAAATAATGTGATGCAAAGATGAAATAGATTAAAAGACAGGAATAAACTGAGGGGCAAAGCAGAAAAAGTGAGTGAAAACAAAGAGGAATGAGAAATAAATGAGTGGGAAGAAGAATGAGGTGACAAGGAGAAAGGAAGGGGATGTGATAAATGGAATGAAGTATGCTGAAAATAACTGACTTAATTAGGTGAAGAAGAATGTGATAAAGAGGGAGAAAGGAGGTGGAGGAGAAAGAAATAGTAAGAGAGAACAAAGAGAAATGAGAATAATTTAGATTTATAATTTCAGGCTGCAATAGCTCACCCACAATTAATTAAAAAATGTCTTTTGTTATCGAAGACAAAATAATGGAGTAAACTATGAGGTGCTTGATGAAGACCGTATTAACACTCTCAGGCTAGTATTCTCCTCGGTTAAGGAAGCTCCCTAACACCTTTTCCAAAGCAATTTATTTTGCTAATTACATCTTACTGTCCAACTCCATATAACATAAATCATTCAAATATCTCAATACCCTGCGCAAGTAACGAGAACAAAGTTGTTAACCAGTTTGCCTCTCTATTGACAGACGCCTCAATCCCGTAAGGGGTGGCCATAAACAAACCGCCTCCATGTCACCCTGTCCACTGCCACTTCATTGCCTTGCTCCCAGCTCGCACCCTCATCTCTCATATACCTCTCCACTCCATCCCTCCATCTCATCCTCGGCCTCTCTCTTCCTCTCTCCCCCTCCACTTCACTCGAATACACTCTCCTCGCCAGTGTCTCGCTCTCCATCCTCTCCACGTGGCCAAACCACCTCAGAGTACTTCTAACGCGTTCTATCACATCCACATCCACACCACAACGCTCCTTCACTTCCTCATTTGTTAATCTGTCTCTCCATGTAACTCCACATGCTCCTCGAAGATAATTAATTTCCACTACTCTCACTCTTGACTTCTGTCCCTCCAAAAGGATACCTTAGTTGGTATCACAACACTCTCATGCAGTGACTTTATTACACCCATGTTCACTTCCCTTTTCCTTATCACTGCTGTCAAAGAACCAGCAACCTTTAATATCCAAAAAATAAATCGCTTAGGAAGAGGTGTCATGGAGCCTCCTTAACCGACGAGAATACGGGCTTCAGTCCCCCATACCTTACACTCAATGTTACTGTCAGGTGTAAAAAAAAAAAAAAAAAAAGTTGATTTGACCAAGAGAGGGAGAATCAGAGTGTATTAAGAAGGGGAGGGAGTGAGAAGTCAAGCGGAAGAAAAAAGAAAAAAAAAAAACAGGAAAGAAGAAAATAAGAGAAAGGGGGGATAAGTTTGGAGAAAAAGAGTCAGATGAAGAGGGAATAGAGAGAAACGTAAAAAAACATAACTGAGAGTTTGATCAGGAGGAGGAAGGATAAAGAAAGAGAAAACTATCTATCTATTGCCAGACGCCACAATCCCGCACGGGGTGGCCATTTGACTCTGAGTTATTTGTTTTAAAGGGAGGGGCAATAACCCTCCACCAACCCACTTGACATGTAGGGAGCACGTATGATTTGGTTATGTGGTTACCACCCAGCGATGTAAATGGTTTCTTGTCTTACAGGAAACCATTTGGCTTGTCACTCAATGTAAAGCCACCTGTAACGGAAAGAAAAGCATTAAGTAGTAACAGGAAAGATGGGAGAAAGAGGAAGAGAGGAGGGCAGGCACAGAAAAAAAATGATAAAGGCTAAGCAAGTAGGCAACACTACATCAAGTGAGTGGATTTCCACTCACTCCCGAGCTGCGCCCCTCCAACAACATCCAAGCCCCACTCGCACACGCCAGAGCCGGCATCACAATACTGTCATGCAGCAGCCCCTCCACTTCCATGCTCATCTCCCTGCTTCCTAAAACAGTAAAAAAAAAATGAAGATGCAAGTAATAAATAAATTAAAAAAAAAGTTGTTGGGAAAATTTAATAAGGTATCCACAGTGAATGAAAAAGAAGGAAAAAATAAAGGAAAATATGTGACTGATATAAAGGTAACATAAGTGTTAATGTAGAGATGAAAGGGAATACATAAAAAGAAAAGGAAGGGAAAAAAGAAAAAAAGTGAATGAATAGTATATGAAGGACAGGAAGAGAAAATTGTGTGAGAAAGGACAGGAGTAAATAAAAGGTTAATGAATGAGGGTGAAAAAATGAGAACAAAGAAGGAAGAGAACGGGAGTAAGAGAGAGTTAAATAGTGAAGATATTAAAGGCACGTGGAAGGGAGGTATAAAATGACTGAAGAAAGTGATAGCGAGGAAAAAGGTGAAAAACAAATAACATGAGGGGGATGAAGGAACAATGCAGTATATCTATCTATCTGTCTATCTATCTAACTATCTATCTGTCAGTTTAATGGCAAAATTTAAAAAGATTGTGTGTGTGTGTGTGTGTGTGTGTGTGTGTGTGTGTGTGTGTGTGTGTGTGTGAGAGAGAGAGAGAGAGAGAGAGAAAGCACTATTTTAACAATAAGAAAAATAGGAAGGAGAAAACAGAAAGAGAGAAAGCTGTAGATATAACGAAATAAAGAGAAAGACACGAAAGATGGACAGGGAGGGGAAAGTAGAGAAACGAAAGGGGAAAATTAACGATGTCAGAGAAGTTAAAAAAACAAAGAAAAAAAAAAAGGAAGTGACAAGGAGGGAGAAGATAGACTGGAGTAAAGAGGAAATGGATGACCAGAAGGAGCAGGGAATAAACTACCGTGAAACTAAAATAAAAAGAATGGTAAGAAAATGAATATCAAGGAGAAATGGCTTAACGAATGGAATATAAACCACTTAGTCACGTATTTTCACTTATTTATTCATCTATGCTTGCGTTATCCGAAGGGAAATATTTGCCTTTCATTTGTAGTTTGTTTCGCCATTTTTTCGTACTGTTGGTGTTCCTGTACCTCATATCAGTGCTCGTTGTCAAGTCTCACAAGTAGGCTTCAGGTCTGGCCAGAAACTTTACTTACATATACTCCCTGGGCTTTTAAAATAACAGTACAAGTCGAAAGTGTTAAATAAAGAAAAGAAAGGAAAGAAGCACGGAACCACAAAGCACCATGTAACCATCCCAATAAAGGCGTGTGTTCCGGCGTTCCATTTAGTTCGGAATGTAGTTACTTGGCGAACTTGAATCGAATGTGCCCTCTAGCGGTTTTTTTTTTTTTTTTTTTTTTTTCTCTCACGTATGAGAGAACACGGAAGTACAGCAGAAACTCACTTGGGGAAATGTCGTGATACTGCCCGTAAAATTTGCCTCTCGAATTAATTACATTCTTGCTACCCACAGGTGATTTTATTTAACTTTGGGGCAATCTATGTCAATGAAGGGGTTGGAAACAGTGTCTAATGAACTCTTTTCCCTTTGTGTACTGTCTCTCAGGATGCATTTACACCGAGATCTAACTGTACTTCTGAAGCAAACACTCCAATCACGTAGGTTGAGATAAAAAAAAAAAAAAAAAAGTTTATTTCACTGATTCACTTTCTGGCCATTCCGTTTCTCAGTGGCAACAACATTCCGTGTGACAATAAAAAAAAAAAAATTGTGCAGAAGATAGGCCATGAAACGAGACGAAGTATTTTATAGGTCTTATCCTTAGCTTCAGGAAAGGAGAGTTTGCATCTTGATATGTTTGGTTTTGGCCTTACTGTGAATGTACTCTAAAAATTACTGGGTAGCTGGCAGGGTAAACTGAAAAATGCACTCCTTCTCTAATAGGGTATAAGGCCTTCTGTCAGCTTTACGTGTTATGGATATTACTTCAGTTTCCACACTCCAGTCCAGTTGTGTTCTTGATTTTTATTCTTGCAGTTTGTAGTTCTAGGTAAGATCGACTATTCACTGCTGCGTTCTAAGGGGGAGGCCGATGCATACCGGGAGTAAATTGGTAGGCGCTGAACATCATCATCATCTTTCTCTATCTCGTAATTTTGCTTCTACTTCTTCATTTCCTACTCCTCCACCTCCTTCTCCTCCTCCTCCTCGTCATCATCATCATTTTTTCTCTCTTCTCCTTCTTTTCCTCTACTTCTTTTTCCTCCTCCTCCTCATTCTCTTCCTCTTTCTCTTCCCTCTCCTTCTCCTCCTCATCATCATCATTCTCTTCCTCTTTCTCTTTTCCCTCCTGCTCCTCCTGCTCCTCCTCCTCATCCTCATCTTCCTCATCTCCTTTTCTGCTTTAATTTTTCTTGTTCTTTTTTCCTCTTTCACTTCCTATTTTTCAGAAAAAAGAGATGAACTAGAAAAAGTAAAAATGAAAGAGGATAAGGGGAGGCGAGAAGGAATGTGGGAGAGAGGGATATATATATATATATATATATATATATATATCGTATACACGAGTAGCCTAGAGAGAGAGAGAGAGAGAGAGAGAGAGAAAGAGAGAGAGAAGGCAAGCAAGGAAGGTGGGAGAAAAAAAGTGAATTATAGAAGGAAAGAATGGCATATAAAGAGCAGGGAATTATGACAGCAAAAAAGAATGAAAATAGTGAAAAGGAAGTGAGATGAAACTGAGAAAGGAGGAGAAGGGAGGAAGAAAGAGAGTATTAAGTAAAGAGGAAACGAATGGCAAGGAGGGAACAGGGAATAAATGAGCGGAAAAAGAGGAAGGAATAAAAAGAGGAGGAAGAATGATTACGAGAGAGAGAGAGAGAGAGAGAATTTAAGACCTTCTAACTTTACATATTACATAGTTTGATTCAGCTATATTATTATGCAAGATGCTTTGTGTGTGTGTGTGTGTTATTTTCCACTTCCACTGTTCAGAAAATGAAACTAGAAGTATATATAATATCAACACATGGGTATGATAATGCTTTCGCAACATGTGTAGTTTTTAATAATGCCAAGAGACGATTTTGCTTTGCTCAAAGAATATTTACCGACGCCGAAGATTTCATTCTCTCGGACAAGGAGAGTATGTTTTCACCCCTGTTTGTTTGTTAGTTTGTTTGTCTGTTAGCAGGATTACCCAAATGCTAAAAGAGAGATTTAAACCAAGTTTGGTGAGTAGATAGCCCATGTCCCAGGGAACAATCGATAAGCTTTTGGGAGAGATTCGGATCGTATTACAGATTCTGGATCCTGAAAACACTTTTTGTGAAACCCTAATCAGCAATGAGAAAACACAACCCATAATGAAGAGTGGTGTGGAAATTACGTTGCCCTCGTCGGAGAGATGCACTGCACTGAGTGTCCCTCTAGTTATTATGACCGAGCTGATTCCTATGTGTAGCTTTAGGAAACAGTTATGTTAATAATAAAATCCCTGATGAGATTTGGACCAGTGTTGGCCTGTAGAAGAGAGGCAGGCTTAGAAATTAAAAAAAAATAAATTAATAATTAGTAAAAAATTAATAAATAAAGATGATTCAGTTCTGGTGCTTATCCACTTAAATACAAGGTCACAGATCTGAGCTATTATTCAGAGTGTGGAAAATACCTGCACATCGTCTGGACCGAATTAGATCCTGGAACATATTCGTATACTCAGGAAAAGTGGCTTCATTTGAATGCAGACTGATGTAAGGTCAACTTTCGTGTCAAGGTCAAAATATTGGCTCTGCATCTCAGTGCTCTACAACCATCTCCTTTGTTTGTGGTAGTGAAGGTGTCAGACACAGACTCTATTAAACATTTGAGCAGTGGTGTCATTCTTATATTATTCTTGCCTCCGACAGACAATTTTATACAATGATAATCCACATGAGGTAGTTATATCAATCTTGTAATAGATTATGTAGCAGTCGTAGCCGAGTAAATATGTGAGGAAGTAGCCTCAGTTCACTTGTAGCTGGGGACAGGAGAAGTTAAAGATGGATACTGGGGTTTGATTGTAGTTTTATTATCTTCAAGGGAAAGCTCAAGATGAACACTGCGTGTATTACACAAGAGCGTTTATAATTCTCGCAGCCTCACTCAGTAGACCCCTCTTCTCGCTCTCTCTTCTCCAACCTCCTAATTCCTTCTGACTCTCCTCCTCTTTCTTTCCGTATATACGAACTTCCATCACGGGGGCTACACTGTCGTCGAAATGTTCTAGAACCCTGTGTGTGTGTGTGTGTGTGTGTGTGTGTGTGTGTGTGTGTGTGTGTGGTCACGAGGCGCTGCTTGAGGGCTGTTATGCTATGTGAGACATTCCGGAGAGGTGCTAACGTCATTTCCTTTGGGCCCTAGGTTTGACATACCTAACCTCTAGCCTATATTTGTATGTTGCTAGCTACTATGTATTAAGATATTTTAGAGCCCTGACAGTTATGTAGTACTAACTTCAGGTGACTACACAATGAGTGACAAACCGAACGATATTTGTAGCTCAGAAAACTATGTACTACAGAGGATGGCAACCATATAACAAAATCGACGCGTGCTGGTTTACTGGGTTAAGCGTTTCTACAGGATGTGGCCCAGAAGGGTTTACATCCAAGGACTGGTTGGGATTTACTGCGTTCATAATATTACTCAGGACAAAACACCTGGTCACTTTCACCTTGATGTCTGTCCCTCTTTGACTGACGCTTGAGCCCTTGCGTTCTTGATCAGGCAGTGAAATACTGTATGACCGATAGAACTGACCAGAGATGGAAGGTATTTATCATTTCATGAAGAGTGAGACATCGGGTTTAGAGGCACTAGGCGTCATTGCTTGCTACTTCTGCATGGAGAAAACAATACCTACAATGGTCTTTTTTTTTTTTTGTTGAATTCTTACATCCACTCAAGGAATTTATTCAGATTAAGAGAACAGTTTAACAATAAAGGGATAAATGAATCAATATCTAGGTGAATTAAATCGTCTGGAGATATGAATAAAATATATATAATGTCAGAGAAATTAAGACGATAAAACACTGCCATACCAAATTCCTATAACCCAACCGGAGTTTTACAAAAGAGCGAATCTATATGTTAAAAGAGCGACAAAATTTTCTCGAAAGAGCGACAGATTTACTATTAAAAGAGCGGCCATATTTTACATCAATTGAGCGTCTTAATTACCTCTTCCGTTAGCCAGATGTTAATACCTGTTGCCCCCTGCTCACTACGGGGAGGTGGAAGTAGGTTTTTGAGCAGGAAAAATATTTTCTGTTTTAGAGTGGCTTACTACGATCAGTGTCATATTGGTTAAATGTGTACAGATCCTATCTTCGTCATATTGGTCAGTTAAAATGAATGTCAGTTAAAATGAATGTGTCAGTTAAAATGAAGCTTAAGATAATTCTGCGTCTTATTAACATATATACATATTTACAAATCCGTTTTTGCCATGAACTTGCAACCCATAGATTGTAAGTACTGACGTCGGTTAATATCCCCCGACTTGTACTTGGTGAACTGAGTTATGGCATATTCACACTTCTCTTTATCCACTTTCTTTGGTACAGCTGGCATGCCGGTACTTCTGATTTTCAAGTACGTTGTTGCTTGGAGCCTTTTAATTACATCCATGAAGATGAAGATGGATGGGTGAGCTTTGCAAAATTGTGCGTTGAAATGTGCATGAAAGGATTCAGCCGCATTGTTTGTGCGTTTGTCGTTAGAAGGGACTTCAGCCCAAAGCACTGGTGGAAATTTTGAATGAGGCGTGACATAGCTATCAACTAGATAGTCTGCATAATTAGTACATTTTTCATTCTGTGGTGCGCATGACATCAGTTCCTCAACAAAACATTCTTCAATATCTGCAGGATCAATGAAATGGAAACCATATGATAGTTTTAGCCACTGTCCTATGTCACTATTCTTGTCTTTGTATTCTTTACTTAGGCCAAGGTTTTGGATTTTCCTCCACCATGCCTGCCCTAAATGGAATCTACAGCATTTGATGATTGCATCCGGAAATGTTTCTTTCAGGACAGTGAGCATGGGGAATTCAAAATCCACGTGTATAACAGAGGCTTGCAGTTGCAGATTTTTTGATACACAAATATCATGTAAACATTTCCACATGGTTCGGTAAATCTCCTCCGATTTACCTGGTAAAAGAGCATATACTAAAGGAATATAATGGCCATTACATAAGCCATGGATAGAGTACAGTTGATAAAAAAATTTTGGACAACTCTTAAAGGTCCCGTCAATAAAAATCTCCTCTGCAGAAGTTACCAGAAATTCCAGATTTGTTGTACATGATAGGATAACAATGCCCGTGTCTGGGTTATTTTCCAACACAAACTCTTCGCCTTTGCTTGTGGTGGTATTCATGGACTCGAGAGCTTGATAGACTTCCTCACGATTTTTAGGCAAAACAGGATATTGTTTTCTTCTTTCACGGTATATTGATTGTGCCAGACATTTCAGATCACCAGATTGCAGATTGTTTTCCGTAACTTTACAAAGTTCTGTCCTAATTATTTTTGCCGGCCTTGCTGTCATGTCATCACTTGCTTTTCTTTTCACTGTTGTACGTAATTGCTGTCGTTCAAGTTTTCTCTCATCTTTTTCATGATTGTGTTGCAACTGCACTGGGACAATGCTATCTATTTCACAGTCTGTTTTCACTCGTGCTTTACACTTCCCATTTGTACACCGCCACGAAAAACTTCCATCACTTAATGTTGTGTCGACTCTAAACTTGTAGCCTTCATAAATTATACACTTTTTTCCCTTGTTAGTTTCTGTAACGGTGAACTCCATGTTGGCACGACTTTACTGTGTTGAATCACCAGACAAAATGACAGGTTGTATGGAAGTAACAGACGAGTTTGACTGGCTTTGTTTGTTTCGGAGTTTGTTTCGGCTTTGTAAGTTTGGCTGGATTGGTGACAGGTAGGGAGGTGGGGGGGATAATGAGGCAGTCAGGTCGTCCGCTCTTTTAATAGTATATTTTGTCGCTCTTTTATACTACTCTCATTACTGTTCCGCCGCTCATTTGTAGGGCGCCCAACCCAACAACGTCGATCTTAAGCTGTATTACCCTTGCCCATCCACCACCATCCCAGACGCGTTTGACTGGAGGAGCCACCTTTAGTATTAATGCTTGACACGGTATATGAACTCTTTTACATGACTATTTCAGTTTGAGTTATCATATGGTAATCTGTATATGTCTTTATCTCTTTATATTTTAGCTTTTTTTTCTGCTTTTACTTTATTGTACGGCGGTAATGATCTCTGTTGTTACTCTGCCAAGCTTTTTTTTTTCCTTTTTTTTTTTTAGTGTACTCATTAAATCAAACTACCATTCCATCCCAAACCGCCTACAACTCTCCTTCCGGCTAATTTTTCTGTCAATCCTTTCTCCCTTCACATCGAACTTCTAAGAAAAATCTGTGACAAGTTTCTGAGTCCAAAGCTGCAGCGCGAATTCTATTTTCACGAGGTTTTTCATTTCTCTCTCACTCCTCCCCGATCGACAAACCACCACCGTCTTAGATTATTCAACTTATTCTTGCTCACTCCACTTTTTTTTTTCTCCTTCCTCTTTTACACACGCCTTCATGATCTACCGAAAATTCCTTTCTTTATAAGTTATACTTTTTTCTGAAATGCCCCACAAGAAAGGAAACACGTGGGGGAGAGAGAGAGAGAGAGAGAGAGAGAGAGAGAGAGAGAGAGAGAGAGAGAGACAGACAGACAGACAGACAGAGACAGAGCAACGGAAAGGAAAAATGCTAAGGAACAAAAGAAGATGAAGAAGAAGAAGAAAGAATGAAAGAAAGAGAAAAAGATAGGAAGAAAGAAAGAGAAAATAGAAAGAAATAGGGAGGAGGAGGAGGACGAGGAGGACGAGAACGACGATGATGACGAGGAGGACGAGGAGGTGAGGAAATGAATGGCTGAATGAAGGAGAAAATTAATCCGGGGAGGAGGCGAGGAAGATTAAAAATAGGCCGCAGAAAATACTCAAGAATAAAGATTATAAACAGTATATCTATCTATCTACCTATATATAACTATCCATCTATCTATCTATCTATTTATCTGCCTACCTATTTATATATTACTGGCATTGTGTGAAACTGATGTATAGTATAGAAGGCCTAGGTATTCTATAGAATGTCTAGCATTTTTTGGCAAAGTATAAGATTAATTCATTCTGACCTTATATACTTTACCCAGGGATTATAATAAAATGCCTAGGTATTCTATAGAACAGCTAGCATTTTTTTGTTTTTGGCAAAGTACAATATAATAGACAACAGGGGGTTGCGTTTAGGTTAGGCTGGGATAATCTAGGTTAAGTTTAAGTTAGGTTAGGTTAGGTCAGTGTAGGTTAGGTTAGGGTAGGTTAATTTAGAAGAACGCTAAGTTATGTTAAGGTTTATCTAAATTAACCTAACCTAACCTTACTAATCTAGAGAGAGAGAGAGAGAGAGAGAGTGAGAGAGAGAGAGAGTCGACCAAAAAAATATCGCTCAGGACGGATTTCATATCCGAAATGATTTTATAAGCACTGACGACGAAAATGAACCTATTATCATCAACACGTGCAAATAGTAACAGCATCGATTAGGCAGCGTCACAGGCCAGAGGTAGCGCTATTCTCAGGAAGGCAGGTTTACCAACATGGGATAGAAATTATTACGGATTTATCAACAGCATACGTCTATGGTGTCAGACCGGTTCAGTAAAAGTGGACCGACACTTTTCCGTTTTATCTTTTTTTTTTTTTTTTTTTTTTTCGACTACATACAACTTGATTTAGGTACACATGTAACACAGACTTTACAATCCTTCCTAGGTGCGTCAGCTTTAAAATTAGATAAAAATTCCTTCTCTGGTTACTGGCCTTTAGTCCCTTGAATCCAGGTGCATATCTTATTCATATCCTCTTATTACCTGTAGGAACTTTACTCAGCTTAGAGAACTCGTGCAGAGAAAGGGTATTATGCTCCTTTCATTGTAATTTAGCCTAAAATTGCTATCTCTCCTTCTCAACGGCTGAGGTGTAGGAAGAGATTAATACTAGAATATGATGCTAGTCAGGAAAATATGCTATTGAAAACATGCAGAGTCTTATCACTGTCTTTTTCTACACAAAGCTATAGCTGTAAAAAGACAACAATCTGGGCACGTTACAGTAAAGCACTATGGTTGTACTTGCATTCCCAGGTTCATCCGAATGTAAACCCAGTGGACGGCAGACTAAAGCTGCCCTCGCCTGCAGACCACTATCCTCCTTTTTTTTGGAGGGGGGGGGGAGCGAGGATAGAGCTGGAGGAGTTTGTATTGGAATATGAATAGCCAGGCATCTACATGGCCAGTTATGTCAGTGCCGCCACATGAGGGCGTCCCTCTCCAGTAAGAGTAAAGTGGCAAATGAAGGCTACCGGTATATCTAACTCCTCAACGTCGAAAATCTCTGCTGAGCTGAATAATATCGTCTGAATATATCACGAATAAAATATGTTTCGTCGGACTGAAGAGGTTAGAAATAAGACAACAGTAGGAGTGGCACTGTTAAGGAATGGATGAGGTTTTTGCAGGCTACTGAATACAGAAATAAGTGAATAAATCAATAAACTAGAATGCGCTCAGAGAGAGCATACCTCAGCCAATGCCATTGCAGGATCCGG
Source organism: Coenobita brevimanus (assembly GCF_032717465.1). Classification (NCBI taxonomy): domain Eukaryota; kingdom Metazoa; phylum Arthropoda; class Malacostraca; order Decapoda; family Coenobitidae; genus Coenobita; species Coenobita brevimanus. Next base: position 12,492,170 of record NC_136955.1, on the reverse strand, counting down.
ATCCGGATCCGGATCCGCCCCCAAATTCAATCAATGCCTTTTTTTTGGCTCATAGCCCACCCTTCCACAAAATTTCATTGAAAATCATTATGAACTTTTGGAGATATCGTGTGGACAAACAAACAAACAAAAAATTCCTGGATCCGGAAAATGATCCGGATCACAATACCATACTCTAACTGATTGTTCCTTGGGCCATACCCTACCCCTCCATACAATTTCAACAATATCCGTTCATAACTTTTTTAGTAATCCTGCTAATAGACAAACAGGAAACCAAACAAATGAAACTGCCACAGGCAGAGGGCTTGCTGGATGGATCCGATTGTGTCTGCTTCGTTTTCACAGGCTTGTAGGCAGTCATTTGGCCAAATTTTTCGCGCTTCATTGCAAAGCACAGGATGGGTTTAGCAAGCTCAAAACTGCATTGCCTTGTGTGCCAGACGCGTCTCTTCAATTTGGTATGAAAAAAAAAAAGTAGATTTTCGAAACTTGAAAAATGGTGCGGGGCCGGCCACTGGCTCCCGACGGTTTCCTTACCCAGTGACCTTGAGGGGTTTCAACCCTCCACCCAGCCCAGGACCTTTGACCGATTTTGATGAAAAACAATAGGCTTCCAGGGTTTAAGGATATCTAACTTTTGATTTTCTTTCAGAACGATTGGTGAAAAATTGTGACCTGTAAAATACAGTCAAACAAACAGACAAACAGACAGACAAACATTCGGATCTGACGAACATGCTTGCCAAATCTTTCGATTCTGGCAGACAACCAACGCCGGCATAAACCTAACCTCCTTGGGGAGGTAATAAATAAATAAAGAAGCAAGTCAACCAAAGAAGAGGGTGTGTTTAGACGGCAAGAGTAAGTCTGAGGGTAGAAGGAGGCGTGGAAGATCAAGAAAAAGGTGGATTGATAATTTTACTGAATGCGTGAATATGCGAGATATGGAAGCTGAGGAAGGAGAGATGATGAAGCATAAACAAGGATAAAATGTCCATGGATTCTCTCTCTCTCTCTCTCTCTCTCTCTCTCTCTCTCTCTCTCTCTCTCTCTCTCTCTCTCTCTCTCTCTCTCTCTCTCTCTCTCTCTCGGCAGTCAGTGCATTGATGCCTACTCCACAGGTGTTATGAGGCACCATCCTATACTGATCATTTGGCTGTAAGGTGGAGCTGAGAATGTGAAAGACTGAAGCTATGAATAAATGGATCTGTGACCATTTTCACTGGACGTTCTGTTTAATAGTTCTTTTCTTTATTCTCCTTTTGGTACACGTGCTTGGTAGACTAAATAAAACACTAAAATGAAACATCCAGTATCTTAATCTCTTTTGTTTTATCATGCATATCATTAATGAGCATTATTTAAAAAAAAAAGGAGCATATAGCTGATCGTATATAAGTGGGGCATATCATTACTGAACATCATCTTGAAGTATTGAGAAAATAATATGTAAAAATAATGGTGGCTTAGCTTTCTACCCATTGACTGCACGGAGGTAGATAAAGAAGACCATCAGTTTATGTTAGCGCCAGTCTTGCCACAGAAAGCCACCCTCTCTAATCGGATTGTACCCAGCCCTCAAATTATACTGCTGGGTGAACGGGGACAGGGGGGAAACAAACTGAGTCCACCAGTATGACCGTCAGAAAATATTGGCATTACCCTCTATACTTTCAGCATTCAGAGGCAAACTTGCTCCACTGACATGTTCGGTTCCACTGATATGACCGGCTGTCTTGGTTATAGAAAAAATAAGAAAAGTGTTGTTCACTGATTGTTTTCTTTTACCTTGTGTTGTTTTTTTAGATTTTTAGATTTCCCCGAAGAGGATTCATGCTTATTTTTTTCAGCCTAATTCCTTCGAGCCCTGTAGTTGTTATGGTGAACGATTTTTTATAACCTAGATTCTTTATGTTGCTGTTTCCACGATGTGAGATAAATATTTATTGCAGGGAAATTATCACGAAATATAAGATAATAATTCAGAGCATTATTGGTATTCTCTGTACACATTAACCCATACATCATTACATGCGATACTTCTTCAATGACACTGTAATTGGTATTGCCTATAGCTTATTTACATCAATTGAAAACATACGCTTTTGTAGTTTAAGATCTCATAATTAGCATAAAGGCGTACTCACACTGAGGTTGATTTTGAATACATGATGATTTCTAGTTCCTCTGATCCCTCTGATTACAGACCAATAGCTATCACATCTTCTCTTGGTAAAGTATTTGAGATTGTAATTAATACTGTAAGCACATAGTTAAATACTTTGAATCTAACAACGTAATTAGTGAGAGACAATATGGTTCTTGCCACGAAAGATCCACCATTGACATACTCAATCTCCTAACTTACACCATCCATCAATCAATTGACCTACATGGAGAAACTCATGCAGTAGCCCTTTATATTTCTAATGCTTTCGACAGAGTATGGCACCGTTCCCTGTTGTCTAAACTCCCTTGCTATGGACTAGTCTTTTATTCCTTTGATTTCCTCATATCTCAGCGACAGAAAAACAAGAGCAAAAGTAGATGATGTATATTCCACTTTCCACTCAATCAACGCAGGCATCAAGTTCTGGCGCCAAATCTATTCGTAGTTCATATTTATGATCTTTTATCTGTCACCCACAACCCCATCCATTTATGTGCAGATGACTCAACCCTTTACAGTTCATTCACACTCAGGCATTTTTTTACAAAGTTTAATATCTCTAACCCTCAGCCCAGTACAGCCATCTCCATAATTCAAGACTTACCTAAGATCAGTGAATGGGGCCAACTAACTTTGTCTCATTTAATGCTAGTAAAGCCAAATATATATAATTTACTAATAGATAGATATTGCCAGATTTGTATATTACCTTCAGTGCTACTAATATTCCCATCACCAAAAGTCTAAAATTTCTAGGTGTTTCACTTAACAATGCACTCAGCTGGACCTCTCATGTCAGATCACTTGTTAAAACCGCCTCAAAGAAACTTGGATTATTGTACGGAGTCCGTAACTTCTTCATTGACGAACAGTTAGCTATAATTTATGAGTCATGTGCACTCTCAGCTTGAATATTGCTCACCTTTGTGAAGTGGATGTGGACAAGTTGCATTAAAACAACTAGACAAAATTCAGAACAAAGCTGTTGGAATTATTAATAACCCTGCTATTACAAATAAACTACCTCCCCTACAGGTAAGAAAGAATGTTGCCTCCCTTGCATTATTTTAGATATTTTTATGGCAAATGCTCAGATGAAGTTGCGTCCATTGTGCCACCTCTCCATGTCTTCCCTCGAGCTACACGGGCATCTGGTAGAGCTCATGACTGGACTGTCACACAGCCATAGGAGCAGGAGCAGGATGAGTAGGAGGAGGAGGAGGAGGAGTAGAGGAAGAAGAAGCAGAGGAATATAATAATAATAATAATAATAATAACAATAATAATAATAATAATAATAATAATAACAACAACGACAATAATACTTAAGGTTGATATCTACCGACTGCACAGCGGCCATCAAGGCAGACCATTTTCTCCAAGTCACAACCTTCCCTTAGAATCCGACCCTATAACCCTTGCTCCTTCCAAGTTCCCATTTATTCTGCTTGGCGAACAGGGACAAGGACTAAACAGGCTTTGTCCAGGAGAACGACTGGCCCGAAGTCGATCCCAGGTCCTTCCATTCGCGAGGTGGACTTGCTAACCAATAGATCACCAGCTCCTCTCAAAATTCAGCATTACCTCGACTTTTGGCTAGTCTATAATTTAATGTAATGAACGTTCTAACAAATTTATGTAAGGATAAGTTTTCACCCTGTTGGGATATGGATAAATTACCTTCCAAACTTAAAGTCTTTTCTTCTATAGTTCTTTCACCTTAACTTGGCCCAGATTTTCATTCTTTTGTAGGTTATTTCGTGTAGATGAATGACAGAAAAAGACAGTGCAAAGGCTATACATCCTTTCCATTGCACTTCTTCGGGACTAGCATCCGATTCTGGTGCTAATCCATTGTTACAGCTTAGGATTCATGATAGAGAGATGACAATTTTAGGCCAGGTTGGAGTAAAAGGAGTATAAACTTCATAAATTAGACCAAAAACTTTACTAGCCGCTTAGCATAACCGATGAAGAGGGAAAGAGAAACGGTGAGGGAAAGGACGGAGAGAGGAGAGGGAGGCGAAGAAAGAGAAGATGCACAAGGGGATGAGAGAGAGAGAGAGAGAGAGAGAGGAGATTACACAGACCACACAGACCTTACCGTCCCTACGAGGTTGTTCGGTTCATACAGTAGGAGAAAGGGAAAAAGATACCAATGCACAAGGCTCTCTCTCTTTCTCCCTCCATCATTTGCCGTACAGGGTAAAAGTGAGAAACAGCATCATGCAGGACTGAACAGCCTGAAGGAAATTTTCACAGGATCAGCGGAGAGTAGAAGAGTAATACAACTGAAATGGCTCAACACATCCATATATTAATTCTGATCTTGACTTACTGCATGCAGTTTATAAAGACAGAAAGTTAAAATTTAATCCAAACTCTCTCCCCCCTCCCCCCCCCTCTCTCTCTCTCTCTCTCTATTTTATTTAAGTACAGTAGATATGTACGGTCTACTTATAGCTACGTGTGAATACAAAAATGTGTAGACATATGCATGTGCACATAAACGCATAAGCTTATGTAGACCAATGTAAGAGAGAGAGAGGGAGGGAGAGGAAGAGACAGCAGAAGAGGGAGAGGGAGAGACAGGCGGAGATGAAAAGGAAGGAGATAGAATGGGAGAGGGTGAGGGAGAGGGAGAGGAAGAGAGAGAAAGGGAGAATAAGAGGGAGAGGAAGAAGGAGAGGGAGGAGGAAAGAAACAGAGACAAGGAAAAGAAGAGGAAGAGGGAGACAGAGGGAGAAAGGAAAGGGGATGGAGGAGGCTTTTAGCAGGGCAGGACAAGACTCTGATATCTAATTTATGAGAACAAGAATATCATAGACTAATCTGTTCACTTGGCCAAAAATTTCTATCCCCCCATCTTGAATGCTGAGATTTAATAAGAGATTAACACTAGACTATGATGCTAGTCACGAAGAAGTGCTACAGAAAGGATGTAGAGCCACAGTATTCTCTCTTTGTGACACCACGTTAAATAAGCTGCTATGGGAAGAAATTCTGGGCCAAGTTAAAGTGAATGTAGTATAGTGAAACAGAATAATCCTCCCTCACCTCCTCATTAATCCGTACTGCTGGGATTAAAAAGAAAAAAAGTCAGGATTATTATGGAGCGGAAAAGCGAACTGGAAATATTACTTAAAATTCTCTGTAAAAATATTCTGATGTAGCATATTGGAAAGCGTATTTGTTAAAGGAAAATTATATATAATACCATTATAACATCACGGTTGAGTATCTAGTAATAACGTTTTTAAGATTATTTATTTATTTGATGTATTCTTACTGGATATTTTTATTCAGCTATGGAGTGACTGTTTGAGTTGGTAGAGTTTGATGTATCACGTAATAAAGATAGATAGATAGTTAGATAGATAGAATGACTGATTGATTGATATCGATGTAGATATGTATGGTTGGATGGATGGATGAATGAATTGACGGATAGATAGATAGATAGACATCGATGTATGTATGTACTCGTATGTATGTGTGCACTCGTATGTATATATGGATGTGGAGAGAGAGAGAGAGAGAGAGAGAGAGAGAGAGAGACAGACAGTAGGAAACACATACATAATGCACTCCTGGCATCTGATATCTATTTCACCAACCGAGTTGAACTTCGTAAAACTAAGCAATCTTTTTCTTTCCCGATGTGCGCTGTTATTAATCTTTTAGACCTTCCAGACAGAGTACGTTTGTGTATATTTTGGTCTTGTTATCCGCTGACAGTTATAGCTGTCTCTGTCTGTCTCTATCTCTTGTCTCTGTTTCTGTCTCTTGTCTCCGTCTGTCTGTCTGTCTCACACGCACACTATATCTGTCTGCCTGTTTGTCTCTCTTGTCCCTATCTCTCTCTGTCTCTGTCTGTCTGTCTGTCTGTTTGCCTGTCTCAGCCGATCAGTAAATTAAGTCCATATTAACCCTTACATTCTGATTATTTTCAGAGATGAATAGAATCGTATCAATAAAGCACCAATAAAGTATAATAATGCCTCACTGGACTTAATAGCCTTTTAGGAGGAGGAAATCACATACCTTTTATTCCTGATATATCCAGACGATTTTATAAAGCTAAAGACAGACGCTTAAATCTGTAAGGGTTAAATAAAGCCTCAGTTTTCCTCTTCAGTATCTTCGACTCTTGTATGTGGAATTAAATCGTCTTGTAGAAGTAAACATAATCTATAAAACGACTTAAGAATAGTGATGAGATCAGTTTCGCTACACCTGAGCTAGCGGAACGAGAGCGTGTGTGTGTGTGTGTGTGTGTGTGTGTGTGTGTGTGTGTGTGTGTGTGTGTGTGTGAACCAAAATAGTTAAAAAAAAGTTTCATCCAATTTTAACTGAACTTGGTAGAAGTACTGAAAGTTAGCCTGGTGTTGACTCACTGATTTTTAAAACAATAGGTCAAAGTTATGGTCACAGGAATAGATAAAATTTGACCCAGAAAAGTTAACGTAAAAGTTTTGATGAAATTTAGATAGAACTTCCAGAAATGGTTGAGGTTAATTAACGGTAAAAACATGGTGAATCAATTTTGGAAACAATTTAAGGTCAAACTTTTAGAATGAGGTAAAAGATCGACCCTCGTGTCTGTATTTAAATAAAATAACTAAAACACAGTTGATCAGATGTGGCTCAAATGAAGAGGAAATGCTACGGGTCTGCCAAGGAGCTAATCTACAATTTTTGAGAACAACAGATCGAAGGTCAAGGCCACAGGGCAATGGAAAGGTCACATGGCAAGTTGTTATCCGATTTAGACGAAAATTGTTGAAGAGTTCAAGGTAAGGTGAGAATAGGGGATTTCGTTTTTGAAAATAATTAAATATCAAGGTCATAGGAAAAGGTCGATGCCAAGGTCAGATGGCGAGGTCGACTTAAAAGAGTTTCAACGTGATTCAGACCAAACTTTGTTGGTGGGTTCAGGGTAAAGTAGGACTGAAGGTTTTCAATTTTGAGAACAGTCGGTCTAAGGCCGAGTTTCCAGATTATCGTCAAATGTTCAGCTTTTAGACCAATTGGTAGGCGTGCGGGTATTGCTCCCTCTGAATGCTCCTTCTTGCTTTCATTTAGTTTCTGCTGCTCTTAAGTGGTTTCATTCAGTTTAAAGGTGCCGTCACACTAGGACAAAAGTGGCTAGCATGCAAGCCAGTTTTGCGAGCCAAGACAGCTAGCAGAGTCGAGTGCCCGTCACACTCATCTGTTTTTGCGTGCTGAAACGGCTAACAGTGTCGTCTGCCTTGGCACTTCGTGGTCATTTGTAAACAAACCACCACTGAGTACCCACTCCCATTTCCTCAGTGTCTGCAAATGCCTCACGTACCTTAGCAACTCCAGAGCCAGAAAGCAGTCTACTAGAGTTTTCCTTGCTGCAGGATCCATATCGAATACTGGTCACAATCTGTTTTCCACTTGTTTGGAAACAAAGCAGACAGCCTCCACGGCTAGTCACCAGAGTGTCAGATTAATGATTTAATGTCACAAGAAAAAATGGAAATGAATAAAAAACCCAAGAATTAAATTATGTTTACTTATAATTTTAGTTACAGTTTCCTTCTGTGAATAACAGAATATTTTCTCACCAGTTACAAAATCAATATAGGCTCATTTGAGTTCTAATCCCACCAACAAACTGTGAGCGAGACGTGTTATCCATTTCGCCTCGCAAGCGAAATCTCGCCCACTGTGAGTCAGTTTTGTTAGCGGCTCACAAAACTAACTTGCATGTTAGCCACTTTTGTCCCAGTGTGACGGCACCTTAAGGGAGACCCACTGAAAGGAAAAGAAGAATGGTTGTTGGCCACTGAGAACAGTAATTGGGAACAGGGAGGTGAGCATGGAATTAGAAGTTAATGAATATATAAGTATATAAATAAAAATAAGCAAATAAACAAAGAACATAGCTGCATGAAAATGTTGTGATTTTTCACTCTGATCTACAGAACTGAAGCTTGGGGTTCTTTCGGAAGGACACAAGTCGAGAGTGAGGGCTGAGGAGGTCAGTATTCTGAGAGTAATATGAGAAGTTGCGCAAAGAGCCAGACACACCGACAAACCAAGAAGAAAAAGAGCGTGGTGATGTTGATCTGGGTGCGTTTGGAATGGATCAGGAGAAACACCTTGAGATGGTCTGGTCATGCAGAGAGATAGAAGAATGAAGATTGTCTAGAAGAGCTTATGTGAGTAGAAGGAGGGGGTGAGGGAGGGGGACACCAAGGACTAAATGGGGGATGGGTTGAAGGTATTTACGAGAAAAGGGAGAGAGCTGGAAAGAGGGCAGCCACGAAGGACATATTGACATGGAGGTGGTTCGTTTGTGGCCATTCCTTTCACGGTTAAGGTGTCTGGCCATAGATAGATAGATAGACAGATAGATAGATTGACCTTTGGCTCTTCTGTGCTATTTGTTAGGTGATATCTCTTAGCTAACACCAAACTATTTAGTTCATCATCATCATCAATATCATCATCATTTTCGTCATTGTCATCATCAGTTAGAGATATTTCTATCCAAGACGAAGGACTTTCTCATCTATGTCCACCCTTACTAATTGGCTGTTAACCTTTTCCATCCAGTCCCTGCAAATCTGTGAATAATAACTCTCCATCCTGATATGTCTTGCTCTAACCTCTCGCTTCATCTCTTGGTTACTACTCAGCTACTTTGGATGTCCCTCTTACTATGCCTCCGTCTATGGTGGAGGATGCATTAAGTGATTAGTCTGTCCGGGCGTGAGTGCGTGGGTCCTTGCATCCGCAACACTCTTGTGGATCGGTGGATTTCCATCAAACTTTTGTCAGTCATGCATTAGGAGATGATGAACTGATTTGGACAGCTAGGTCAAGGGGTCAAAGGTCAAGGTCATATGAGGTCGACTTATCGGTAGTATATCCTTGTGGGTGCGATATCTCCTGATCCCCTTGACAGATTTAGAACAAAATTTTGTTAGTGATACAGTACGAAGGGACGATGAACTGATTAGGTCAGAAAGGTCGCGGGGTCAAAGGCCAAGGTCATATGAGGTTGACAAAATTTATCTTTTGTCTTATTTCAACCCAAAGATAACCCAGTCATGGAGATTGTATGGCGAAACCGTGCGCAAGGCTTGGAAGTGGAATACAGAGAAACACTGCGTCGACAGCTCTGGGCCCGTGTTCTCAGCGTTTCATTTGTTCTACGACGTACTAAAACTTTATTTATACTTCCTGTTGTAATTATCATATCCTCTACATTTGTTGGTTCTTCTATCCAATAAGCTCTTTTTATTTCTTCACGTTACAACTGACATAACTTTTTCCTAATACTTCCTGAGCACTGGTAGTTTTTCGTTCTAAATATTTTGTTAGACTCCGCGCTTCCTACCCATAATTTTACAGCTGGAAGGACACACTAATTATAATCCTGTCTATTTTGACACTGATGAAATATATGTTTGTTTAGAATGTTATCTTCCTTATCAAAACCACTTATTCCCATTGCTATTCCTCTCTCGATTTTGTTGTTGAACTGATAGAAATCTCACTGTTAAGGATGAAAATATATCTAAATTCACCCTTCATTCCGATGGTCTTTTTACTTTTTTTTCTGCTATTTTCAGTCTTACTACTTTATTAGAGGACAAATTTCAAACTAGAGAGGTTAGATACAAACTCTTTCACTATCATGGTGCTCTCCTAGGCTAAGTAATTCAACTGTTAATAGTAAAAATAACCTACAAACATAATCGAAGTAAAGTCGGTAACCGAATGTCAGATACGGATATTTGGCTTTTACTAGATGCTTTTGCCCCGCTACGAGAAATCTCAGTTAGTCAAATGCTAGCAAATACCCTGGTTTAACCCTTTGCTTGGTAGAGACGCTCATAGGCTTACGTTGAGGGAAGGGTGGTGTGACGTGGAGAGATGGATCGGTGCTAGGGTGCTAAGTTGAATACAAGAGAGAGAGAGAGATGGGGGGGGGGCGGATAGCTAGCCTAGACATAACGAAAAACTTTCCTTTTGTGGATAGGTGGGTACTAGGCTATCTTCCATCTGTGGTAAGTGCACAGTAAAATAAAATGTAGTTTTACCCTAACAAATAAAGGGCCAGTATTCATTCCAACTCAGGATACGTTCTAAATATGACAAGGAACATCATTTTTTTTGTATATGTCCAGCACTGATTCTGAAGATTTATTACTATTATTATTATTATTAATATTATTATTATTATTGTTATTATTATTATGAAATAAGGCATATTTTTAACTCACGAGGACCTAAATATCTGAACCTACACCAACTCCCACATCATCTTTCAGTGCTGGGAACACATATTTCTGATTTATGCCGGGTACTAATCCAGAAGGCAAAAGTAATACTCTTTCCTTGAATCTGGAAAAATGAGAGCAGTAGTCGAATTTCTTTTAGTATGTCGAAAGCCTGGATGCATATTACCGATGCCTCTTCAGGAGTCTTCCGTATAAAGAGGATATTTATCGTTATGGTTTTCATCAACGGTAAAAATGTATATATTGTAATATTAATTAGGGTTGACAGTTGACATACTTGAAATAGTTCCTCCTCCCACTGATCTATTTCTAATACAGATGTCCCCTACATTAACCCGAGACGCCCCGTCAACATATGGATACGTTGCAACATTTTGCGTTTGCCAGTCCTGTCGACGTACTGGAACGTTTTGCAATTGCAAGTTGCATAATTTCCACAATTTTCAAAATTCACACGAGATTTTTGGTACTTAGCGTCGCACGACCTTCCCCTACCTGCCACCAGGCAGGGACACTCGGCGACCCCGCACAACCCGCGCTCACCTGCGGCTCGGTCACTCACCTGTTAGCAATGGTCCTGCTCAGACATGGCGCATAGAGGTCTCTCGGAGGAGGAAATTCAAGCCGCCCTGGATGCCTTTACTGGCGATAGTGATTCGCCACTCGATGACGAGGAGATGAACAAAGATTATGTCCAACCAGAGGATGTTGAAAGTAGCAGCAGTGATGAGGAAGTCCTGTCCCCCAGGAAGCGGTGCTACGTGACTCATCGTGCTGCAGGAGAGGGTCAGGCTGCACAAAAACAACGTGCAAGATCCTCTAGCCAGCCCCTACGTGACGTGGAGCCCGATTTCGAGGACAGAGCCGTGGGACGTGCTGCCACGTGGTACGGCCGTGAGGTTATTACTCATTGTGGCCCAGAGCGCACACCACATCGTTCTAACAGGTATGGGCCTAGTGTTTTGTTTGGGGATGGCGGAAGTGGCATTGAGGGAGTGGGGAGTGAAAGGGAAAGTGTTGGGAGGAGTGTGGAAAGTGAGAGTGGCAGGAGTGAGTCACGTGGTGGTGTGAGGCGGTGGGGTGTATCACGAGGGGCAGTGAGGGTGGGTGGTGAATCACGCGGTGTGGTGATAGAGCAGGGAGGTGAGGAGGAGGGTCTCCCCAGCACGTCTTATGCTCCTCAATATTCCCGGGCTTCCTCCTCACAGCCCCCTGATGTTCCCCAAGGCTGTAAGGGTAAGGGAAAGGGGAAGGGTAAAGGCCGAGAGAAGAGGAGTGCGAGTGGGGAAGCCCTCCGCACTCCTCCTCCCCAACCTCCCCCACCATCATCTCCTCCCCACCCCGATGAAGGTGACGATGGGGACGATCGGGACGAGGAATTTGTGGCATGGAATTGGGAGGATGGGAGTGATTTTACTCCCCTCATTCACCCATTCACTGAGCAGGGGCATGCTGGTTGCATTGCTCTAGGTATTCACCCTAATTCAACCAGGCTGGATTTTTTCCACCTTTTCTTCAGTGAGGGTTTTGTGGAGGAAATAGTGGATCAAACAAACTGGTTTGCTACCAGCCAGCGCCGTGAGAGTGAAAGACAGGGCACAAGGAGCAGGCATTCTATCTATGTGATTACCCATTCTCCCTTGCAGAAATGTTTTTGTTTTTGGCCCTGGTACTGTTGATGGGTATTATACGAAAGGACCGAATTCCTACATACTGGACAAGGGACCCTATTATGTTTACACCAATATTTGGCCAAGTAATGAGCCGTAATCGGTTTCAGCAAATTCTAAGCCGCCTCCATTTTTATGATGCTGATGATCCTGCAAATGCTAATGACACAGATAAGATGTGGCGAATTAGGTTGGTTTTTGATCACCTAAGGCAGACATTCCGTTCCTCATTTTATCTCTATAGAGACCTCGTCATAGATGAGAGTCTCGTGTTGTGGAGAGGCAATATTTCATTTCGGCAGTACATACCCAGCAAAAGGCACCTTTTTCGGTTCAAGATCTTTGTTATGTGTGACTGCAGGACTGGTTATGTGCAAGACATAGTCTTGTACACCGGTGCACAGACAGACATAATAGAAGATCGGAGTATTGGTCTGTCTGGAGCAGTGGTAAAGACAATGATAGATGACTATCTTCATCGTGGTCACGTCCTTTACCTTGACAATTGGTACACTAGCCCTCTTCTCGCTCGATTTCTACACAGGCATGACACGGGGATATGTGGGACCGTCAAGGTGAACCGGCGTCACATGGTCAAGGTGGGGTGGAAACTTGACAGAAATGAGGTGGTCTTTTTCCAGGCCAACAATATCCTTGCAACAGTGTGGAACCACAATAGAGAAGTCCGCCTCTTGTCCACGGTTCACCACCCCTTCATGCACCGTACAGAGTCGATAGATTATAGGAGCGAGAACAAGTGCCACATATGGAAACCTGAGTGTGTGCTTGATTATAATATCAACATGCGCCTGGTGGACCAGTCAGACTCCATGATATCCACTGTCGAGTGTGCCAGGACCACGATGAAGTGGTACAAAAAACTATTCTTTCACCTGCTTGACATTACTGCCCTGAATTGCCACCACCTTCACCCCATGACAACAGGAGTTCAGGAAACCTTTGAAGGGTTTGTGAGGGAGCTGACACGAGAGACTGTTGCAAGGTACGCGGTTGACAGGCCCAAACACCGCACCCACACAGCCCAAGGTGCCCACTCTTCCCTGAGATTATCCGCCCGCCATTTCCCCACTCCTATACCTCCCCAAGCAAATAGACTTAGGCCCCAACGCAGGTGTCACGTGTGTAGCAATTCCTAGGTGAGACCCACCACTCAGAGAAAGGACACCCACTATGAGTGCATTCAGTGTGACGTGAGTCTGTGTATTCACCCATGTTTCAGTGAGTTTCACACGCTCCTGCACTTCTGATAAGGTGTGAATGCGATAGGATGCTGATACTCTGAAATCAATGCAACAAACAGACGCCCAGTGTAATTATAAGGCCCGTGGATAATGAGCGATTGGTGAAAAAGATAACTAGATCTGATGTGAGAGGTGTAAGGCTGAGAGGAAGATCACGAATAGGATGGATGGACAGTGTGAAGAGAACGCTGCATGCAAGAGGGATGTCTGTTGAGCAAGGAAGAGTGGCTGTGCGTGACAGAAATAAATGAAGAGAAATTGTGAATGAATAAGTGATGTCACAGCCCTGAGGGGATATTCTCCCGCATTTGGTCTGATCAGCTAGTCAGGTCAGGTGCGGGTAAGGGGATGGGTCTGTTATGATGTGGCAGGGGTAATCCAGTTCTGCTGTCGGGCCCTGCTGCGGATGTCACTGATTGCATTGCGCAGTTGACCCTTGTGCGGTGTGGTGCGGTGAGGATATGTCCGTTCTCCCCTTTGGGGCTAAGATGCGAATGAATGTGTTTGAATGGATGAGTAAATGGGGAGTGTGTCGTCCTGTCTCGGCTACCTCCCTTTCCTTGGGGGAAGCAGCCTAGGTATATAGATAGATAGATAGAGATCTGTAAATAGTAGTATGGAAGTGGAAACAGGTGTAATATAAGTGGAAAATTATTATGTAAGTGTATGAATATTATCTAAGTGGAAACATACCTTGCCAGGGTATTTTGATGCGATATTCAGACGTTCAGTGGAATAAATAAGGCCCGTAAATATGTAAATAGGAGTCTACAAGTGAACACGGGCGTAATATAAGTGGAATATTAGTATGTAAGTGTATGATTATTATCTAAGTGGAAACATACCTTGCGAGGGTATTTTGATGCGATATTCAGACGCTCAGTGGAATAAATAAGGCCCGTAAATATGTAAATAGGAGTCTACAAGTGAACACGGGTGTAATATAAGTGGAATATTAGTATGTAAGTGTATGAGTATTATGTTGGTCGAAACATTCATTGCGAGGGTATTTTCATGCGATATTCTGACTAGAATAAATAATGCCAGTAAATATGTATAGTGCAGAATAGGGTGTAAATGGGTGTACTGTAAGTGGTAAAGTATATTGGGATTGAAGATATAAAGTAAAAGTGGAAACACGAGTGTGAGAGAGTGTGCTTGCTACGAGAATCTGCGCTAGCATTTCGCTAAATGCCCTCGTAATGAGTGTAAATAATTGAAAACGTTTACAGTGGTGGAGGAAAGGTTCAATGTAAAGAAAAAAATATGAAAGTGATAAAACAATGTTGTATGTTGAAATACGAGTCGTAGCGAGTGAGCTGAGTATGCATAGGCTATGTGCGCTATACTTATGCTACATGTCATCATAATGAATGAAAACAGCTGAAAACATTTACATACAGTACAAAATGGTATAATGGCATTGAAACAGTAGTATACAAGTAAAAAAAATGATATGTTGACTGAAACAAGAAACTTTGCACATAGCGTTTTACCAATCGGACCAAATTCGCTATGCTCGCGTGAAGGTACAATGCTTATTTTTCATATATATGTCATTGAAATTCATTATATTGTTATTCTTATTGGTTATTAGTTCAAATTCAATAAATGTAGAGGAGTTGTTTGTTGTTTCTCCCAAAATTACCTACCACAGAAAACGAGAGCGCCTCACACCTCAATGATAGAATACGATACCTGGCGCGGGGGACCTCACCTGTTCTGACCAGATGCCGACCACGGTAAGCACTTTCTTTGTGATTTTCCTTTGTTTCTCAACTAAAGCGGAAGTTTTAGCCAAAAAATAAATTTTTCCAAAAATGGTCGGGACTGGGGGGTGTCGGAGGTGCGAAAGTGCTCGGGACGTGACGGGTTAAGCCACGTTCCTCGAGTGAGTCACCAGCTGATGAGTGCAATTGTGCAATATAGGAAGGTATTGGGAAGTTGCAGTCGATGGTGGTCTGTTGGGCGAAGTACTTCACTTTTTTGTACATATTATGTAAACACATTATACCATCTTGCTTAAGTTATTCTAATTAGGGTCGACAGCTGACGTATATGAAGTGTTCCTGACTCGTCTGGTTCCCTTTCATATATTGATGTCCCCTATATTAGGTTGTGCCTCGACTGACAGTCACCAGGTGATGAGTGCAGGTATGTAATGTAGAAAGGCATTACATATCTGCAGTCGATGGTGTTCTCTTGGTCGAGGCGTTTTTACCATTAGTGTAGGTCTAGTTATTTGTCTCTTAGGATTTAGTATAGGTTAGCGATTTGTCTGTTAGGTGGTTAGTTTTAGGGTCTTTAGATTAGGTATTTTTGTTTATAAGTAATTTAAGGTTAAAAATATAAATAAATTAAAAAAAAATCCAAAAAAAATAAAATAAAAATTATTATACAGTATATATATGTACGTGTGCATGAAAGTGTGTATGTTCATATGCATGGATGTGTGTATGTATGTATGTATGTATGTATATATATGATCAACTTGGGTGAGACAGCAGACTAAAGTCAAAGATATTATAGAAGTTATAAAAGAACAGAAATGGAGGTGGGCAGGCCATGTAGCAAGAACAAGGGATAATCGACGGAGCAAGAGGTTGACTGACTGGACACCAAGAGATGGTAAGCGTAGCAGAAAAAGGCCAGACAGGAGGTGGAGAGATGAGATAGAGAAATCTGCAGGGAAAACGTGGCAAAGATTGGCTCAGTCAAGGAATTCGTGGAGAAGGTTGGGGGAGGCCTTTGTTCAGCAGTGGACTTGTAATGGCTGATGATGATGATGATGATGATGATATATGTATATATGTGTCAATGTATATACATATACATATTTTTGCCTTAATGACCAGGGATTCCGGCCCCAATGGTCGATAGGAAAAAAAAAAAAAAAAAGATACGAAGATAAATGTTCGTTTCATGGAGGAATATTGCCATCATTTCCATACCTTCCATAACTTGAGGAAGTAACCAGCATTGAGGGAAATATTCGTTTCGTATAGGAATATTGCCACCACATCTACCTTCCAAAACGTGAGGAAATAACTAACAGGGAGGCAAATATTCGTGTTAGGAGAATATTCCCACCACCTCTTGCGGATCTCCCATAATAGGAAATAACTGAGATGGAAATTTTAGTCTCAAAGTTACCCTGGTTCAAGATTGTTAGGTTCGGCGGGATATGTATGTTGGGAAAAGATGTTGGTATAACGTTTAGGTCACAGCTCAGCATTCCACGTGCCACAGGAGGCCTCGTAACGCCCTTTCCCGAACGATTTATTACCCCCGCCAACAGAGCTGGAGGTTATGTATTCATCCTCGTTTGTTTGTTTGTCCGCAAGATATCTAAAAAGGTTGCTGATGGATTTGAATGAAATTTTGTGGATATATGGGTCATGGGTAAAGGAAGAGTTTATTATATTTTGGTAGTGATCTGAGTTGTCTGGTATAGGCGCTGATGGAGGTATGGCTCTCAGACAACTGTATTCTTGTTATGCCTGTTATGCTTCAACACTCCTGAGCATTATTTAGATCCTTACAATGTGGACATAGTTTGTACCAGTAACATTCAGAAGGATAGTTAGACGCAATGTTTAGAATAAATAGCAAAAGAAGAGGTGTTACGAAATCTCCAGAGCCACTTAGAATGCCTCCCACAATCACATCGTTTCTAAATTTGGTTAGATCTGTTTGATTATTATTTTACCTATTGCACCTTGATGATTTATGAAGTAATTAATTTTACCTGTTGCAACTTAAAGGACTCTTACTAAAGGATTTATTTTACCTGTAGCACATAATGATCCTTAAGCGATGTATTTTACCTGTTGCACCTCAATGATCCTTTCATAAACGATTTATTTTACCTGTTGCACCTTAATGATCTCTTACTAAGCAATTTATTTTACTTGTTTCACTTTAATGACTCATTCCTGAGCGATTTATTTTATCTGTTGGAAGTTATCAATATTCAATGTATTACTATTGCAATCTATGTTGATACTGCAAAGAGGAATAGACCATTAGAGGATATTTTGTTGCAGTATGGAAATAAATCGCCTAGAAAGAGGTGTTACGAACGAATATGATTATGAGAGTCTTATGTATGGAGTACTATAATCCTTTCACATTAACCTGGCCCAGATTTTTGTCCTTTTTTTTTGGGGGGGGGGGGGATTATTTTACGTAGCTCAGAGGCAGAATCAGGCAGTACTATTTCTCTACATCCTTTCCATAGCACTTCCTCGTGACTAGTATCATATTCTATTGTTAATCTTGGCTGAATGTATCTTATGTATGGAACCTTACAATCCCTTCATACTAACTTGGCCCAGAATTTTATCCTCTTTTTTGGCTTACTGTACGTAGCTCAGAGGCAGAATAAGACAATACTATGGCTCTCCCTCCTTTTCATAGCACTTCTTCATGATTAATACCATATTCACCTGTTAATCCCTTGTTGTAACTCAGTGTTCAAGATGGAGGGATGGCAATTTTAGGCCTAGTTAAAGTCAAAAAGCTATATGGCTGTCGTCACCTGTCCGTCGAACTATAACAACTTGAAAAAATAATTGACAAGCAGGAAAATATCAATCTCATTAGGGTTAGGTTGGTTATATCAGTTTGTATCTATGTACTTTTCTATCTGTCTATTGCCAAACTCTGTAATCCTATAGGAGGTGGCTGCAAACAAATCTCCTCCACGCCTCCCTACCTTCAGTAGTTGGACTGCCCTCCCTCCAACTTACATCATCTTCTTTCACGTATCTCTCCATTCCTCCATCTCGTCTTGGTCGCCTCCTTCTTCTCTTCCTCTCCGCCTCACTCACAGACACTCTTCTAGACAGTCACTCACTCCCCATCATCTCCACATGGAAACTCACACTTCCCTCTCTCATACATCTATCCATTCCATTCTTCCATCTCATTCTTGGTTTCCCTTTCCTTGTCTTCCCATCTACCTCACTGACATACATCCTTCTAGTCAACCTCTCATTCTCCATTCTCTCTACATGGCAACTTACACATTCTACTTTCATCTATCTCTCCACTCCATTCCTTCATTTCATCTTGGTCTCCCCCTCCTCTCCCATTTCATCTCACTAACACGCACTCATCTAGTCAGTCTCTTGTCATTTTACTGTTACATTAAAATCCTTAGGTTTAGTTTGAGTGTTTTATCTCACTGCTATAAAAGAATGTCGTCCTCACCTCTCAGCAGACCTTCCACAACAGAGGATATGATTGAAATGAAAGTAAATATTTATCTCAGTTGCTTAGGGTATGGTCAGATTGTTCAAGGTTTCACGGTTAAGTGCATTATTAACAGCTACAACATTCTTTTCCTTACAGTATGCAAGGTTCGTTGAGAGATGGCAACAGTATACATCCATCATGCAGACCAGTGAGTACTTGTTGAACT
Organism: Coenobita brevimanus; assembly: GCF_032717465.1. Taxonomy (NCBI): domain Eukaryota; kingdom Metazoa; phylum Arthropoda; class Malacostraca; order Decapoda; family Coenobitidae; genus Coenobita; species Coenobita brevimanus. The sequence continues at coordinate 12,473,358 of NC_136955.1, read as the reverse complement.
AATGTAATGGAAAATGTGTGTAAAAATAAACAAGAAGGGGCGATGAACTGAACCACCATCCCAGTAGGTGATCCCTTCATTACAGCGTGCGTTTTCCACCATGGTAGGAAAAGTTTGTAGTAAATTCTCACCAGAAAAAGTAATTGATTTTCAAAGCTTACTCATGTGCAGGGAAAGTCAACTGTATCTGCCAGTGCTTGTGGTGTGACAGAGAGGAGAAAGAAGTTCGTGATAAAGAACGAAATGTTTTATTCATATTCTTTCCTCCAGTATGCCTTCCAGGAATTGTCCCCCCCCCCCACTGCCTCCCCACATCTTGCCCTATAATGAGAGTCCCTGATTCTCTCTCTCTCTCTCTCTACATATATATATATATATATATATATATATATATATATATATATATATATATATATATACAGACAGACAGACAAATAGATAGACAGATATACTGCCTGACACCCTAGTCCGTCTTTTATTTAAGGCCGTTGTAGCAAAAATGTCTCCCATATTTACATTTCAGTTTGCTTGCAGCCTTATATTTTAGCCTATCATTCAGTATATTTATCATGCAATCATCTACAGGCCTACTCATCAGTCGTGCCTCCACATAGCTCCCCTTAATCTACTTCCCCCCCTTCCTCCATCCACTTCACTGTGGTACACACCTTTATTTTCATTAATAGGTCTGCGTTCTCTGTCTTTACCGGTGAACCCCTTCTCATTCCTCTAACTTCTCAGCTCTACAACCATTTATTATTTCCAGTGTTCTTTTCAGTAAGTTACAGGTCTTTAATACATCTCTTTTTCTATTACCTCTAGTCCTTCTATGAACTTATCTAAACAAACATTTATTCCAAGTTTGATATGGCCACACAACCGTAGAATTGATTTAGCATTTGATCTTCCTCTACCACTTTTACTCCAACTATTAATTTCCGGTTCTACTGTATATAAGATTAGTGTATTTTTTAAGTTGTCTAGTTGATATTCTACGTCGTTCCTGATCAACCTCTTTTCCTCCCATTCACTTTAACGCTTTATAACAAACACTCATTCCTTTCATTTCTTTGTATTAGTTTCATATGGACAGGCTGACATAGTGTACACTCGGTAGTTTCTATGTCTATAAAGGATTTCGGTCATTAGTTTTTTCTACTTCCTCCATTTCGTACATTTATTTTTTATCCTAATCCCACACGACCAGACCAACGAAATCTTACTTCTGATTTGATTTACAGTCCTCTAATCAATCACTTTCCAGGTCTACCTCTCCTTGTAGTCCCATCTATCTCGCACTTTTCTATCTATCCATCCATTCGTCCATCCATCAATCAGTCAGTTTATCTATAGCCAGACGCCTCAGTCACTAAGGAGTGGCCACAAACAGGTCGCCTTCATGTCGCCTTGTCTTTTGCCATTTGTCTGTCGTCCCTCTGGCTCCGCCCCCCTCCTCTCTCTTATACTCGTATATATTTCTCAGCTCCATCCTTCCATCCTATCCACAGCATCCCCCTCACCCTCTTTTCCTCCACCTCACTCACATACACCCTTCAAGCCAGTTTCTCATTCTCCATCCTCATCACATAGCCAAATTATCTCTGTATTTTTCTTAACGTTTTTAACCACATCTCACAACTTTAATCGTGTATATTCGTTTTAGTGTCCCCTTTAATTCCTGCGAAGTCTAATGTATATACTTTATCTTGTCCTTGGTCATCATCTGCTTTTCCTTCCATTCCCTTCACCCATTTTTATTTTTAACTCCTGCTCTTCCTCTCATTCCCTACACCCATTTTCATTCTTCTCTCCCAAATTACTCTCGTGTACAGTACTTTCCTCTCTTTCTTCCAGCCTCTTGCTTCATCATGATTTTATTGCCTCTTGAGAAGTGTTGGGTACAGAGGCTAGGCTACACAATTTAAGATTTAAGGCAAGAGTGAGAAGCTACCCATCCCAAAGTGGCATTATATGGGCAACAAACACCAATAACAATTAAGATTTATTTATTTATTTATTTATTTTTTGGCGCACATTCACCGGCAGAGCCTTAACCCCACTAAACCACAAGGCTACTTGTTGTTGAATCTATGGTTACTGTAGTTCTTTTACTTAAACTATATCTAGATTGTTGACTATTGCAGCTTATTTCCTGTATCTCAGTGACAGAATAAGACTAGGTTCCCATTCTACATCCTTCCCATAGAACTTCTTCGTGACTAGCGGCATATTCTAGTGTTAATACTTTGCTAGAATTCGGAATGCAAGATGGACAGACATTTCTAGCCCAACATAATGTAAAAGAGGTATACGTAATGCACAAACCCGTTCAGTCTGATGCCTTGATTTATATAATATTGTTACTACCGTCCCAAGAGTCTTTTCACCTTATGACAGAAATTTCGAACTGGAGGGGTTGGATAAAGCCTTAGGTGACTCCTTATTATCAGAGGACCTTCCTAAATTGAGGGCTATCTGCTGGTGGCCTGAGAGAGAGAGAGAGAGAGAGAGAGAGAGAGAGAGAGAGCTACAAGGGGTTGCAGGGACAAGTATTACCTCATAAGGTTTAGCGATTTATACCGAGAATGTACCATGAATGAGGCTGCTTTGAATCCTGCTATCTTGTACACATGTCTACTCCAATAGTGAGAGAAACGTATAGGAAAATGAAGGGTCCCCCGACCTCTACCATCCCAGTACAGGCACAGAAAACTATGTACATTTGGCCACACAAGAGCCTGGGACAGTGTCTGTGAAGCGGAGGTTTAGTTACAATCTCCGACTTTCATGCATCGCAGTTAACTGGTCATTTTAATTGATATTTGACACCTCCGTTCATTCATGTCAGTGCCACCAACAAGCATGTCAATATATAACGGGTGTCAAGTGTACCAAATACCAAACCTCTGCTATATACAGATGCTGTCCCATGTTGGTATGTGGTCAGCTGTATACCTAGTTGAACTGAAAATAAAGCCACAGCAGAAAATTTTACAGGAAAGGAGGAAGAATACAACTGACTATTAAATTACTGTTGGTCTAAGAAAACTTTGTCTAACCGTGCTTTGGCCCAGTTTGTGGAGAACTCTTAACTACCTCTGCTAATAGGCGATTCCAGGTGTTGCAGATCTTGTATCTAGAGAAATTGCCTAATTTATCAAGGAGGAAGAAATTCAGTTTAAGCTTTCACTCGTGGTATCTCGCATTGTTGGTATTCAGGCATGCTGGTGGTCGATGTTTTCATGTCCATGAAAGGTTTTCAAAACCTAAGTTAGCAGTACAAGCAGACACCTAGTAAAAAGAAAAATGTGCCTACAGCATTCTAGGTATCTCGTGCACTAGATAGAAGGGATTAGTTTTGTAACCTTGTCTGGATTCCATTGTCTCGTGATGTCCATTTTCAGTGGCGGTGATATAAATTGCACACATAATCCATTTTCAGCTGAGAAAGAAAAAAAGTACAGCGAGAGAACTATCTCCTTGATTATGTATTTCAACTATCCTTTTCCGTATCCATTTTTCTTATCTTACTGTTCTGGTTAGAGACCTTGAAGCCAATGTTGATTAGTACACCTTAGTCTCTCTCCAAGTTAGTATTGCTGATTGCGCTTCTCAGCACAAAGTAATTGGTTCACGGATTTGTAGTATCACTGTCACCATATTGCGAGATACCTACCTGTCTTAACCGAGTCTATATACTGTATTGTTCTTCTGTCTTCTCAAGCAAGGAAACATTACTTCCTTGCTTTGTATCGTTCATAACTTCATAATTCGGGTGATAATGCTCACGTAACACTGATGTAAATATTAAACAAACAATAACGGATTATGTGTTAAATGCTTGATAATGCCCATATTTATATCACTGGTATAAACACGAAAAAAATACCAGACTTTCTGCTTGGGCACTCATCTTATATCGGATACTCAGCTACAAGTTTCCCCATTTTCTGCAGTGACTAATCTGTGGTTCTGGTGGGTTAGCCATTTCTCATTTCATGCAGCTCGTCTCCCTATTTCCCAGTGCCCAAGATTTTCCCATCTGCCTACGATTAAGTACATTATCAAATTCGTTTTCGAGGTCTAGATGAAGAGAGCCAAATGCCCGACACTAACCACATTTAGAGAACGAGCAATATGAGAAAAATTAATCATATATGATCGCAGCCAGGAAGTTATGTTGAGAGTCATGAAGTAACGAGTAAATTATTTTATTGTAAATGTTCTACAGCCATGAACCTTTACCTTCTAACACCATCCTTAATAAAGACGTAAAGCTAACTGAACGATAATTTGCATGATAATACCTATGAGATTATGTAGTAAATTATTTGAATCTAAATGCCGTATACTTATTTATTTATTTATTTATTTTTATGCGTCCGACTTATGGGCATAGGCTTCACAGTCTGTTTCCAAGGCCCAGTAATCCTCCTACATAACGTACACCTTCACATGTCACTATACTTTCTACTACCATCCACACCGAAGATGTAAAGCTAATAAGACGGTAAATTCGGTGATAATGACCATCCCCCTTTTAACCCGTTAGTGGCCAGAGTTCCTGTGAGGGGGATTTTACTGGACGGGTACTAAGCATACCGCCCTCCGCCTGTCGGCTCATAGTCGCGAAGCTCATAGGTCCCTACCCAGGGGTTCCCTTCTTTATTAAATTTTGAAAATGCCCAGTTCTGTCCATTATAATGGACGCTGGCCACCAATGAATTAATAAAACTGAGGTAAAATTTGTTTCTTTTTCGTTTGATGCGAGATGTACAGTTACCTCCACTTCTAACGAGTACAACTGGTGATGTGTTTGGTGAAATGTGGCACCACTGTGTTTGTTTACATCGTAGTAATAGTAAGAGAATGGACATATCCGGCAGAGCTTCCCCTCCGCTACAATATCTAGTATCCACAGAAACAATGTTCTATGAAGGCATACTCTGTCTGCAAATACAAATGTTTGCCACGTATGTATAGTAGAAGGTAAAGAGAAAAACAAATAATAATGCCATTGGATCACATTGTTTCTCTGACAGGAGATGACTGTGTGGCAAGGTGGAACGGAAGGGAGGGGGGTCAGGTAGTGGGGGAGCATGCATCGAAACTTTGTCGTCTTTCGTTTAGAATGGTAAAGGCTATGATTATACAGATGTTCTGAGGTGATCTGTAACTCCGTAGGCAATAACGTGTAATGCATAAATGCTCGAGTCTTAATGTTAGTCATACAATTGGTGAACAACTGTAGTTGAGCATAAATGTTAGAAAGCGTGACGTCCGGTGTCTCGAAACGTGGTTCACCTGAGTCTAGTGAGTGTGCGACTCAACTGTTGTAACATTTTTGTGGCTGAACCAGGGTGGCCATAAATGATTCATGATTATGCATGTTCCACAACAGTCATCCCATACTGTGCACCCTCCAGTCTGTTTTCTTGTGAGGAAAAACAATCATTATATTCGCAAACCATGGTATAAGTAGATGTCCTGTTGCATAGGATTATAGCTACTTTGACGGTTGGACACTTGTTGGCTTGGGTGATATTGTTGTGTAGTCATCATACTGATGGATCACACGGAGGTAATGAGATATGGTATTTGCATAATGAATGCATATCTTGTATTATGATAATTGTAACAGAGTTGTTACGCGTGTCCAGTCCACAAATGATGTCGCATTCTTCGAGGTGCTATTTCATTAGTCTGAATAGTTGTGACACATCATCCACAAACATTGATCATCGTATATTATATTCTCTTTAAAACATTCAAACATTATTTTTCATACAAGTTTTGCATACTCAGGCCCTCCTTAGCTCCAGACACATTATACTATATAATCGTGTGTCTACTCGTACACTCATACACTGTTCATCGAGAGGGAGCAGTATTTTCTTTACCATGCATGTCTGTCCGTGGTCTGTCATTATAACACATGGTTTTATTATGGCCACAGCTACACAAAATATATCGGTGACGTGGTGCTGCTGAGAGAGTGTAAATTTGCATATTTGAGCAGGGAGTCTGGTATTACATTTCACCGACTTATTCACGCTCATGCCAAGATAGCAGCTAAGGTCGAGGTTTTGGTGACAATACTGACTGACCATTGAACACTCTTTCACGTCGCAATAGTCTGAATGAGATTCTGTTTTCAACCAATGGAAACATTAGGCAACTGAGTGAAAAATGCAGTTTTATATGTAAAGTAAGGAGTGTTTTATGCACCGTGTCATCAAACAGGCTTATACAGTATAACACAGCCAAGGATAAGCTGGACCTACGGTAGGATAAAGGTTGAGTGCTGCTGGAGCGTCCAAGTAAACGTAAGCAAAATTGGTGCACCAGCACCTGAATGGTAAAACCCAACCACCGAGCTTTAGGCAAAATAAACACGGGTTCCGAAACTGCCCCAGGTCATCCAGTAGATTTACACAAGGTCATTGCTAAGGCTGCAATCTCGTCTTAGTGATGTGATATGAAAAGGAAGTCAGTATCAGTCTCGTTACCCATTATACGAGAAAGGGCCGAATTTTTGTGTGTGTGTGTGTGTGTGTGTGTGTGTGTGTGTGTGTGTTAAAGAGAGAGAGAGAGGGAGGGAGGGTTCTCTCTCTCTCTCTCTCTCTCTCAAATAGCCTGTAAACAAGGAGGCTTGTTATGCTCACACTGTCACAGGTGGGTGATATGAGGTTCCCGTCACTATAGAAAGACACTCAGGGAGACAAGGACCACCCAGGCCTTCCCTGGGTCTATTACGTCGTGTTCTATCAACTTATAATGACACCATGAATGCACCAGTCAGTCTGTCTGTGTGTTAGCCTCTCTCTCTCTCTCTCTCTCTCTCTCTCTCTCTCTCTCTCTCTCTCTCTCTCTCTCTCAAATTCGGCCCTTTCTCGTATAATGGGTAACGAGACTGATACTGACTTCCTTTTCATATCACATCACTAAGACGAGATTACAGCCTTAGCAATGACCTTGTGTAAATCTACTGGATGACCTGGGGCAGCTTCGGAACCCGTGTTTATTTTGCCTAAAGCGCGGTGGTTGGGTTTTACCATTCAGGTGCTGGTGCACCAATTTTGCTTACGTTTACTTGGACGCTCCAGCAGCACTCAACCTTTATCCTACCGTAGGTCCAGCTTATCCTTGGCTGTGTTATACTGTATAAGCCTGTTTGATGACACGGTGCATAAAACACTCCTTACTTTACATATAAAACTGCATTTTTCACTCAGTTGCCTAATGTTTCCATTGGTTGAAAACAGAATCTCATTCAGACTATTGCGACGTGAAAGAGTGTTCAATGGTCAGTCAGTATTGTCACCAAAACCTCGACCTTAGCTGCTATCTTGGCATGAGCGTGAATAAGTCGGTGAAATGTAATACCAGACTCCCTGCTCAAATATGCAAATTTACACTCTCTCAGCAGCACCACGTCACCGATATATTTTGTGTAGCTGTGGCCATAATAAAACCATGTGTTATAATGACAGACCACGGACAGACATGCATGGTAAAGAAAATACTGCTCCCTCTCGATGAACAGTGTATGAGTGTACGAGTAGACACACGATTATATAGTATAATGTGTCTGGAGCTAAGGAGGGCCTGAGTATGCAAAACTTGTATGAAAAATAATGTTTGAATGTTTTAAAGAGAATATAATATACGATGATCAATGTTTGTGGATGATGTGTCACAACTATTCAGACTAATGAAATAGCACCTCGAAGAATGCGACATCATTTGTGGACTGGACACGCGTAACAACTCTGTTACAATTATCATAATACAAGATATGCATTCATTATGCAAATACCATATCTCATTACCTCCGTGTGATCCATCAGTATGATGACTACACAACATTTTCGCAGAACAAGCCAATAGCTGTCCAGCATTCAAAGTAGCTATAATCCTATGCAACAGGACATCTACTTATTCCATGGTTTGCGAATATAATGATTGTTTTTCCTCACAAGAAAACAGACTGGAGGGTGCACAATATGGGATGACTGTTGTGGAACATGGATAATCATGCATCATTTATGGCCACCCTGATTCAGCCACAAAAATGTTACAACAGTTGAGTCGCACACTCACTAGACTCAGGCGAACCACGTTTCGAGACACCGGACATTATGCTCAGCTATAGTTGTTCACCACATTGTATGACTAGCATTAAGACTCGAGCATTCATGCAATACACATTGCATAGGGAGTTACAGATCATCTCAGAACATCTGTATAATCATACCCTTTACCATTCTAAACGAAAGAAGACAAAGTTTCATTACATGCTCCCCCACTACCTCTTCCCGCTCCCCTCCTTTCCACCTCGCCTCACAGTCATCTCCTGTCAGAAACAATGTGATCCAATGACATTACTATTTGTTTTTCTCTTTACCTTCCAATATGCATACGTGGCATACACTTGTATTTGCACACAGAGTATGACTTCATAGAACATTGTTTCTGTGGGTACTAGATACTGTGGCGGAGGGGAAGCTCTGCCAGGTCTGCCCATTCACCTACTATTACTACGATGTAAACAAGCACAGTGGTGCCACATTTCACCAAACACACCGCCCACTGTACTCGTTAGAAGTGGAGGTAACTGTACAGTAGCCAGAGGGTTATGAAATATATCAGCCAGATGAAGGCCACTTGATTTCGTACTTTTCCCAGTTCCCGTAGAGAAAATATGTCAGAACTGGAAGATCTGATGGCTCTAAGCCACTTCACTCGAATGATGTATTTTTGTATTTTATTATGCCTTCACCCACTATGGCAGAGGAGGCATTAAGTGATTCATCTGTCTGTCCGTGCGTGCGTATGTTGCGTGCATCTGTAATACTTTCCTGGGCTCAATATCATCTGAACCCATCGACGGATTTGCACCAAACTCTTGTCAGTAATACAGTATGAGGAGGTGATGAACTGTTTAGGCCAGCTAGGTCAAGGGGCCAAAGGGTCAAGGAAAAATGGGGTCGACTTAGTTTATCAATGAGAACGTGATATCTCCTGAACCCCTCAACGGATTTCGACCAAACTTTTGTCATTGTTACAGTATGAGAGGATGATAAAATGACTAGGTCAGCAAGGTCAAGGGGTTAAAGGCCAAGGCCACAGTGGGCCAATTTAGTTTATCCTTGTGGGCAGGCGTCAGTAACACTATTGTGGGCGCGACATCTCCTGAACTCACTGACTAATTTCCACCATTTGTTTTTTTAAATCAGTGATAAAGTATGAGAAGATGTTAAAGTGATTAGGTCAACTAGGTTAGTGGGTCAAAGACTAAGGTCATATGGGATCGACTTGGTCTATCATTGTGGGTGCGATATCTCTTGAGTCCATTGGCGGATTTCGACCCAACTAGTGATGCAGTATGTAGAGGCGATGAACTGATACGGTCAGTGAGGTCAAGAGGTCAAAGGTCAAGGTCATATGGGCGTAGGCGCGATATCTCCTGAACCCCTTGACGGATTTCAACCAATCTTTTGTTAGCGATACAGTATGAAGAAACGATGAAATGATTAGGTCAGCAAACTCAAGGAGTCAAAGGTCCATGGCATGTGGGTTGTATGGTGAATCAGTGTGCAAGGCTTGGCGGAGGCATAGTGAGCGACGCTTTGCATCAACAGCTTGGGGCCCAAGTTCTTAGCGTTTCATTCCTCTTGTTTTCAATCGAGTTAATTCAGCTTTGTAAAGATCCCTGGTACTAAGGTGATTAATGGAGACTATATATAACCCTTCAAGTTCAGAAAGTCTCTACTAAAATTATAAGAATCATCTGAAGGTAGGGCTTCAATTGACTAGCGTGACAAGCCTCTGTTGCACTGCCCTGAGAGTTCTCTAGTCACACCCTCATGAGTAATGGCTGGGTCAGTAATGTCACCTACCACCCCTCTGACGACAAGTGAAAATTCAGACTGTCTAGTAACTCATGAACCCAGACTTTGGCAAATCCCTGCTTGCATCAGAGTGGCCCGTATTCTGGTCGGTTAGGAAGCTTCCTATCAAACCTTCCTAAGAGATTTATTTTGCTTATTACTCCTTAGTATCCTCGTCCGAGACATTTATATATTTCTATACCATTACACCCACCATAAATAACACACAAATTGATATTAACCAGCCGTATCAAAAACTAAATCGCCTAGGAAAAGGGGCTTGGGAGCTTCCTTAATCGACAAGAATACGGACAAGTGGGTTCTCATTATTCCTAATCAGTTTCTGTTTGGAAATTCCCTGTACTGTTGTTTGCGGATGATACTGTGTTGTTGAGTGAAGACGAAGGGGAGCTGCAAGGCTTGGTGGATGAGTTTGAGAGAGTGTGTAAGAAACGGAATCAAAAGGTGAATGTAGGGAAGAGTAAAGTGATGGTCTTTGAGAGAGGTGAAGTCAGTGAATGTACAGCGAGGTTGGATGGTGAGGAATTGGAAAATGTGAGTACGTTTAAGTACTTGGGTAGTGTGATGAGTAAGGATGGAGGTTTGGAGGGTGAAGTGCTTGAAAGGGTACCGCAGGGAAGAAAGGTTGCTGGTTCTTTGAAAGCAGTGATAAGAAACAGGGAAGTGAGCATGGAAGTGAAAAAGTTACTACATGACAGTATTGTGATACCAACTCTAACGTACGGAAGTGAAGCTTGGACGTTGTTGGAAGGACACAAGTCAAGCGTGAGATTAGTGGAAATGAGTTATTTAAGAGGAGCCTGTGGAGTCACATGGAGAGACAGGCTGACGAATAAGGATGTAAAGGAGCGTTGTGGTGTTGATGTGGATGTGATAGGAAGCGTTATGAGGAACACACTGAGGTGGTTTGGCCATGTGGAGAGGATGGAGGGTGAAAGACTGACGAAGAGAGTGTATGTGAGTGAGGTGGAGGGGGAAAGAGGGAGGGGGAGGCCGAGGATGAGATGGAGAGATGGGGTGGAGAGGTATATGAGAGAGGGGGGTGTGAGTTGGGAGCAGGGGAGTGAAATGGCGGGGGACAGGGCGACTTGGAGGCGATTTGTTTGTGGCCACCCCAAACGGGATTGAGGCGTCTGGCAATAGATAGATAGATATATAGTTTTCTGGTGTTTTTGTATTGAAAGATATACTTGTGATTCTCCATTATTATGAAATTTTCTTCACTCTCATACAGAAAGATAGATGGACAGATAGACAGATAGATAGACAGATATAAATAGAGCTAGATAGATGACAGATGGCAGATGACAGATACCAATACGGTACTTGATAAATGAAACACATGAAGGATATAGATGATAGAGACAGAAATGGTGATAGAGAGAGAGAGAGAGAGAGAGAGAGAGAGAGAGAGAGAGAGAGAGAGAGAGAGAGAGAGAGAGAGAGAGAGAGAGAGAGAGAAATTCCGCGAGAAAAATCTGACAGAGGGAAAATATCACAAAGAAAATAAAAATAGTGACAAACTAATTCCATGTTTTATGTTCTCTCAATCTTTACTTCAGAGTTCATGTTGTTTCTTTTATTGAGATATTTGTTTTAGCTACTCTCTCTCTCTCTCTCTCTCTGCCCACTTATTGTGGAGGAGGCATTAAGTTATTGGTCTGTCCGTGCGTTCGTGCGTGGGTCCGTGCGTCCGTAACACTCTTGTGAGGACGATATCTCCTGAACCCATCGACAGATTTCACCAAACTTTTGTCAGTGATGCAGTATAAGGTGATGATGAACTGATTAGGTCAGCTAGGTAAAGGGGTCACTGGTCAAGGTCAATCGACTTAGTTTATCATTGTTGGAGCGACATCTCCTGAACCCCGCGACGGATTTCGACCAAACGTTTCTCAGTAAGACAGCATAAAGGGACGATGAACTAAATAGGTCAGCAAGGTCATGTAGTCAAAGGTCAAAGTCATATGGATGTGGGCACGATATCTCCTTAACCTCTCTACGAATTTCGAGCATCCTTTTGTCAATGATATAGTATGAAGGGGCAATACACTAAATAGTTCAGCAAGATCAAGGGGTCAAAGGTCAAGGTCGTATGAATGTGGGCGGATTATCTCCTGTATTCTTCGGCGGATTTCGACCAAACCTTTCTCAGTGATACAGTTTGAAGGGACGATGGACTGATTTAGTTATCATTATCAAGGGGTCAAAAGTCAAGGTCATATGGGGTCGACTTAGTTTCTTTAGTCTCATTTCAACCCACAATCTGCCCAGTCACGGGGGTTGATCGGCAAATCCACGCACAAGGCCTGACGGAGGCATACCGTGCGATGATATGCGTCGACAGGTCGGGACCAGAGGTGTAGCTTTCATTATGTCTACATTTCACGTTACTTCTATATGGATATTTGGTCTCTGTCTGTCTGTCTGTCTGTCTGTCTGTCTGTCTCTCTCTCTCTCTCTCTCTCTCTCTCTCTCATCATTTACCTCTCATCCCGCCATTTGTCAAAGCTTTTTATTCTCGGTACACTTTATTTTTTTTCCACGTTCTAATTTACACGTTTTTCATACCGGTACTTCTTTCCGCTTGTAGTCATTTCTCTCTCTCTCTCTCTCTCTCTCTCTCTCTCTCTCTCTCTCTCTCTCCTTGTACAGGTCTATACGTTCGCGTTTCACATTACTTCCTCTATAGAGATTTGTGCTCTACTCTCTCTCTCTCTCTCTCTCTCTGTACAGGTCTATACTTTTGCGTTTCACATTACTTCCTCTGTAGAGATATTTGTGCTCTCTCTCTCTCTCTCTCTCTCTCTCTCTCTCTCTCTCTCTCTCTCTCTCTCTCTCTCTCTCTCTCTCTCTCTCTCTCTCTCTCTCTCTCTCTCTCTCTCTCTGTACAGGTCTATACTTTTGCGTTTCACATTACTTCCTCTGTAGAGATATTTGTGCTCTCTCTCTCTCTCTCTCTCTCTCTCTCTCTCTCTCTCTCTCTCTCCATTTTCCCCTTACCTCGCCATTTCTCCTTGCTTTCTTATTCATGATCTAGGAGCAGACATTTCCCTCTACAGTCGCTACACCTTTTTTCCCATTTATTCTGATTTGCACCCCTTTTTTCTAATAGGAGTTTTTTCCGCCTGTGGTCATTTACATTTTTATTTTTGCTCTCTCTCTCTCTCTCTCTCTCTCTCTCTCTCTCTCTCTCTCTCTCTCTCTCTCTCTCTCTCTCTCTCCTATATTCGCTTAATACTCCAGCTGTTCCCTTATTTAATTTTTTGCATCATTACCTTCTTCACGTCCTGCACTTCCTCCACTCTACTTTGTGTTTTGCTTTCTTCTTCTTAACCTTCGTTTTTTTTTTTTTTTATTCACTCTGCTAAACGAGGACTAGACTTTACTAAATGAAGATGTCAAAATATCCATCCTCAAATTTCACATATGTACCAACAAAATAGCTTGTTTCGTGGTGTAAGAAAGGAATTATCGGTGTCATGGCTTCAGTGACTAGAAGGTAAAATATCTATCAGTCTATCTATCTATCTTCCTATCTACCTATCTACCTATCATGTTATCATTTTGGTTTGTTATCTGAGGGAAGGGAAGACATGTATGATTCGGTTTTCTTTTGACATTCTTACCACAGTACTCCTGGTTTTGTGTGTGTTTTTATGTTGTTGTTGTTGTTTCTGGATCTTACCTAGAGCATTCTGAATAATAGGACTAGGCTAAAGATGGTGATGGTGGTGGTGGTGGTGGTGGTTGTGGTGGTGATGGTGATGGTGGTGGTGGTGATGGTGATGGTAGGGGTGGTTGTGGGTGTTGTGAGGGTGGTGCTTGTGGTGATGGTGGTGGTGGTGGTGGTGGTGATGGTTGTGGTTGTGATGGTTGTGGTTGTAGTGGTGGTGGTGTTTGTGGTGATGGTGGTGGTGGTGATGGTAATTATTCTAAATTTCCATGCGAAGGGAACGTGTTAAACAAGCAACTTATATTTTTTCTCTTACAGTATATCTTTTTTTATTATTATTATTACAATGCATGGCGTTCGGGTACTATAAATTTTGCTATTTGTCATTTAGTAGATAATGTCTCTTATACGCGTAGTTATTTCTGGATTATTTTTTTAAGAACACGAGAGACCTGACAGACTAATTGAAATGAAGGTTATCTCCACTAATGTCTGTTACAGTAAGAGGAAGGTGGAGGAGGAGGGGAAGCAGAATGTGCCATTTTTGTAAGTCACTGTAATGCTATAACTTCATTTTCTGTTCGCTGAAGCCAGGAGACCTTTCCACAATAGTGTAAATAGCATTCGAAGGAGTTTGGTGGAGAGGACATGTGAGACAGTTGGTTTTTACTGTTTGGGTGTATTGGGAGTCTATTATCTTCACCAACAATACCATCCACTCACCCGATTCTTATCAACATTCAATATATACTCGCTGCTAGGTAAGTGGGCTCATGGGTGCTTAGGAAAAATGACCAGCATTTACACAGACATAGGAATCAAACCCGAGTCCTCTCGCTTAGGACGTGAGTGTTCTAGGGCACCACTACACAACCGATGTCCCTTCAGTACAAAAGATGTCCCTTAATGTGAGTAAAATTGCCTGAAAGTGTTAAGAATATAATTAAATAAACACTAATCATCTGAGAGTTTATTTCCGACATTTTCATTTCAAATACATACCATAGACTGGGGCAACTCTGACTGCTGGGGGCAACTCCGGACTGTGTGAAAATTTTTGCAATATAAGAAATAAAAAAAATATAAAATAAAAATGTAAGAATAAATATAAAATGAAGTTTAGACATTTTTGATATTTATACTTTTTCAAACCGGCTTGAGTTGCCTCCCAGCAGTTGGATTTGTCTCATTGTTCGGTACGTATCACCATCCCTGCTGTGTTACTTGAGAATCTCTACTAGCGAACTAATCAGCACTTCACTCTGATGACGTCGATATATCTTATTACTCTATCCCCGGACCAATAAATCCGATTCTGGTAGGGGTTCTTCATCTCTTCAACAATACATACCTTTCCAAAGTAAAATACAATCATCTGGAATTATCAGTAATTTATCCAATATGTAAGTTATCTGATTAAAAGACTTAATCACATTTCCGCAGATCAGCAAAGAAAAAAGGAGCTGATTATACTTCCTGTGAGACGTCCTGGATCCTGAGACTGTCAAGGTGCTTATCCACTTGTTGGATATCCGCGTATCGTATCATCGTTGCGTATCACCCCGTGATACGATACGGTGCAACTATGTCCTAAATCGGGTAATCACTCCCCCGTATCATCACTGCATATCCGTATTAAAACACAGGACACGGGATTACGATAGGACCTCATAGTTTCTTTTTGACTGCAGCTCCCCGTCCACACTGACTTATCCAGTGCCGTAACATCCCTTGGATGTGACGGCCAGAAACCAACAAATGGCCCGTTGCGCATCTTTGTATCACATTTTGACATGCAACGGTGCAACGTTTGCCCGTCCACATTCATACGCAACGATGACGTGATGCGCGGATACGCAACAAGTGGATACCTGGCTTTGTCTGGTCATGTTCGCATTTTCACTCATGTTTTATTTAGCTGTTGTTTGACGGATTTTATTTAACTGAGAAACATACTGGAGCCTGAGAGTGTCAATAGTAGTGCAATTACCCCTCCTATGGCCGGGACAATTCTTTATTCCAGATAATGCCAGATGATACTATTCAACTGAAAGTGAGTCATAAGAATCTTGGTGAGTCAACAATTCTCTTTTTACTCTGAATGGCCTAGAATCGTCGTGTCTCCATCTTGACTGCTGAGCTGTTGGAATGGATGAACATTAAAATATGATGCTAGTCACGAAGAAGTGCTATAAAGTGCCGTAGAGCTGCATTACTGTCTTTTTCTACCACTGACATACGTGTAATTAGCTACAAAAAGACGAAAATCTGGGCCAAGTTGGAGTAGAGTGCACAACTTCATTTACAGATTTTTTTCTCAGATTCCCCATCAAGTCTGCACCACAAACGAATTTCTCATAAGTCAAATAAGAAGTTTCAAAATATTTTCATAACATTTTTTCTGTTCAATTTCTCGGCGCCTCCATCAAAGGCAAAATAATATTCAAAAGTCATATTATGAAATCTAAAGATGTCGTTCCCCCATTTTTTCCTCTTTTCATTCTTCAGGCCGTCGTCGTCAATAAGGGAAAATTATAAAAAAAGGAAAATCCAAAAAGCATATTTCCCGTCTACTCATCTGGAAAAAAGGGATGAAAGAGCATTGAATTTCGCCTGAGAACTTATCGTCCGTCTGGCTGGGCAGTTTTTCGTCCAATTAGGCAAATCTTCTCTCAGCTCACCGCTCTCTCTTTAGTGTCTCTTATCTCTCTCTCCCCCTTTCCTTTGCCTGGCGCTCGATTTCTCTCTCTCTCTCTCTCTCTCTCTCTCTCTCTCTCTCTCTCTCTCTCTCTCTCTCTCTCTCTCTCTCTCTCCAAACCTTCCGCTTATATGGACACTTTCATTTCTCTTCCTTCGCTAGTCTCCCATTCTTTCTCTTCCTCTTAGTTCTCCTCCGCCACCGTTTCCCTTACCTCCAACACACTTACTTGCACCCCCATCACCTCTACCTTCCAGTCTCTCTCTGCTTCTCTCGACTCCCTCCCTCTGCACTCCTTCCCTTCCTCCCTTCCTTCCTCCAAATTTCCACCCCCTCTCTAACATGCTTTCATGCCCTCCCTCCCATCCAACCATAACTATTTCCCTCGTGCTATTTCTTTCTTTCTCTCCCTCTTGCTCTCTACATCTCCATCAGTGTCGTATTGCTTCTCTTTTACCTTCTCCCATTCTGCCTCTTCATTTTTCCCCTTCAGCTGACTCTCTCTCTCTCTCTCTCTCTCTCTCTCTCTCTCCTTAATAGATCATGCTTCCTCTTCGCTTTACTCGAGCGAACTTCTACGTCAGCTGTCTTCCACCAGATTTCTCTCTCTCTCTCTCTCTCTCTCTTAGTTACTTTCATCTAACTCTTTATAGGAAAAAAAAACTCTCCTAAGCGTAATAAGATGGACAGGAAATAGCAAATATATAAAAGAATAAAGGAAAAAGAATAAAAAAATTAAACTGACCACCTAATTGAAAGATTTAATAATTTTAGAGTCCTATTACTCACTCGCAAAATAATATACATGACGATAAGTGGAAGAAAAAGCTGTTCCCAAAATGATAGGATTAATATGAATAAATCGTTTTTGTGATAAAGAGGTAAATACTTCAGACCCCTTAACTAAAATCATAGCAGGTGTTGGGAACTTTCTACAAAGGATAGAGTGTGGTGGTGCGTAAAGAAAGGTGCGTGGTAGTGTGTATGTGTGTGTGCTAGTCACGAAGAAGTATTTTAGGAAAGATATAGTTAAAGGAGCTGTTTGTGTGTGTTGGATGGTGAGTGTGGTGGAGCGTGAGGGAGGGTGTGTGGGAGTGTGTGGACGCTAGTCACGAAGAAGTGTTATGGACAGGATGTAGTTGGATGGAGTTTGTGTGTGTTGGATGGAGAGTGTGGTGGAGCGTGAGGGAGTGTGCTTGGGAGTGTGTGGATGCTAGTCACGAAGAAGTATTATGGACAAGATGTAGTTGGATGTGCGTAATTGGGTGAGTTGTTTGTGTGTTGGAGGGAGAGTTTGGCAGTGCATGAGGGAGGGTGCGAGAGAGAGAGAGAGAGAGAGAGAGAGAGAGAGTGTGTGTGTGTGTGTGTGTGTGTGTGTTAGTCACGAAGAAGTATTATGGACAGAATGTAGTTGGATGTAGTTCATGGAGCTGTTTGTTTGTGTTGGAGTAGAGTGTGGTGGTGCGTAAAGAAAGGTGCGTGGTAGTGTGTATGTGTGTGTGCTAGTCACGAAGAAGTATTTTAGGAAAGATATAGTTAAAGCAGCCGTTCGTGTGTGTTGGATGTAGAAGGTGCTTGTGCGTGAGGGAGGGTGCGTGGTAGTGTGTGGGTGCTAGTCACAAACAAGATTAATTTTATGGAAAGGAAGCAGATCCGTATTGGTGCCGTATTCTGCCATGTACAACCGAGGAAAGTTCCGCCTTATACACCTACCCGCCAGTTCGGACCTTTATGAGTGAGAGAACCACTAGTGAAGGAGTAGCCAGACACCCAGATATCTGGTAGTGTACCATTGTGTGGAAGGGGAGAGGTTAAGGGAGGAGGAAGACTTGGGGGAGCTGATAGTTCCTACCACTTCCTCTTCCATCCCCATCTTTCTCACACAGTTACCAGACAGATGAATGTTGGCTACTGCTTTCGCTACAACTCGTTTCACATTTACTATTTCGAAGTGGTGAGCTAGTGTATAATGCGGAACTTTCCTCGGGTGTACTTGTAGTAAAAGAATGACACTACAGTATGATGCTATTCGCTAAGAAATACCCTAGAAAGTATGAAGAGCCTAAGTATTGCACTTATTTTGCACTTGAGCAAGGAAAATTCGCTTAAAGGAAGAAAATCCGCATCTAGTCAACCTACTCATCGTCGAAGCAACTCTAGATTTTATTGTATCCTAAGAGAGAGAGAGAGAGAGAGAGAGAGAGAGAACTGGAGACTGAGAATCTTATTACCATAACCATTAGGTCTTTCTTGTCAGGTCAACTTTATCATTCTATTTCAGCTACTGCCAGACACTAATTTTTGTGCTGAAAGTGAGTTATTGGAGCCTCAGAGTGGCTCAGTGAATTATACAGTTGGTGCCTTCCTGATATTAGGCGGAAAGACTGATAAGCTCTTTCTCCATTTTTGACTGCCATTGCTTTCTCTCATTCTCTCTCTCTCTCTCTCTCTTTCTCTCTCTTTCTCTCTCTCAGTGAAGTCTGTATTTTTTCCTTTTTAGCTGGAGTTCTATTGTTATTCTGTTCTCACTAACACCAGGCGATTTCATTCAGTTAAGCAAACATGCATTGCAACTGACCTGATTAAAAATAGTCACCTCAAAGCTTTTCATTCCAAGGACGTTTATTCCACTATGTTTCCTCTGGCACCACATGATTTTTTTTTTTTCACAGTATGGATGACGCAATTTGTATTATGATAAATCCCCAACGACTTGCTGAAATCCCACCAATTCTTACTGACATCCCTCAAAAATCTACAGAAATTCCTCCAAGACTTTCTGAAATCCCTCCAGCACTTACTAAAATCCCTCCATGAATTTCTAAAATCCTCCAAGACTTTGTGAAATCCTCCCAGGACTTACTGAAACCTCTCCAAGAGTCATTGACAAACCTCCAAGATATTCACCAATCTCCCAAGACTTACTGAAATCCCTCCAAGACATACTGAAATCCCTCCAATCCTCACTGAAATCGCCCACTGACTCAAAGGGTGGATATAAATGACGTTCTTGTTCTGAAGGGTAAATACTGGTTTCCTCTCTTGAAAATCATACACACCCGTTGTTGGGAACTTCTACAAAGGAAGGATAAGTTGAAGGAGGTGTGTGTGTGTGTGTATGTGTGTGTGTGTGTATGTGTGTGTGTGTGTGTGTGTGTGTGTGTGTGTGTTTGTGTGTGTGTGTGTGTGTGTGTGTGATCTGGGGTGGGATAGGGGTCATTAACGGTTTTTACGTACCATTCTTCGCCTACCGCTTCATAGTCGTAAAAGTCTGGTTTAGATATCTGAGTTCGTTTCCCACCTTAATTAATCTCTTATATACTAGGACTTATAAGAATTTGTTGTACTTAGTACTTGACGATTTCAATAATTTCTTCAGTATAATGACATGTAATTTAATTTCTTATGAATACCTCAAGACATTTTTACTGAACATAATAAAAACCTCTCGTAAAAAAGGGGGCATATAAAGCTGTAAATAACCTCCCTACATAACCTCTTTTACTGTAAGGTGAATATAATCGTCAGAAGCAGGAAGGATGCGATACATAAGTCTGCATTTTAGCGAGATTGTGAAGCCTTGGAAGAATTACCTTAGTAATTATCTGTCTCCTCCAGGCAAGAAAGTTTCTCCTTTGCTGGTTGGAGGGGAAGTAGTAGACCAGTAAATAGGAGAGGAGGAAGGGATGAAACCCGTAGAGGCAGGAAGAAGGTTCAGGATTAATGCCTTTAGACTGAAGAAGTCATTATCCCTTCAATCCACTGCCATAGCTTGCACAATATGCTTTCTATATCTCGACGATCTCAGTCAGAAGAGCCTTGTTCGACGGCGTGGGTCAGTGATGGCAATATATAACCACTCTTCTGATGTGTCTCTTAAAATGTGTAAAACTATCTAAAACAAGAAGGAAACAGAAAATGCGCTGCGGTGTTGAAGAGTTAAAGGCGGATCATCTGTTTTAACTTCGTTCCAGTCTTCCCCCAAATTACTGGAAATGCTACATTCAGAGGGAAAATACTAGAATATATTTATCATCGATTTGCTGTCGTAATTTTGATTTCTTTTCCCAGGAAGAAATGAAGACGAGAAAATTATTAATGTTAATTTAGGTGTCGTTGCTGCAGAAACATTTATAACTTACAACATTTTCCTCGTAAATCAGTTTGCTTTATCGTAGGATTAATTTCAGCTTTTGAAATATTCTGCACACTTCTTCCCATACCCTTCCGGCGAAAACAAAGCTGAGCTACGTCAGGAGAACGATTATAAATTCGTTTGAGTACCCCACCCCAGATCCTCAACTGCACTGCTGAAAGAACAAGGGCAAGGGAGGAACGTAATTTGAGAAGAGTGAGTCGTGGGAAGTGGGGTCGACTTACTTATTGTACGCCATCCGATTGCTCAGAAACGTTTGGGAGGTAAGTGAAGATTATGTTTTGTTCATTACATAAGCTCTAATATTCTGCAGCACTAGTTGAACAGAGCTGTATTCCCGAGGTGCATGGAAAGTTGGTGACAGGGAGAGCAAGAGCACCCATTTCACATATAACTCCTGATGCTCTATCTTCCAATTGTTTTACCATTCTATCTTCCAGTTGTTTTACTCTCTTGCACTTCTAAGGCATTTGAATCTAGCCTTGGCAGGAGGAGTCTGAAACACGTTTTCATTATCTTTGTGACCGTCAGTATAGGTTCCACCGGTTCTCATGTGGCGATATTCTCTGATTCCTTTCTGACTCCTGGTTATCCTGCTTTCTGGAGTCTGGCAAAACCTTTGCCATGGATTTGAATTCTTAGAGACCACCGACCGAGTCTGGCCGGGGTTTGGTACAAATATTTAGTTTACAAACTACTCTCTCATTGTTTTCGTTTTTCTGTCTGTGCCTTCATTTCTAGCTTCCTTTCTGATCATCCTATAGCTGTTGTAGACTGTCAGAGTTCTAAAGTTATCATAACTATCTTCCTCGAAGTTCTGTTCTGTCACCAACTCCCTTCCTAGTATTAAGGAATCATCTAAGCAGCACATATAGCCCTGTCCATTTAGGCTTTAATGGTTCCATCTTTCACACCTCCAAGTGCTTCTCACAGCGTCCCTAACAACAATTACTTCAGCAATCATGGGATGAGGTTGGCACACCCCACTTCTCTGACATGGCTGTTATTTCTAATTAAAACAAAGGAAATTTTGATTTTTTTAATCCATCAAACGATCAGTTCCTACATCTTTTAACCCATCGAAATAACCCAGAGTAATACCTTATGATTAAGCAATACACATTTCTGTCTCTCCCTATCTCTGTCAATATCATCGGGTTTCTCTATCTCGGAATCTATAATGGAAAGAATTACGTCTCTTGCAGATCGGATGTGCTAAGCCGACACCATACTTTCCCTACCTTTCGCCTAGCTGTTGACTTTGTAAAGGGGTCTTATTCACTTTTGTATGGGATGGATGGGAATTAACAAAATCAGCTCTTACTGGATGAAGTCGATTTTTTTTTTTTACCTCATCAACTCTCTTATTCACACTCACTCCATCCCCCCAGTAGTCGTTGTTTTGTTGAATATTTATCCATTTGCTACGGCTATTTCAATGGTCACTCCTCTTCAGTAATGTCTGCATGCATACCCTCGATTTCAGCAGACACCGAGCACCCGCCTGGCAACACAGTCTCACCTATTTTCTGTTTTCTCCAGTGCAAAGTAATTCGGTACTCTGCTGTTCATGTCTGTAAAAGATCAACTCCGGAACTGTTTTCATCAGTGAACATTACCCTCTGCCTATGAACGCCGCTCTTTATACTGTGTCCAGTCATGACATTATAAAAGTCCTTGAATTTGGCTCTGTTTCGTTTTGTATTCTTGGAAAGGGCAGCCTTTGGCAGGCCTTGTCTCTGGTTGTTTATTCTTCACAAATGAAAAAAAGAAAAAAGAAAAAAATGAAAACCTCCACCATGAATGCTGTATTGTACCAAAATCTTAACGCAAAAATATGATGCTAGTCATGAAGAAGTGCTGTGTTTGTAGTATTGTCATATACTGCCACTGAACTAGAGGAAACAAGCAGTAAAATCACGGAAATAGCTGAAATGTTGCGAATGAACTACGATAGGTAAATGTGGCTGCTTCCTGAAATGGCATTGAAAGATTAAGACTTGTTTTATATAATTTTGTGCCCCTCCCACTTCCTCTCCCTCCCTCCCTCTCTCTCTCCATCCACACCTCCATCCAGTTTTTTACCATTATCCAGTTATCTACCTATCTATCTATCTGTCTATTTATCTATCAGTCTTTCTATCTATCAGTTCCTCTATCTATCAGTATAGCTCTCTCCTTCTCTCTCCATACATCTATCCAGCACCTGAGCATCCACCCAGCTATCAGTCTATATAACTCAGTTTGTCTATACATCCATCATCTACCCATCCATTCACCCATCGGTCAGTCTATGCATCTGTCTTTCTGACTGTCTGTCTGCCTCTCTATCCATCAGTTCATCCATTCAAATGTATATCTATGTCTATCAATCATTCTATCTATCTATCCATCCATCCATCCATCCATCTATTTAGGCCTACAGTCACACGTATCGTAAAAGATCTTATCCAAACCAACTCTCACATTTCCTGAGTAGTTTATCACAGGCCTGGCGTGAAGGAGAAAGTGAAGCCTGGAGCCTATATATATTTTCCTTGGCACCGAAACATGTCACTTTGTATCCCTTATTTGCTCTACCCTCCTCTCCCCCAAATCCTTCTCTTGCCTCCTTTCTCTCCTTTCTCCATTCCTTGGTTTTTCTTTCCTCCTGTCTTTTTCCCTTTTTTCTTCCTGCCTCCTCTCCCTAATCGCCTTTTCTCTTTCCCTCTCTGCTATTTTCTTTCCCTCTGTTCCTTCTCTCTCCTCTCTTTCCTCTTGCCTATTCCTTGCTCTTTCCCTTTCTTCCCCTCCTCCCTCCCTATCTTCCACTTGCTACATCTTCCCCTCCTTCCATCCTCCTTGCCCACTTCTTTCCCTTTGTTATCCTCTCTCCTCTTTCCCTTTGGCTCTCTTCCTCATTCATATTGTCTTCCTCTCTTTTTTCTATTTTTTTTTTTTTCCTTGTCCTGTCATCTTTACACTCTCCCCTCCTCTTCTCTTCCATTCTACTTTCCTTTACTCCCTGCAACCCCTCTTCTCTATCTTCTCCCCTCTCCTGATTCCTACCCTCCCCCTTTCATTTCTCATTCCTGCTCTCTTCCTTCGTTCTCTCCCCTTCAGTCTCCCTTCCCTACCCTCTTTTCCCCTGCTCTGTCCCCCTTCTGTCCTTTCCTCTCGTAGTCCCTTTCCTTCCCGAATGCTGCCCTTTCCCTTCCCTTCCCCTCTCCCCTTTTTCTCCTTTCCTCTTTGTTCCCTGATCAGTTACTAGAACATACTAGAATTCTCTCTCTATCCCTCCCTGTGTGTGTGTGTGTGTGTGTGTGTGTGTGTGTGTGTGTGTGTGTGCGTAGTATTGTAGACTAGAGTGCTTAATACTGAACGCATAATAATTCCCCTTACGTCATTTCCATAAACACTTCAAATACATTCTTCTGAAAACTAATATCTTTTTCCTGGCATCCGCAATGGAAGTGGGTATGATTAGAGGGGGATATGCTTTCTCTTATCTACCCCTTCTCACACACGCTGTTTTATTCTATCATTTACTTGGCTTTTCCCAGGCAGATAAACTCTTTCGGGGTCAGAGGGTCTTATGTTATCTGTACTTTCCATATACTTCTCTTACCTCGTTCTTTCTTTAATTCCCCCATCCGCCTCTCCCTCCCTCCCTCCCTCCCTCCCTCCCTCTCTCTCTCTCTCTCTCTCTCTCTCTCTCTCTCGCTGAATTTTGTCTTTTCTCATTCACTCCTTCCTTCCCTCTATGATTTCGTCTCCCTTTCCCTC
This sequence comes from Coenobita brevimanus, assembly GCF_032717465.1. Taxonomy (NCBI): domain Eukaryota; kingdom Metazoa; phylum Arthropoda; class Malacostraca; order Decapoda; family Coenobitidae; genus Coenobita; species Coenobita brevimanus. The sequence goes on along the minus strand of NC_136955.1, from coordinate 12,449,149 downwards.
CTAAAATATTGCACAGAGTAGCGAAAATTACGTCTCAAGTCCTTAAACTGACTCCTAGTGATAAAATTCTTGATTAATATATATATATATATATATATATATATATATATATATATATATATATATATATATATATATATATATATATGAAATAATGTTCTGCAAAATGGTAATTTGGATCTGTATTTCCTGATCCCCTTTTCAGCCGAAGAGCGTCATTTTCAGACTATTTTTATTTATTTTTGTTCACTGTAGCCAGACGATTTTATGCAGCAAAGGAGCTCAGCCAATTAAATATGATGGAATTTGGCTGCATCTAAGCCCTCTAGTAATAAAAGCTCAATTAAGAGGAAAATAAAATCGGCTACAAAAAAATCACACACACACACACACACACACACACACACACACACACACACACACACACAAGTCGAAGGAGTCAATCATGAGAGTGAAAATCTCCATCAAGATCAATGAAAGGGAGATTAACCTTGTCACTCTCAGCGCGTATTTTCTGCCAAATCTCTCTACCTCCAGAAAATTTCATTCTCCTTGGGATGGACATTTGGAGCAGGAGGGTTTAGATAGTGTCATCATTAATACTTTTACAATTAGGGTACTCTCTTCAGCTGAAAGAAATTGACTGGAGATAGGAAGAAACTGCTACTACTACTACTACTATTACGGGCTGAAAATGTTAAGTTCTTCACTATGATTTAATTCTGCTGCCAAAAGACGATTATACTGTGTTATAAGACCCTTCTCAAAGCATTTGTTTAATAAAGATAGTACTTAATCCTTGCAAGGCTATCATCTCTAGTTTAAGAAAAGTCGTCCGGTTTCGGGAAGAATAAAATGGAAGAGGATAACATGCTGGTCTGTCAGTGTCATAATTCTTTGCTTTATTTCATTTCCTCTCTCTGTCTCTCTCTCTCTCTCTCTCTGCCTCACACACACACACACACACACACACACACACACACACACACACACGTTTTTACACAACTTGCAGTTTAATTGTACTCTTTTCATCATCATCATCATTATCATCATCATCATCATCATAACCACTAAAACAAGCATCACAACTACCACCATCAACATTATCATTATCATCACCTTTCTGACCTCATTCTCCACTACTGTATGTGATGGAAGGTATGCAGAAACAATTACAAGAAAGCTTAACATCCCGAGTAACATCTATCAGAGTAGCCTATCTGTTTATCTGGACCTCACATAATTTTCTCCTCATCTAAACCTCGGATGCATTGCTCTTGTTTAATCGCTTTATGTGTGGCTGATCATACACGTCGACCAAAGGAAGTGCCTTGAGAGAGAGAGAGAGAGAGAGAGAGAGAGAGAGAGAGGGAAATGAATAAAATGGCAGAATGTAATGAATAAATCGTCCTACATGAACAGTACAATACATACATCGTGTAGGAAACTGGCGTCCCCGTTTTGGTAAACAATGCCTCACCAGGGTCCGACCACGGCCCTTCCCCACTTCGAGGTGCTGGGAAATATGAGGATGTTTAGCTCCTGGGTGGACGCCGCATCTGCTTCATTCAACCCAGGGTAAACAGCGCCACCACATATAGTCTCTTGGTCAGAGCTACAGGTTTATTGAGAAAAGGATTATCTAAATATGAGAGGAAAATGGAAACGAGGAAAATATAATAAAAGTAGTTATTGCCTTCAGCGCGAGACCTTTTTATTTGTTTTACTGTTCGTATCTTCAGATGATTAAAATTGTCCCGCAATAAAATCGCCTCATAATAAAAAGGGTAAACTAAAAATGACGTCATCGTAGTAAAGGAATAAAATTGATTACATTCTTTTTTTTTTTTAAATTAAGATTCGCCACTGTGCTATTCAGTTCAAGCCCCAACTAGAGGAGCACTCAGTGGAGCGCATCTCTCCGAGAAGGACAACGTAATTTGCAAACCACTCTTCATAATGGGTTAGAGTTTCTCATCGTTGATTAGGGTTTCGCAAAAGGTGTTTTCCGGATCCAGAATCTGTAATACGATCAGGGTCGGTCCCAAAAGTTATTCGATTGTTCCCTGTGACATGGACTATCTACCCAACAAATTTGGTCTAAATGTCCCATTTAGTTTTTGAGTACTCCCGCTAACAAACAAAAGAATAAGGGTGATAACATACTCTTCTTGTCTGAGAGAACAAGCTGGGAAAAGTCGATGAAGGCCAAGCAGGAAGGGTGAAATAAAAAAGGAAAAGAAACTTAAAGACATCGTTAAGCCAGAAGAGAAGAATATAAGAGGAGTAGAGGCACAATGTTATTGGTGGGCAAATAGGAATTAGGAATATTAAAGACACCGATTGACCAGAATAGAAGAAAATGGAAAGAGGGTGGAAGAGAGGTAACTCACTTTAGGCCAAGGAGGTGGGAGGGAAGAATGCGAAACCGGTTTGTTGGGAAGGATTTATGTGGGTACCCGGGCTGGGGGTTAGGTAAGAAGAATGAGAGAGAGAGAGAGAGAGAGAGAGAGAGAGAGAGAGAGAGAGAGAGAGAGAGAGAGAGAGAGAGAGAGAGGAGTAAGTAAGATTAAAAGAATAATGAGGGAAGAATGAAAAAGCAGAGAAGAAGGCGAGGAGGAGGACAATGAATAACAACAAATGAGAGAGAGAGAGAGAGAGAGAGAGAGAGAGAGAGAGAGAGAGATGGTGCAGACTGTCAGGGCTGAGGCTGCGAGTGTGCTTTAGGCCTTATTCACTGCCACCTAAAGTTTTCTGTTTGTGCTTCTCCTTCCCGGTGATGTGGTCTCTCTCTCTCTCTCTCTCTTCTTGCCTTCTTGTATCATCATGTCCTGCTTATTTGTTGTCTGTCTGTCTGTCTGTCTGTCAATCTCATTTCTTGCTTTTTTGAATCATCATATATCCTGTGTCTTTGTCTGTGTGTCTGTCTGTCTGTTTCTCGTGGTTTCTTGTATCATCATATGCCCTAAGCAATTGTCTGTCTGTCTGTCTCATATTGGCGGCAACTCCCATTCAGCTCCACCTAAAGCCAGACAACTTTATTTCGCAAAATATTCGCTCAGGATCCTGTTAATATAAACACTCTTACCAGGAACTCTCTCACGATCGGGACTATTAATTTTTCCTTCAGCTTAAGTTAGATGATTTTACTGAGCTGAGAGTGATACATAAATCCCTAAAACTATCAAGCAGATTTAAATACGCAGGTTAGGATATTTTCATGCTTGGTATTTTACGGTCAAATACTGAAGTCCATTTGCCTCTCCTGCTTCTTTCATCGCTAGAGTCACAAACGCCTAAATGTCACGTAGTGGACTGGAGCGCATGTTATCTTCCATCTGTAGGTGATAATATGTATCTTTGTCCATTATTATCAGTCAAGCATCTAATTAACCAGCAACGGACCTCGTATTTAACTGTTTTAAAAAGTTTTGGTCAGGTGGATTAGGATTAGCCGTCTGGTGTAGGATTAATGCAAGATAAAATTTACGTGTCTGATGTTTGATGCAGTCAGTATATAGTGTAGCTTGTTAACTCTTTCGGTCCAGCTTATTTTCATATTATTGCTACCTCTGGACTTTTTTTTTTTTTTCTTCAGAAGTGACTCTAAAATAAGGGTTTTTTGCTCGAGTGGTTACAGAAGTAATCTACTGCCTGAAATGACGAGAGTTCAGTAGCTGGTTGGGCAGGAAATTAACTGATGCAACGTGTTTCCTTAAAACAAGACTTTACTGATCACCATAAAACTCACGGAAGAAAGAAATGTGGTGTAGTGAGCTTTCGTCTATTGTTTCACGGTACCTTGAACATGTTTTGAAATAATAGACAAAAGCTCAGTATTTCGTTTTGTTTTTTTCCTAATAAGTTATGCTTCACACTAGCATACACACCTTTACACACACACAGGTAGATAGATAGATAGATAGACAGATAGATAATTGGAGAGATAAACATTTAAGTCGATAGATGTAGATATATACCCCTTTTTAAACACAAATCACTACCAAAGATCTTCCCAAAGATACAGTACACGAAGATATCAAGAGGGAGGAAAAAGTAAAACAAGATACGACACCGGATTGGATGGATTAGCAATGTTATAATGTATTTTTCTTGTATAGTGCGCTGCTAATGAACACTGAGATTCATTATGTGATTGCAGGTAAAAATGTCACTGAATACACATCAGGATGCAGTTGCTCATTAGTGCAACTTTATGCAAATGAATAACAAAAATGAATCTAGGAACTTTTTTTTTTTTTTTGTCTACTGCATTATTAACCTGCTAGTTACTTGTCTCTGATTTAATACCACACGGACTCACATTAATAGACACTTGTAAACATTTGTTGGAAGATGATAACCTAGATGTTATTTTCATACGTCATCCACACTTTGGTGGGTGTTAATTTGTTTTAGCTTGACAGCGTTTCCTGCGTGGCACGAGTTCCCCTGTACTCACCTTACATATCCGCATGGCACTGTAACAGGTTTGTCGCCTTCGGGCATAATAAATTAATCAAATCAAATCAAATCAACCTGCTAGTTGTATTTACTACTACTACTATTACTACTACTATTGTTATTATTATTATTATTATTTTTATTATTATTATTATTATTATTTTTATTATTATTATTATTATTATTATTATTATTATTATTATTATTAGACTGTTTCGTATTTCAAAGTCATGTTATAACACTCTTCTTGTCTACATCATTCGCTGGAAAAATCAGCATTTATAATTCACATAAACTCTCAAGAAGGAGTTGTAAAGAAGTGAAAAGAAGCTTGATCTTCTGAGTCTGCTGATGAAAAGTTTTAATACGTCCTCAGCCGGATTATCAGAGAGGGCGGATCCACATGTGAGGGGCGAAGTAGAAAGTGCTGGAAAAACGTTAAACTAAATGCGTAACTTTTGCAAAATATCCGGTAAAAGAATGCATTAGAAGATGATGAACTGAGGTACTGAGTCCGACATAAGTACTAACCCAGCCGATTACCGTAAACAATGAGATAGTGGATGATGCGTTTCGAAGCACTGTGTCGCGGGATTCGGAGTCCATCACACTTTTCGTAAGAGTTTCAGAATCACTGACTAAAACCTGGAGTGACATTTCTGGTGGAATGATATTTCTGAGTACAGTTGTAGTGCTTCAGGCGTAAGTAATTATTTGAGATGGTCTGTTTGTCTGTCTCTGTCTGTACAGCTAGTTAGCTTTGCACACACACACACACACACACACACACACACACACACACACACACACACACACACACACACATATCTATCTGTCTATACAGTATATATATATATATATATATATATATATATATATATATATATATATATATATATATATACTGTATCTATCTATCTATCTATTGCGAAATCACGTCCATAACCCGTTTCCTTCCTCAGCCGTGATATATATTCTTTTATGCATCTAAGACTCAGTTCTTACACCTATCAACCCGACAAAATCTTCCACAGGCATACCCATTAATGTTTAATAATATTCAGCTTAATCCTGCATCATCCTTGAACATGCTTGGGGTTTCATTTTCTCGGGACTTATCATGGAAAGATCATATTACATCTCTTGTAAAATCTGCTTCCAAAAGATTGGGTGTGCTAAGTCGACTCCGCTCTTTCTTTACCCCTGCACAATTGTTGACTCTATACAGGGGTTTTATCCGCCCCTGTGTGGAGTACAACTCTTATGTGTGGGGAGGCTCCCCACACACAGCTCTTCTCAATAGGGTGGAGTCAAAGGCTTTTCGTCTCATTAACTCTCCTCCTCTTACTGACTCCCTTCAACCTCTGTCTCTTCGCCGCACTGTTGCATCTTTATCTCTTTTCTATCGCTACTTTAATGGTCACTGCTCCTCTGAACTGTCAGCTTGCATTCCTCCACCTCTACGACGTGCGCGTAGCACCCGCCTGGCAGCAAACTCTCATCCCTTTTCTGTCTAACTCTCTAATGCAAGAGTTAACCGTTACTCCCAGTCTTTCATTTATGCAACAGGTCAACCCTGGAACTGTCTCCCTCTATCTGTATTTCCTGCCGCCTATGATCTCCAGTCTTTCAAACGCAGTGTGTCCAGGCATCTCAAAATGATCGGATCTTGAATTTGGCTCTGTTGTGTTTTGTTTTTCTCTTGGAGGGAACTGTTACTGCGGGCTCATGGCCTTTGGTTCCTTCTTCCTCGCATAAAAAAAAAAAAAAAGAACCTGCGTCCACTGGAACAACACACAACAGCTTTCCTATTATATAAGAAAATAAATACGACAGTCACTCCTTGGGGATCACTGAACATCTGCAAGGCCGTCACGCCGACTGGGATGTTTCAAAAACTAAACCGGCACAGTTCTCTTACCCTTCTCCACCTCACATTTCTCGCAGGTACACCTCAGCCTGGTATACTTTTTCGTTTTCCATTTTTCCCTTTCTCTTGCCATCAACTTCACGCATTCAGTGGCTCAGTATTTGTCATGCCTTCCATACTCTCAAAGTGTGTTAAACCAAAAACACGTACCCTGTTATTTGATAAATTGCCCTATATATCTTATTTCAAATAATGAATATGAGAGAGAGAGAGAGAGAGAGAGAGAGAGAGAGAGAAGTGGAAACCAACTTTATTGATAAAAATATATATCTGAAATACTGATGCAAAAGTAAATAAAGACGAGTAAAAATACCAATACACACTCGAACGTTGAGGCCACGGGAACCTCACTTATATGGTTGACAGGGTGTGTAACATGGTGGACGTCTCTTTGTACACTATGACTTTCGTACACGGTCATATCCGTACACTTAATAAGAGATTTCAATTCATCCCAGGTCTCTGAGTCATTATATATCAGCAGCACTGCGGATGTATTGGTGTTTTGTTGTCGCGGTTATAATACAATTCGCAAGAGTTTGAGAGTAGTATTGTAAGAAATTAGCAACATCTGTAACAATATTGTATATTAAAAACCAAGCTATTTAACAGCTTCCACGGCATCAGTCATCACTATGAAGTCTTGTGATGTCCACAGCATAGGCGATATACTGGTGGCAAGATGTCACAGCTATTGGAAGATTCATGAGAGTTTAAGTGTATAACTGAACGAAAATGGCACCACTTACATTCTCACAGTGCACAATTACTTTTGCTATATCTTTTGCCTTCCCAATGGCGGTAGCAATTCATGTGAAATAACCGATACTGAAATTGTATTAACCGTTGGATTTCACTATTATCAATGCTTGTTAGGCTGTAAGGCAACACAACACGAAATGCTTCCCTTCGCTCGATACACTGAGACAACACAACATTCACTCTTGCATTCGCCTCTAGTCATTCGTCGGAAGTGATGTGAGATCAGAAGCACAGGTGATGTATTGGCGTAACGATGTTGATATTACCTGACGGCAGATACATGCTCGAGTGGAACATCGAAGCAAAATGAGAAAGACAAACCACTATTTTCTACGCGCTGAGACAAGAATTATCGGTACAGGAGACGCTTCATCTCAAAAACGTCAGGTAAGTCAACAGTATTTGTGACATGATTGCCTTATGATGTCAGTGTCATTCGAAGATACAGTAAGCTCATATTAACGTGTAAAGGGAATAGCTCCGAATGTTACACACTTTTTTACACAGTGATGCAACATACATTTCCACTTTTTCCTTTACTTATAAATCATCAGTGGGATGACATTCTAGGTAACACATGCAATCTTTTCATCTTATGTATCACTGTTATTAGGGGAGAAACTAGCATTGAGAGTGTTAAAACAAAGGGATAAAAAAGATGCTTCACTTTTTGATACACCAAGCCAAGAAATGCTTTCATCAACCCATGTCACGGGGTTTCTAAAATATCACGGTGTTTTTAAAATATAAATGCTTAAATATTATTTAATTGATATTAAAGAGCAGGGACAATGATTGTCTTGCTACATCAAGCAATGATTACTTTACCGGTCCGCTTCGCACGATTCTCAAGAACGAGAATTTATAAACTTTCTCGACAGTACACAGCAGAGACTAATCACTCAATTGCTGTTCATTAGTACTGTAGCCTCTGGAGAAAGTTACTTCACCCCTGACAATAAATAACTAATACTAACATCAGGTTCTTGCTGATGCTTAACTCCTAGAAGGCACAACGGATTTTAAGTTTAATACAAGACTGGTCTAAGTACCAGTTACGAAAGGCAAACGTTTATGCAAGCTAGGAGCTATATGGAAAATAAGCTTAATTATGGAGAAATGAAACAGGAGTATACATTACATTAAGCTCAAGAAAAAGAACTGTTAAATTTATTGATTACAAAAAATAAATTTAACGTTACAATTCAAAATCAAATTAATGAGATCGCACTCACTCACTCACGCAAAAGCTAAATACTTACGCCTAGGAAAAACACCTTAATTAAACTCTTAAGACTAGAAAAATACAAGAAGGAAATACTAGTCGATGAATGCTTTGTATCACCAAGGTGGGAGCACTGGGTAACTGTGATTCTAGTGGAGCTTGGGTTGACCTCTCACTTCTGGAGCACAGGACCTCTCTCCGTCAGAGCAACAACTGCACTGAATTCAAATGATGTATGGGCAGGACGCACAAGCCACCTGGAGAAGGCGTGGCTAACGGTTGAGGCAAGCAGGGGCGAACAATAAAGAAACAATTGTATCGCTCAGTAGAGCACTTAGTGACGTGCATTAAATCGGTCACTTTTGAAAGTGACGAATGTTTTGAAAAGTATACCCCGAAATGGAGAGAGAAACGGTTAACTGAGCGATACACAGTGAGTTTTCCACTAATAGTTCGTGGCTTCTCACAAAAGGGAAATGTCGCGAATTTGATTCGTGACATTACGCCCCTACAAAATTAAATTTTTTCCTTATGGGAAAAAATTTGTGGATATATATATATATATGTGAACATCCGAACTCATTCACACAAGATTCACACTGTGGTGTGTGTGCTATCCTGCTACAGGAGAAAGTCGCAGTCGCCAGTGAGCGAAAAAAACCTCGTATTTACGTTAGTAGAAGCAAGCTTGAGGGAAAAATTCCGTGACGACGGTGAAAATCCTGTACTCAGGTCAAACTGAGCGAAAAGTCGCTACATTTACACTGACAACTAATTGTTGTGTAGTGTGGTGTATGTAATACACGGTGTAGGTGTGACAGTTGTAGTGTAACTGTACCTACGTGTAAAATGACATAGTAAATAATAACATGGCAACGACGAAGGCAGAGGAGAAGAGGCGGCAGCGTGCGGTAGACGATCAGCTGGCCCGCACAGCAAAACTGCTACACCCATTGCTGTACCTGCAAAATCAATTGAGGTGGAGCATCAAAAGTGTCAATGAGACAAAATTCTTATTAAGTTACAATTACTCTCTCTGCCTAGCAATCAGTACATGCTACGAAAAGTACGCTTTGGCTGAAAAATACGAGTGACAGCCTAAGCTTCGTACATTCGAGGTTGCCATTAATTATAGCACACGATTAGTGTCGGCAAGTTGAGAATCCTTGCGCAAACTCCGGTCTTCCATAGCCTTGAACTGCACACGGGTCCTCAACCTGTGCCTTAACCTACAGTACTTATATTAATATTGGGAAGCTGAGAATCCTTGTGCAAACTCGGGTCTTCCATAGCCTCAAGTCGCCTCTGCAGAGTTCTCACTTCCCCCTTAACCTACAGTACTTATTTTAGTATGGGGGAGCTGAGAATCCTTGTGCAAACTCGGGTCTTCCATAGCCTCGAGTCGCCTCTGCGGAGTTCTCTCTCAAACTTCCCCCTTAACTTACGGTACATAATATGTATGTACAGGCCCTGGACATACTGTGTCCTGTGGGGCCAATGGGCGAGACGTCAGGTCTGCACCCACTTCACCACTACCCTGTCTCTCAACCGACACAGAGATTACAGGTGTGGTTACAAACGGCACAGGAGGGACATGTCCCTGATTAGTGGTGTTACTTTGACACACACTGCAGGAACGGACAAAACTATCTATGTCTCGTCCCATCCCTGGCCAGAAACAGTCAGCTCGGATACGGCCCTGGGTCTTCTTTTTGCCCATGTGACCTCCTGAGGCTGAACAATGACCCCATTCTAACACTGCTTGGCGGTACTTGGCGAGAACGACAAACTGCAGTCGAACCTCGCCCTCGGGTGTTCGTGACTCACGGTAGAGCCGTCCTTGTTTGCGAAGGAACTTGGCTCGACCTCCCCGTGAATGCTTAATCACTCGACCCTTTTGTCTGTTCCGCACGGCAGCAAGTGTCGGGTCAGAATGTTGTTCTTGTACAACAAGTTGACTACACATCAGATCTTGCGGCGATTCAATGATCACTGGGGTGACACAGTCTGGAGCCTCAGCCATGGCTCGTGTTACCACAGCAGCCGAAGTCTGAGTAATGTCATCATCGGAGCAACTATCCTTGACTCCGTGAATATTGCCAATGATGAGTTCAAATAAAGGTTCTGGCATGACAACTGCAAGTGTCGTACCAGTATAAAATGGAGATGCCACCTGGATACATGCCTCAGGGAACAATCTCATTGATCCATCAATAAGGTTTGCATGGATCTGTCGACCTGTGTACTGCTCAGGCCGAACTAGACTCTGCTTGACAGAGCAACCTGAGGAACCATTATCTCTCAGGACCTTCACAGGAATGCCTCCCACAAACCCTGGCTGAACAAGGAAGGTACTGTCACCTGTGGGAGGCCTGTGGAGGAAGCAGCTAGCCACTCATAAGGCTGCTGAATTGATGCGGCAAACATTGTGCCTTGAGAAGATGGAACATTGGCCATCTGTGGAAGGGGGTTCACTGTCACTGTGGGACTAGTGAACTGTGGGGGAGTACCCATACTGGTAGGGACGTGACCACCGTGCTGCTGCTGAGGAATGAAGGCTGCATTTGCCTCCTGCCTCTGATACACTAATTGACCTGACTGAGGGTTACGTGGCTTGTCCTTGTATTGCTGCTGCTGCTGCTTGGGGAACTGCTGCTGGTTGGGGTGCTTGTTGTACCGCTTCCAAGCAGGCTACGGTGTATTTTGCCCCTGGTCATTCTGTGGTTTGCTTGAACCTTGACCATTACTCTGAGAACGGCCTTGTTGCTGGGATTCAGTCTGAGACGGCTTCCCAGACTTGGCAGTATCTTTTCTGCTCCAGGTGTTTTGCTTACGAGTTTGATACCCGTATGCAGTAAAGAATGCATCAGCCTTTTCTGCCATTTGGCTGGCATCTTTCACCTGGCAGATCTTAAGCTGTGCTATGAGCTCAGCAGGCCACGACCTCTCTAGCTGTGTACGCAGCATAAGGTCAATTATCCCCTCACGCATGGAAGGAGTTTCATCTTTCTCCATCCACTCATTTAAGTAAGCAGTGAGATGATCAAGGAACTGAACAGCTGCCTCCTTGTCTTGGAGAGAGCTCGCATGAACTGAACTTTGGCGTCATCTACTGTGAGGCCATATGCCTTAATGAGTGCAGCTTTCATCATCTCATACGTGAGATTGTCTCCACGAATTCTGTGGAGAATATCGAGGGCAGGGCCCTCAAATAAACCAAGAAATTGGATCCACTTAGCTGCCTCATCCAGTTGATACATGTCTGCCATATCATCAAAACGAGCTATGTACGGCTCGATTCGCTCGCTTTCCTTGTATGAAGGAAGCTTGATGCGTGGGGTCGCCAGGACATGTGTAGGAAGAGCGCTAGTGGAGCTTGGATTAACTGCACCGGATGTGTCCGAAGCCAAGGAATCTCGCTTGAGCTTCAGCACTTCAAGTTCATGTTTTTCTCGTGCCTCACGTTCAGCACGTTCATATTCATGTTGTTCCCGCACGTGTTCTAAGTCGAGTTCGCGCTCGTATTCGGGCTGAATCTTACGCTCTTCACGGGCATCATTCTCGTGCTGCTGGTCCATATTATGCCGTGAGAGTATGTACTCTTTAATTTCAGTTGGGTCTGTAAGACCCATATCTTTGGCTTCCTGTAAAAATATGGTGGTAGCCATGGCGCTAATTTATTAAGCAAACCGAAACTGAGTACTGACTGCTTCGCAAACGAATACTAATAAACACAAGTAAAGAGTACAGACACAAGTTAGTGGTGACCAGTCTTATCTAGTTAACTGGCAAAGATTAAAGCAAAAATGCAAATAACTGGGAAGACTCAATAATTAACACAATGGGTACGGCGGCTACCCAGGAGCGAATAAAATCGTCTGGCGTTACCAAGAATAAACTAGAGTTAAGTACTCTATTGATAAAACTTGTGCCTATAAACTTTAATTATAAATACCTAAATATGAACGAGTGAGCACTATCTCGTGAATAGCTTTAGAGCTAGGAGTTAATATCCTGGAATGAGGTCGCCAATTGTCACGGGGTTTCTAAAATATCACGGTGTTTTTAAAATATAAATGCTTAAATATTATTTAATTGATATTAAAGAGCAGGGACAATGATTGTCTTGCTACATCAAGCAATGATTACTTTACCGGTCCGCTTCGCACGATTCTCAAGAACGAGAATTTATAAACTTTCTCGACAGTACACAGCAGAGACTAATCACTCAATTGCTGTTCATTAGTACTGTAGCCTCTGGAGAAAGTTACTTCACCCCTGACAATAAATAACTAATACTAACATCAGGTTCTTGCTGATGCTTAACTCCTAGAAGGCACAACGGATTTTAAGTTTAATACAAGACTGGTCTAAGTACCAGTTACGAAAGGCAAACGTTTATGCAAGCTAGGAGCTATATGGAAAATAAGCTTAATTATGGAGAAATGAAACAGGAGTATACATTACATTAAGCTCAAGAAAAAGAACTGTTAAATTTATTGATTACAAAAAATAAATTTAACGTTACAATTCAAAATCAAATTAATGAGATCGCACTCACTCACTCACGCAAAAGCTAAATACTTACGCCTAGGAAAAACACCTTAATTAAACTCTTAAGACTAGAAAAATACAAGAAGGAAATACTAGTTGATGAATGCTTTGTATCACCAAGGTGGGAGCACTGGGTAACTGTGATTCTAGTGGAGCTTGGGTTGACCTCTCACTTCTGGAGCACAGGACCTCTCTCCGTCAGAGCAACAACTGCACTGAATTCAAATGATGTATGGGCAGGACGCACAAGCCACCTGGAGAAGGCGTGGCTAACGGTTGAGGCAAGCAGGGGCGAACAATAAAGAAACAATTGTATCGCTCAGTAGAGCACTTAGTGACGTGCATTAAATCGGTCACTTTTGAAAGTGACGAATGTTTTGAAAAGTATACCCCGAAATGGAGAGAGAAACGGTTAACTGAGCGATACACAGTGAGTTTTCCACTAATAGTTCGTGGCTTCTCACAAAAGGGAAATGTCGCGAATTTGATTCGTGACAATCCATTCCTCTCCAGATACTAGTGGGGATTCATCTGATAATATCACGAGCGAAGTATTCCTCTTAGGATATTATTATTACCTGGAGGTAAACAACACAGTGTTATGATACGAAAATTATGAAAGAAACAGTTCACGTTATTCCGTTTAAAGTCAAAGGCTTCCAGTTTTTTTTTTCTTCCCATCCAAGTCGTCACTACGAAGCCATTTCATATATTCGAAGTTAGACCCATGTTTGAGTGAAGAAACGAAACAAAACTAGCAAAGTTTATTCTTGATACACGCTGACAAACATTTTCACAATTTCCTTTATCTTTTAGTCTTTACATGGAATGCATCTGATAACAGTAGCAGAGTAAATGCAGGGGCTTTCAGTGGTCACTGTTATTCTACAGTAAGATGGACGTGCATTACACTGTGAAATGAAGCGGACATACATAATTCTTCCTAATACACTGAGGCATGGAGAGGCTTAGGGGAGCGAGAGAGGGAAGTGTGGGAGGAAGGGGAGGGTAGAGGGGGTGAGTAACAGGAAGTGGGGAGGTCGAGGAAGACAGGGTGGAGGGAGAGCGAGGGGGTGTAGTGGGAAGTAAGGAATTGAGAATAAGGGGAGATGAAGGGAGAGGTAAGATGTGGAGGAAGAGGGAGTGGTGGAAGGAGATTGAAGTGGATAGATAGTGAGAGGGGATGAACAAAAAAGGAGGAGGAGGAGAAGGAGGAGGAGGAGGAGGAGGAGAAGGAGGAGGAGGAGGAGGAAGAGGAAGAAAAAAAAAGAAGAAAAAGAAGAAGAGAATGAGGAGGAGGAGGAAGAAGAAGAAGAAGAGGAAGAAATAAAAGAAGAAAAAGAAGAAGAGAAGGAGGAGAAGAAGGAAGAGGGAGACGGTAGAGGTAAACGAGATGTATAGCCTCAGTCTTTTAAGTTATTGTGTTGGTAATTTCGTTTTTATATCTTTCTCTCCTCAGACATATCAGTCCGTTACTTCATTTCGATCTCACGTTAGGTTTTCTCTCAGGCAGTGGTAGGACAAGGTGGTGGACGGGAATGTGGGGGGTGGATACGGAAGTGAGTCATTCAGGAAGAAGGGAGAGGAGAGAAGAGGTATGGGGTGATGTGGGAGGGAGAGGAAGTTAAGAAGGCCGGAGCGTGGCTTTGAATCATATCTCACTGAATGATTTCTCATTTACTCGGAGCTTCAAAATGCGTTATATGGCTGGTTATTTGTCAAGTAACAGTTCTCTCTCTCTCTCTCTCTCTCTCTCTCTCTCTCTCTCTCTCTCTCTCTCTCTGTCAGTTTGATCCGTCGAGATGTATTAATCTGATTATTACAGGGCTGCTTTTATTAGGGATATTCTTATGGATAATATTTATAGCATGCATGAGAAACATTTGTCACACTGAACCAGTTAATTAGTTTTTACAGTCTCTGTCTCTGTCTGTCTTTGTCTCTGTCTGTCTGTCTGTCTGTCTGTCTCTATGTATCTCTCCCCCTATTCTTTCCTCTCCCTTACTACTTACATTGTAACGTACAGATGGAAGATATTTAAAAGATTAGAATATTAATAAAAAAAAAAAGAGGATAATATTTGAGTAACAATAAATCCTGAAGGGTGTATATAAAATAGCTTCATTTGCCCCCTGCTACCCTCTCTCTCTTCCTAACCCTTTCCTCCCCATTCCTTCTCGTACCCAGGCCTCTCCCTTCCTTTCCCTTGCTTCTGCTTATCCATTTCCTCTTTTTGCACCTCTTCATTCCTTTCGCCTTCTTCAGTTCCTTCTCCCACCTCTTCCAACAAACCCCTATCTTTTTCCATTTTCGTTTCTTCCTTTTATCCCCATCTTTTTCTTCCTCCATCCCTATTTCTCTGTCTCTGCTTTCCTGTCATACTCAGAATCATTCATTTCTTTCACTCATCTCTCCCTTTCTTTCTTCTGCTCCCCTTTTCATTTCATTCTTTCTTTTTATTTCCTTCCCCTACTTCATTTCCTCCTTCCTCCTTTTTCACTATTCCTTCTCCCTCCTTCCCTCTCTCCCCATCCATCTCTCTTCCTCTCCCTGCATCAACCCCACTGCAGCTCACTCTTCCCTCCTCAACTAGACATCGTCCCATTTTTCTTTTTCCCCTCTCCATCCATCTTCCTTTTCCCCCTCTCCTTCCTTCCATACCCCTGTTTCACGTTCATTCTTTATCATTTTCTATCGATCCTCTTCTTTCATCCCTGCCTCTGTCTTCCTTTCCCCATTCTTCCCTTCTTCATGTTTCCTCTTCCATTCCTCTATCGGCTTCACCATCTCTCCACCCCTCCCTCTCTTTTATCTCCTCCTATTTCACCTCCTGCCATCTACTGTCTGCTTTCCCTCTCCCTCCCTCTCTCTTATGCTCTTCACTCTCTCTTTTCCTGCTTGAACTACCCATTACTCCCTTTTCAACTCTCCCTCCTATCTGGCTCACTTCTCCATTCTCCCTCTTTTCACCCCATTTTTCCCTCTCTGCTCCCTCAATCTCTCCACTCTTCCTTCTTCCTTTATCACTCCTCTTTCTTCCCTTCACCTTCTTATTGACCCCGCTTTACCACTAAATCTCTCTTCCTTCCACCACTCCACTCCCTCACTCCTCCCTCTCCATTCAACCGTTTCTGAGTCTTCTTTTTCCCTTCTTGGACTCATTCGCTTTCCCTTTGTCATCCATATTTATCCTTCACACTTTTCCATTCTCCCTTCCTCTCTTTTCAACTCTGCCCCTCTCTTCCTTTCCTTAACTCCCCACTTACTCTTCTCCTCCCTCTCTTTATCTTCACTCTCCCCCTCTACCTTCACAGCTCTATTTCCCATCCTTTATCGCACTTCCTCTCTTTTATTTCTCTATTTTTCAACTCTAACTGCTTCCCCTCTCCTCACACCAGTCCCAATCTTCTCCTTTCAATCCTACCCTACCCACCCCACACCATTTATCTCCTCCCTCCCTCCCACACACTCCAATCTCTCTTCCTTTCCTTCTACTTCATTGTCTCCCTTCACTGCCATTTCACTCTCTCACTCTCCCTCCCTCTACCCTACCGCACCCAACTCCCTTTTCTTTCCCTTTCCCACTCCTCCTCTCCATCTCCCTTTCCTCTCTGAAATTCTCCCATTCCTTTCATTTCCCCCATTCCCTCTGCTCTTCTTCCTTTTTCCCTTCTTTCCCTTCCCTTATTCTATCCTTGTGTTTAGCTGATACATTAGTTTCGTTAGTGATAACCTTCCTTCTACCAAACAGCCACGTAAGGACCAACAGATCTGTTGCTGTTTACTGTCCTTTGTACTCCCTCCCCTCTCCTTCCTTCTCTCCTCCTTTCCCTTCCTTCATTCCATCCCCTCTCCTTCCTTTTCCTCCTTTTTTACCTTCTCCCATTCCCTCCTCTTGCCTTCTTTATTCCCTCCTTTCCCTGTTAGCACTACATCCCCTCTCCTTCCATCTCCTCCTTTTTTCCCCTTTCCCCACTCCCTCCCCTCGCCTTCCTGGTCCCCTCCTTTCCCTTCTCCCACTCCTTCCTTCTCTCCTTTCCCTCCCCCCTTTCTCTTCCCTCTCATACCTTCTCCCCTATTTTCCCTTCTCTCACTCTCTCCCCTCTCCTTCCTTATCCCCTCCTTTCCCCTCTTCTACTCCCTCCCCTCTCCTTTCTTCTTCCCTTCTTTCCCTTCTCCTACTCCCTTCCGTCTTCGTCCTTCTCTCCTTTCCCTTCCCTCTTTCTGTCCCCTCTCCTTTCTTCTCCTCGCCTTTCTCTTCTCCCACTCTCTCCCCTCTCCTTGCTTATCCCATCCTTTCCTTTCCCTCACTCTCTCCCCTCTCCTTTCTTCTCCCCTCTTTTCCCTTCCCTCAGTCCGTCCCCTCTCCGTCTTTCTGTCCTCTCCCTTCCCCCTTTCTCTCCCCTTTCCTTTCCTTTCCCCTCCTTTCCCTTCTCCCACTCCCTCCTCTCTCCTTTCTTCTACCCTCCTTTCCCTTACTCCCACTCCCTCTCCTCACCTTCCTTCTCTCCTCTTCCTTCTCCCACTCACTCCCCTCACCTTCCTTCTCCTCTCCTTTTTCTCCCCTCATCCTTCTCACCTCCTTTCCCTTGTCCCTCACTCCCTCCTCTCTCCTTTCTTGTCCCCTCCTTTCCCTTTTCCCACTCCTTCCCCTCTCCTTCTCCCCTCTTTTCCTTTCCCTCACTCTCTCCCCTCTCCTTCCTTATACCCTCTGCACCCTCCGCCCGCTCAGTACATCAGAGGGGCTGATGATGGTAACACCAGGTAAATATTACCTTGGGATGGGCACGTCAAAACACTGATGCCGCCGCCGCTGAGAGAGAGAGAGAGAGAGAGAGAGAGAGAGAGAGAGAGAGAGAGAGAGAGAACAATTCACATACATTATCCACCCACATTTTGACGGGAAATAAAATGCTGGCGATGTGTATATGTGTGTATATATTCGAGCCTGTGTATTGCAGGAGAATATAATGTACGTAAATATGATGAGAGAGAGAGAGAGAGAGAGAGAGAGAGAGAGAGAGAGAGAGAGAGAGAGAGAGAGAGAGAGAGAGCATCATGCAGATATAGAAAGCACATTAAGTTACATGATACAAATAGGTCAATACGTAGATGAACACATACACCCACGCATCTCAGGCAAGCTGTTGTTTAGGTTACTTAACAATGCATAACCAGCCACAGAAAGGGTTGAAGGATCAGATGTCACGTGGAGAGCATAGCGAGGTTAGGTTAGGTAAGGTTTGGTTAGGTCAGATGAAGTTAGGTAAGATTAGTTAGATTAAGTTTGGTTAGGTTAGATTTGGTTAGGTTAGGTTAGGTTAGGTTAGGTTATAAAGAGAGCAGAGTTGCCAGGTTTTATCCCTTTAAGTCGGATGATGGATTTTTATTTTTTATGTTCTTTATCACTACAGTCTGTTCATTTTCATGTACCAAAACTGGGCCACACCTACAACTTTACTGTTAAATCCTAGTTGCATGAAATTTGATTAGCGTTAGTTTTGAGGTAGGATTGAGTCTCCTTGGTAACTAGTCAAATTTATCTTCCAGCCTGACTATATAGGACTACATAATAGATAGATAGATAAATAGATAGATAGAGAGACAGATAGAAGCAGGAAGTCAAACGATGAGAAGGTGTTGTGTTTGCGAGAAGCGAGCAGCGCTAAACGCTTACACGGGGGAAAGCTGACGACAGCGGCCAGTAAGATGATTCAGTTAGCTGTCAGCAGTCCTCTCGTGAGAAGGTTCTGTTGCCATGAGGAAGGTGCGGGACACACACACCCTACTACACGAGATTTCAGGAAAGAGAGTTTAGAAGGAGACAAGCGACCCTATAGAGAGGTCGAGACGGAGATTAGCTTGAGAACAGAGAGAGAGAGAGAGATAGCGAGACAGGGAGGTAGCTACCCAGGACTTATACTATTATACCTGTTTAATATTTCCAAGACAAATAAAGATAGTCCCATACTATTCTTTACCTCTCCCGTCACTACATGACATCTGGTGGGGAAACTACTACAAGATATAAAAGCCGCTCGACCACAAGTCTAACATATACTTCTCTACAATTAACTACAAAGTCTTTACGACATTTGGTAGCAGCGAACGTATACGAACCTCGTCTACGAATCAACATTAAATTCCTACAAAATATCAAGATTGACAACAACCAACAATATCAGCTCCTGCCCCCTCCGTCTCCCAGATCATTACGCTGATGCAGAGGTCAAGAGATCACTCGACGCCTTGCAAGTAGCTTAACGACAAACCAGCAAATCTGCGGACATCGTCTCCGAATTAAAAGCAAATTTCTACAAAAGCAACCGAGACTACAAGGTTAGCTTCAGTTCTACAAAGTCTACAGCCATCTACAATCAACTACAGCCATCTACAATCAACTACAGCCATCTACAATCAACTACAATTAACAACTCTACGTCGTCTGTATAATCTTCTACACGCACCTACAAGTAGCGGCGGTCTTCATCCCACAACGAATAAATCACTAGAGAAAAGGACAGAGAAAACTTCCACATAGAATAAAGGGAACAAACAAACGAAGAGTGAGACACGATTTACAACTCATCTTACTCACTCGTCTTCACTCAAGTTACTCATCGCTACTCATTCACTCACCACAGCTACCAGTGTGGGAAGCCGACGTCACCATGTGCTGAGATGACATCACAACGCGAGTCTGCCATGCCAAGCAACGTGTGACGGACACCAGGCACTTCTCACCCACTACTCATTACTCATTATTCACATAGCTCCTACTCATATTCACTTATTTTCACAGTTAAGTTGGAAATTCGACGTTCTATGTTGAGGTTTGCCTGGGACAGCCGTTAACCACTACAAATACCAGGCCATGGAGTTTCCTGAGTAATATCGTCCATCAACACACCACTAGAATTATCAAGAGATCTTCAATCAAACCTGTATTTTCTTCCGAGATCGACTTTTGTATCGACACACCTCTACGATCTGTATCAAGTGGGTAAAATTATACTTGCTCATTTCTTCTCAGTGCTAAAATTAGCTATATTCAACTTATTTAATCATCTAGTTTGCTAGGACATAAATAAACAAGAGGCGTATTTCATAACATCATATCTTAATGACAGGAATATTTTCGCAACCACCCACGTTAATACCAGATGACACACAAATTGCCACAACATCAGACTCACAATTAAGAGACAGCCCACCCATTGTACAACCCACACCACACGTTATAGATAAGGAAACAAATACGGGAGTTTCGGATGATGAGTGGGAAACCCCTTCAGATGTTGAGAGTATCGACTTCGCAGCTGCCTTAAATACGTATGCCAATATACTTAACAGGGTTCACCGGTCCGGTCATACATATTCTACCATTCCCTCACATAACGATAAACTCGTACAAGTTGAATTAACAGGGCAATCATTAAAGATGAATCAAGAAACAAATACTGCTGATCTAAAAACCACACCTCACGTTTTTGTGTATCACGAGGATAAGACTGCCCCAAAATTCTCTGGCACAGACAAGGATCGCATTGATGTCATTTCATTAATCAGTCAGTGCGAACAAATGTTCATCAAGCGCCATATACTAGATGAACAAGAGAAAATTGCTATTTTTTCATCTTGCATAAGCCAGGAAAGATGTCCAGCAAGCAATTTATTGCGCTCCGATAAGCTACATCGTGCTAGGACATATGATGAATTTAAAACTGAATTTCTGAAGAAATTTTCTGGAGGTATGAACTTCTTGCCAGGTATAATTCCAGAATTACATAAAATTGTAGATCTTGTAAGGGAGCACACTACAAACCATGTGCTCAGTGAAATAACTGCTGATGTCTCCACAATCAAGAGAACCCTATTAGCTACTCTGGAGAATTCTAAGTGGATAACAGATGATGGAAAGATGTCCCCAGACCTCGTCGTGGACATCATTGGTTATGTAGCTGCCTTGTGTAAATTACCTGATAGAACCCTTAAGATCGCCAAAACAATCGCGTACATCCCTGGAATGTGCTTACTAGACTTAATGAACGAGGTAGAGATGCAGTGCAGTAAAGCAGGTGTGGTCGACACACATGCACATTCTGGTAGAATCAGGGTACCTGAGACAGTATCAGCTGTGAAAACATCAACACCGACCCCAAACAGAGAACAAAATCGATCGCGACCTGAAATGAGGCAGCCCAAACAAGCAAAGACGCCTAGACCTCGTTCCCACACGCCTTCCTACAGGCAGTTTCATAAGTTTTCGCGCAGCCCGAGTAGGTCTCGCGCTATAAACAACACTTTTTATGGGAAATCACCTCGTAGGTCACAGTCAAGGGATAGGTCCATTCTGTGTCATTACTGTGCACACCCTACTACACCTGGCCATGAAATGAGCTGAAAGGGGTTAAGAATCCTTGTTATGTGAAACTGAACGGACTATAGACGATTCTATTCAGCTTAAAATAGACGGTTCGAGCTGGAGGGGTTAGATATAGCTTAATCCATCCGTTTTGAGGGAGAGAGAGAGAGAGAGAGAGAGAGAGAGAGAGATAGAGAGGGGGGAACAAAATATTAAGATGGAATTGAGCAAGGGTAGTGAGGAGGGAGGGAGTGAGGATGAGGAAGGAGGAGAAGAAGAAAGAAGAAAAGGGAAAATGAAAAAGGCATAAAGAGAATTAGGATTAGGATTAAGATTAAGAGGAGAGGGATGAGGAGGAAGAGGAGGGAGAGGAGCAGGAGGAGGTGGAGGAGGGGGAAGAATAGAAGGAGTGTAGGATTAAAAACGGGAGGAGGAGGAGGAGGAGGAGGAGGAGGAAGAGCAGGAAGAGGAAGAAAGGAAAGACGACAGTTACACAGAGGAGGATCATGGAAGGCAGAACATGGGTTGAAGGAATATTATGTGTGGGGAGAGGGTAGCAAGAGGAAGGGAAAGAGGAAATTAAACGAAAAAGAGGAGAAGGGAAAAGATGGAGGAAGAAACGAGGACGGGGGAATGGGAGACAGTGAGTTAGAGGATGAGAGGAAGATAAAATGAAAAGAGAAAGGCAGAGGAAAAGCACAAGCAAAGGGAAGAGAGAGAGAGAGAGAGAGAGAGAGAGAGAGAGAGAGAGAGAGAGGGCTAGAGGATGAGAGAGGTAGAGGGGGAAGGAAAAATGAGAGGTAGGGGTTAGCAAGAGGAAGGGTAAGAAGGCAGAGAAAAAGAGGTAAATAGATGACGAAGGACAGAAGATAAAGAGGAGGAGGAGGAGGAGGAATATGAATGAGTGGAAGAGGTGTAAGAATACCCATAGTTAGAGAAGGAGGAAGAGGAAGAATTAAAAGAGAAGATGGAAGCAGAAGAAAGGTTAAAGGAAGAGTTATAAAATTATAGATTAGTCACAGAACCAACAACATTACGAAAGATGAGACTAGACACTGATCATGGTAGTAGGAATATTGTTATCAGTGCGGCAGGGCAAGAGGAGTAAGAGAGGAGCGGGAAGAAAGAGAGGAGTAAGGAGATGAGGTAAAGGAAGAGGAGGAAGAGGATGCAGAGGAGAAGGAAGGTAGAATAATCATGAAACCAAGAGCATAGGGAAAGACAAGTGGAAGCATTAATTTTATGGCAGCAAGGAATTGTTATTATCAGAACATGTGAAAGGATCTGGAGAAGCAGGAGTGGATGAGGATGAAAGAGAGGGATCTGGAGATGAGGCGGAGGAGAGAAAGATCATGATACAGAGGTGGACGAAGATATAAACTCCATAAAGCTGAAAACACAGCTATAGAAAGCTGAATGGAATCGCGGGCCACAATAAGAGGAATATTGTTATTATCTGATGGTCAGAAAAGAATGGAAGAGGGGAAAGAAACAGGAAGAAAGGAAGGAATAGGTAACAGGGGTTGAGGAAGGAAAGACAGAGATATGGCAGTAAATGGAGGAAGAGAGAATACTTAGATGGCAGTATAGCGAAGATCAGGAGAGAGACAAAATTGCAGTTGTTGCTGATCAAGCTCAGTCTGTCTGGCCAAGCAGACCCATCAACCACGGGCAAGTAATCTTCCCTGTAGGTCCGTCCCGTTGAGTGACGTTTCCTTGTGGTTGACAGCTCCGAACCTCAGCGAGGAGCGAGGAAAACTGTAGAGGTTTGCTACCTGGGTGGATGCCGCACTTGTGTCTCTCCTCTCGGTTAACAAGGCCACCATAGTAGGGTCCACTTCACTCGTGACCTAACTGAATGGTTACCACCTAAAGATGTGAAGGGTTTCCTGGGTAGCAGAAAACGTTAGATCTGTCACTCAGTGCAGAGCCATCTGAGGCACTGTAGAAAAAGAGTAATAAAAAGTGACAGGAAGGAAAAGGAGAAGCGGGAAGA
Organism: Coenobita brevimanus; assembly: GCF_032717465.1. Taxonomy (NCBI): domain Eukaryota; kingdom Metazoa; phylum Arthropoda; class Malacostraca; order Decapoda; family Coenobitidae; genus Coenobita; species Coenobita brevimanus. The sequence continues at coordinate 12,425,853 of NC_136955.1, read as the reverse complement.
GAGGAGAGCAGACACAGGTATAGTATGATAAGAAGAAAGAAGCAGGAAGCACTACATCAAGGGAGTGGATGATGGCCACCAACACCTACCATTAGAGACAGTAATTAACAGTAGAAATATTGGATGAGCTAGGGAGAAAGAGAGGCAAGAGGAGAAGGAGAAGAAGAAGAAGAAGAAGCAGGAGGAGGAGGAGGAGGAGGAGGAGGAGGAGGAGGAAGAAGACTTTAAGGAAGGGAATGAATAGGGAAATGAAAACAAAGACGAAGGAGAACACTGTCTTCCTCCACCACCCATTCTGCTCTTTCCCGTCCTCTCTCCTTCCCCTCTTTGTACCCTGAGGGACACATACATGACCCTTTCGGTTGTAGGTGTGTGTGTGTGAGTGAGAGAGAGAGAGAGAGAGAGAGAGAGAGAGAGAGAGAGAGAGAGAGACAGACAGACAGACAGACAGACAGACAGGCAGACAGAATGTGGTGATAAAAAACAGAATATTAAGATGGAAATGAGGAAGGAGAGAGGGGAGGGAGGGCGAGAGGAAAAGGAGAACGAAAAAGGGAACAAGAAAAAAGATGGGAAGCAGGAGGAGGAGGAGGAGGAGGAGGAGAAGAAGAAGAGGAGGAGGAGGAAGAGAAGGAGAAAGAGGAAGAGGTGGAGGAGGAGGAGAATAGACTGAAGCATAGAGGACAATTATGCAATATATTATTATCCAGTAGGCAGAAGGCGGAGAGAGAGCGAGGAAGGGAAAGAAGGGGAAAGAGAAGGGAAGAAGAAAAGGAAGGTGTGTGTGTGTGTGTGTGTGTGTGTGTGTGTGTGTGTGTGTGAGAAAGAGAGAGAGAGAGAGACAAAAGGGGGGGGATAAGAGGAGGAGAAGAGGTGTAGGAGGAAGCAAGGGTAGAGAAAGCGAGGGAAGAGGAGACAGAAAAAGAGGAAGAGGAGTGGATGAGAGAAAAGATGTGAAGAAAAACGAGAGAAATGAACAGGAGAAGGAAGAAGGAAAAGAACAGGGAACGGGGAAGGAAAGAAAAGGAAGAACGAAAGGAAAAGGAAGAAGGAGAGGAAAAGGAAGAGAGAGAGGGACTGAGAGAAGGAGAGTGGAAGATAAAGTGGAAGATGAAGAGAAAGAGAAAGGGAGAAAAGAAAGTTACTCTTAAGATAAATTTAATGGAGAGGGAGGAAGAGAAGAAGGAGGAGGAGGAAAAATGGAAGTGGAGGAAAGAGAAGATTCGGAGAAGAAGGTGGAGGAAGAGTTAGAGGAGGTGGAGGAAGATGCAGAGCCAGAGAAAGACATAGAAGAAAAGTTAGTGGAGGAGGTGAAGGAAGAAGTTTTAGATGAAGAGGTAGAGCAAGTTGGAATATTAATAGAGCCAACAATATATAGATGAGTCAAGGTGCATATAATGGTAGGAATAATAATGTTACAATTTGGGGTGTGGAAGTGATGGGGAGGAGGAGACGGAAAGGGAGGATGATGAAAAAGAAAGGGAAGATCAGAGGGAGATGGAAGGGAGGAGGGGTAGGACAGGGAGAGGAAGAGAAGCAAAAGAAGGAGAGAGGGAGAGGGAGGGAAGGAGAAGTAGGAGGAGGTGGGAAAGGAAAAAGAGTGAAAAGAGGTAATATGAAGCACAAAGGAAAGGAAACAGCAAGAGACCTAATGGCTTCTAGAAGCTGTTTGATATTTAGAATAATATGATTTTACCACTTTCTACGAGCTGAAAGGAAGGATAGCAGAGACAAAAGGAAAGATGTAGAGGAAGGTATATTGAGGTGCATGTAAATAAAGATGAAATTCTAAATGAAGGGGAATAAGAGGATGTGCAAGAAGAAGAGGAATGTTAATAAGAAGACGAGAGGAAAATATTCCCAATGACAAGGGAGTGAGGTAGGATCAGACGTGAAACAAATCATGAGGATATTATCTGCTGAGGACTGAGAAGGGATGAAGGAAAGGAAAGGAAGAAGGACAGAGAGGATAAAGGGAGATGTGATGGAGGAAGGAAGGGAAACGAAAGGACAAGAGGTGGAAGAAGAGAGAATATTCGTAGGGATTATAACATAGCTAAGGATCAGGCGAGAGGGAGATGGTGGTAATATGAAATTTATTATTATTATTATTACCATTACTGTTATTACTATCATTTTTATTTTATTCTTATTGTTATTATACATATCACCATCATCACCGTCATAATCTAAGAATGGGAAAGGAAATGGAGGAGGGGAGACAGACACTGAGAGGAAAAGGATAATAATGTGGAGGAGGGGGAGGAGGAGAAAGGGGAAGAGCTGGGGGAATGGGTATGAATATGAAGACTTATAGGTAGACGAACAATATCTACCTCTTTCATTTCATCTTTTCTACTTCCCCTCTTTTTCCCCTCGCCTTGCCCTGAGCAACGCTTTTATAACACATCCTCCCTTACTGAGAGAGAGAGAGAGAGCACACACACACACACACACACACACACACACACACACACACACACACACACACACACACACACACACACACACACACACACACACACAGACACACACACATACACACACACACACACACACACACACACACACACACACACAGACACACACACATACACACACACACACCTTGCTACAGAAGAGGACTATTCCTTCCCTCCCTTCTCTTTTCCCCAACTGTGAAAGAAGGTCTTGAAGAATAAATTCCCATTGAAAACAAGAGAAGAATAAGAAAAATAAATAAAAAAGAAAAAAGGTATATGAGAAATCTTGGGGAAATTTCTTGCTGTGAAGGTAATAATAATAATAATAATAATAATAATAATAATAAAAATGATAATAATAATAAACCCCCTGGGGGTAGTTTTTTTTTTTCAAGAATACTCCCCCAGTATCCCTGCTTGTCGTATAAGGCGACTTAAAGGGTTGGCGGAGAGTTAGTGCCCCTTCCCGGAAAACAACTAACCAAAAAGACGAACAAGAAGCCTCGGACAAGGACTGACCAAAAGATGACGACCAAGGACATGGTAATTGCAACAAGAATGTAAGAGGTGCGAATGATGAGGTGAAAGAGAGAGAGATTGTCCAGGTGCTTGAAAAGTTGATGTATGTGGAGTAACTGAAACTAAATGGGAGGTGAGAATGGGAGTATGGATGGGGGTATATGTGCGGGAGTAGGTAACAATGAGAGGGCAAAAGGAGTGTGTATAGTTGTGAGTAAAAGATGGAAGAAGAACATAAGAGAGTATGGATCAGTTGGGTCAAGGATTGTGTGGATAAGAATGAAAGTTGGAATACAACTGTGGGCAACTGTGTGCGTGTATGCGCCAAGGCAAGATCGTACAAGCAGAGTGAGAGAAGAGTTCTGGACAATTGTAGAAGTGTGCATGGAAAAGTTTGGAAGGAATGAGCGAGTGTTTTTGATCGGTGATATGAATGGTAAAGTAGGGAATGTGAAGGTGGATGGAATAGTTGGTGAGTGGGGTGTGCCTGCTCAGATAGATGAGAATGGCAGTGCGTTAGTGGACATTTGTGCTGGGAGGGGGTTGGCGATAGCCAATACCCTCTTCAGGCATAAAATGATCCACAGGTATACATGGCGAGTGATGAGAAGGGTGGGTGGTGAACTGAATGAAAGGAAGGCAACGATTGATTATGTGTGTGTAGATGAAAGGATGCGAAGATGTGTAATGGATGCAAGAGCTTATAGAGGTTGGGGGAATGGACTTTCTGACCACTGCTTGGTGGTGGCCAGAATCAAGATCCAAATAAGATGGAGAAATAGAAGAAGGGAAGGACGGGAAGAAGGAGTATTTGCAAGGAGAGTGGAAAGGTTACAAGAGGATGAGAAAAAGGCAGAATATAAGAGAGAAGTGGAGGAACGATTGGGCAAATATGAATTGGAGCAGATGGGGGACGTGGAAGGTGTGTGCAGGATATTCACAGAAGAAATATGTGCAGCATGTGATGTGGTGTGTGGGATGAAGAGAAGACGGAGGGGGGTGCAAGGAACAGCGTGGTGGAATGAAGAGGTGAGACAGGCTGTGGCACAAAAGAAGAAAGCATACATTGAATGGATGGGAAATAGGGGCGTGGAAGAAGTTGAGAGGTGGAAGAGAAAGTTATGTGTAGAAAGAAAGAGAGAGGTAAAAAGATTAGTAAGAGAGAGTAAGAAGAGAGTGGATGAGGAATTTGGAAGGAATCTGAGTGTAAAGTGGAGGGACTGTAAGAAAATGTTCTGGAAAGAGGTGAAGAGAGTAAGACAGGGTGGAAGTGAAGTTAGCAGGGGAGTGAAAGATAAAAATGGTAGATTACTAGTGGAGAAGGGAGAAAAAGTGAGCCGATGGAGAGAACACTTTAAGGAATTGTTGAACATAGAGGATGGAAGTAATGCGAGTATAAGTGGCTGGGGAATGGCTGGGAGAAGGAGGGAGATGAGAAGACAGGAAGAAATCAGTAGGATTGAAGTTGTGGAAACAATGAAGAAAGTTAAATCGGGGAAAGCCCCAGGAATTGATGGAGTGTGTGTTGAAATGCTAAAGCATGGGGGAGAGATAGTAGTAGAATGGATGGGGAAGATGTGCAGATTGGCCTGGGAGGAAGGTAGAGTCCCGGAGGATTGGAAGTCGGGTATAATTATTCCCTTGTACAAAGGAAAAGGGAAAAAAGAAGTGTGTGGTAATCATAGGGGCATTTGTCTTCTTAGTATAATAGGAAAAGTGTATGGTAGGATACTTATTGACAGAGTTAGAGAAAGAACAGGAATTAGTTGGAGAAGAAGAGGGATGCTTTACGAAGGGAAGAGGTTGTGTAGATCAGATATTCATTCTTAGATCTTTAGTGGAAAAGTTTCTAGAGAAGGGAAAGAAGTTGTATGCGGCTTTCATGGATTTGGAGAAAGCATATGACAGGGTGGATAGACAAGGATTGTTGAAAGTATTAAGAATCTGTGGAGTAGATGGGAAGTTGTTGAATGCTGTGAAGACTATGTATGATGGTGCTAAAGCTGTAGCGCATGTGGATGGTGAACTGAGTGAATTTTTCTCTTTGAAGGTTGGGTTGAAATAGGGATGTGTCATGTCTCCATGGTTGTTCAATCTGTACATGGATGGGGTAATAAATGAGGTACAAGGTAGGGTAGTGGATGTTGGAGTGGCCCTAGTGAGAGAGGGTAGTGTTTGGAAACTCCCTGTACTGTTGTTTGCAGATGATACTGTGTTGTTGAGTGAAAACGAATGGGAGCTGCAGGGCTTGGTGGATGAGTTTGGGAGAGTGTGTAAGAAACGGAATCTAAAGGTGAATGTAGGGAAGAGTAAAGTGATGGTCTTTGAGAGAGGTGAAGTCAGTGAATGTACAGCGAGGTTGGATGGTGAAGAATTGGAAAATGTGAATACGTTTAAGTACTTGGGTATGGTGATGAGTAAGGATGGAGGTTTGGAGGGTGAAGTGCTTGAAAGGGTACAGCAGGGAAGACAGGTTGCTGATTCCTTGAAAGCAGTGATAAGAAACAGGGAAGTGAGCATGGAAATGAAAAAGTTACTACATTACAGTATTGTGATACCAACTCTAACGTGTGGAAGTGAAGCTTGGACGTTGTTGGAAGGACACAAGTCAAGAGTTAGGGCAGTGGAAATGAGATATTTGAGAGGAGCCTGTGGAGTCACATGGAGAGACAGGCTGACAAATGAGGATATAAAGGAGCGTTGTGGTGTGGATGTGATGGGAAGCGTTATGAGGAATACACTGAGGTAGTTTGGCCATGTGGCGAGGATGAAGGGTGAAAGACTGACGAAGAGAGTGTATGTGAGTACGGTGGAGGGGGGGAGAGGGAGGGGAGGCCGAGGATGAGATGGTGGGATGGGGTGGAGAGGTATATGAGAGAGGGGTGTGTGAGTTGGGAGCAGGACAGTGAAATGGTGAGGGACAGGGCGACGTGGAGGCGATTTGTTTGTGGCCACCCCGAACGGGATTGAGGCGTCTGGCAATAGATAGATAGATAGATAGATAGAAGATAATTTATTCTTTTCTGAGAGACTTTAAAATGACACTCTCTCTCTTACACACTTCCTTCTCTCTCCTCTAGTCTTCCCTTCTTCTTCCTCCTCATCCTTCTCCCTTCTCTACTCATCTTGCTCGCCTCTTCTCTTTCCTCTTAACACCCTCCTCCCATTCTGCTCACTGCCCTTCTCTCTCTCTCTCTCTCTCTCTCTTCTCTACTTCTTCCCCATGCCGTTCTCCCTTCTTCCCTTCTTTTCTTCCCTCCCCTGATCCTCCGTTTCTCTCTTCCTTCTCCACCTACAGCTACAGGTCTCTCCTACCTTCCTCCCTCCCTCTCTTTCTCTCTCCGTGCTGTTCACGGCTGGATTAAGCATGTGGGAGGCCCGGGGCCCGCTTGGAAGGGAGGCCCCCTTTCCAACTCCCCCAGTGGCATATTATGTTCTAGTATTATATTATATTCTAGTATTATATTATATTATATTATATTATATAATATAATATATATTATATTATATATGTTATTATATTATATTATTATTATATTATATTCTATATTATATTATATTCTATTGTTATATTATATCTAGTATTATATTATATTATATTCTAGTATTATATTCATATATTCTAGTAGCCTTGGACGATACAAATATAAGCAGTGCTGCCAAGTTACTAATAGACAAGTATTGATGAAAATAACAAGTATTGTAGTCTGCATTATGGTTTATGCTTCTTCAATTACGATTTAGAAATTGACTAATTTGTAATTATCATGATTTATCAACAGTTTGGTAATAGACATCAGAAAAACTAAGGTAAGTCTAAATAATTTATCATGACGATGTCAGTTCAATAAAAAATATTTTTCATAGAATATGTTTAATGTTCCAGATACAGTTTTGAATATTAGGGATACCTTTCTCCGCACAGGTGGGTGCCTGTGCTCAACTTTCTGCTGCTCTGGTGAGAGGCCCCCTCTTGGTGGGTGGCCCGGGGCCCGGGCCCCTTGGACCCCCCCCTTAATCCGGCGGTGGTACATTTCCTACCCTCTCCTCTTCTCTCGCTTCTCTACCCCTCCTTCTCTCCTCACACACCCCAATCATCATAATCTCGGAGAGGGTGAAGGATCGTGTGTGTGTGAGAGAGAGAGAGAGAGAGAGAGAGAGAGAAGGGTCATTGTGTTTGTGTGTGTGTGTGTTTGAGAGAGAGAGAGAGAGAGAGAGAGAGAGAGAGAGAGAGAGATACTGTAGATAGATAGATAGATAGATAGAGAGAGAGAGAGAGTACCTCGTTCAACTGCCGCCACTGAAATACTGCATACTTTCCATGCATCTTTCGCTGGGGTAAGAGGCTGTCGGAGATAATAGGGCTACTCTCTCTCTCTCTCTCTCTCTCTCTCTCTCTCTCATATTTTGCATCATGGCCTCACCCTTTCTTGCATCTCATTCCAGCTAACGCCCTACAGTTTTGCTCTTTCACACTCTCTCGTCTTTCTGCTACTATACTTTTTGTTTTTTTACGCTAACTTGGATTAACTGCCATCCCTCCATCATTTATACTGAGTTGAACAATGACTTATCACTAGAATATATTGCTAGTCATGAAGAAGTGCTGTGGAGAGGATACAGAGCCGCGGCATTGTCTTTTTCTGCCACTGAGCTACGTGAAATATGCAGCAGACGATAACCTGAGCCAAATTCAGGTGGAAGGAGTATTGTATTATACTTTTCTTTTCTTACGTGGTCGCATTTTCTCTCGTATCTCCCTTCATCTAACGCCAGACGATTTTATTCAGTCGAGGATTTGTTGCCGCTTTATTCATTGTTTTATTTGTTCACGCACTTGCCAAGGAACTTCGATTTTTTTCTCTGTTTTTGTCTTTGTCCTTCTGATTTATTGGTCATGCTGATATTACTTAGTCTTTTTTGATATTTTCCCTTTCCTTACCTGTAGTTCGTATTTCACCCAGTCTTTAGCTGGGAATGAGAGTCACGATGATGATGATGATGATAATGGTATCATTATCATTATTATTATTATTATTATTACTATTATTATTATTACTATTACTATTATTACTATTATTATTATTGTTAGGCTATTATGATGCATCGCCGTGTATATTGTTTTGGTATTATTGTTATTTTTCTTTGAGCTTATTTTTTTCCTTAGACCTATATGATATTATACATGAAGGTACCAAGGGTAACCCAAGTACTTGTGCCAAATAGAAATGACCTTGCCCTAATTTTGAAGGTCATATACTAATTTTTGGTGCAAAAATTACATATCTGAAATTGAAATATCCAATAGATTAACTGAGATACAGCTATCTGGTTAAAAATCCTATGACAAAAAAAAAAAAAAAAATGCTGAGAATTTGGCTGAATATTTTGCCATTTAGCTCAGTGGAAAGTACCGAATTTGCTCAGTGTTTTCTTTGTAACACGTTTTAGAGAAAACCACAAAAACTGTAAAGGTGTAATTTTACAGAAATATAGCTGTGGTCCCTCTCATTATCTGAAAGGAATATGATTACAGTTAAGCATACAGTTAGCCAGTTATTGAGACAAACTTAAATTGTACCCATACTTCATTTATTTCTTCCACATCTTTGTTTTAAGATCTTGTTGATATTATACATGAAGCTACGTAAGGTTAATCAAAGTACATGTTCCAAATATCACAGACCTTGAACTACTTTTAGAGGTCACAATTTATGATGCCCAAATCTATACATTATATGTCCCAAATACATGAGCATAAATAACTTTCATATGTTTTGTTAGTTTGCACGACTGAACTATATTTAACCACAAAAAATTGCTCAGATATCAATGTTGTTTTCATATGAAGTTTTTAGGCAGTGAACACTAAGCAGAATTTGCATAACTACCAAGACAATCAATATCAAAAATAGTTACGGCGATGTTTCCTTATTGTGGCTTCACAGTAAGTAAGCAGGTAACCAGTTATTATTATTATTATTATTATTATTATTATTATTACTTACCATAGACGATACCAGCCAGAATGTCCCAGTACTAGAACTTGACTCTCCCGAAACTGCCCCACTTAAAATACAGACAAGATACGTAAAATCCATCCCAGACAATTTACCTACCTGCAATGCTCCAGGCCCAAATGGAATTTCGCCAATTGTTTTGAAAAAGTGTTCCCCTGAACTTGCCTCTGTTCTAGCTAAATTATTTAGACTATGCATACGTACTTCTTTATTCCCAAATTCATGGAAAGAAGCCAATATCCACCCAATTCCGAAGAAAGGAAGTTCCTCTGACCCCTCTGATTACAGACCAATAGCTGTCACATCTTCTCTTGGTAAGGTATTTGAAACTTTAATTAATAGGAACATTGGTAAACATCTTGAATCCAACAACTTAATTAGTGATAGACAATATGGTTTTCGCCACGAAAGATCCACCAGTGACATACTCAATCTCCTAACTCATACCATCCATCAATCAATTGATCCACATGGGGAAACTCATGCAGTAGCTCTTGATACTTCTAAAACTTTCAACAGAGTATGGCACCGTTCCCTGCTGTCCAAACTCCCTTGCTATGGACTAACATCTTTTGTTCCTTTGATTACTTCATATCTTAGTGACAGGAAAATAAGAGTAACAGTAGATGATGTATATTCCAATTTCCACTCAAATATCGCCGGCATGCCGCAGGGATCAGTTCTGGCGCCAACCCTATTTCTGGTTCATATTAATGATCTCTTATCTATCACCCACAATCCCATCCACTCAATCGCAGATGACTCAACACTACATAGTTCATTCACACTCAGACACCCATTTACAAAGTCTTAATATCTCTACTTCTCAACTCAGTACAGCCATCTCCATAAATCAAGACCTATCTGCGATCAGTGAATGGGAACAAAACAACCTTGTCTCTTTTAATGCTAGTAAATTTAAATATATACAATTTACAAATAGACAGATATTGCCAGATTCGTACATTACCTTCAGTGCTACTAATATTCCCATCTCCAAAAGTATTGAAATTCTTGGCGTCTCCCTTAACAATGCCCTCAGCTGGACCTCTCATGTCAGATCACTTGCTAAAACTGCCTCAAAGAAACTTGGATTATTGTACAGAGTCCGTAACTTCTTCGCTGATGAGCAGTTAGCTATAATTTATAAGAGTCATGTGCACTGTCAGCTTGAATATTGCTCACCCTTGTGGAATGGATGTGGAGAGGTTGCATTAAAATAACTAGACAAAATTCAGAACAAACCTGTTAGAATCATTAACAACCCTGCCATTACAAATAAACTACCTCCCTTGCAAGTAAGAAGGAATGTTGCCTCCCTTGCATTATTTTACAGATATTTTTTTGGCAAATGCTCAGACGAAGTTGCGTCCATGGTGCCACCTCTCCAAGCCTTCCCTCATGTTACACGTGCATCTGGTAGCGCTCATGACTGGAATGTCACTCAGCCATATTGCAGAACTTCTGCCTATCAGAATTCTTTCATTCCCCGAACTGCATCTCTCTGGAACTCACTTCTCCAGAGTTGTTTCCCTCCAAATTTCAAACCACAGCTGTTCAAGTCTAACTGTTACAGATATTTTATGAACAGAGGACACCAGTAATCTGGTGTATGGATTACCTTTTTTATCCATTTGTTTTCCTTCCTCCGTTCTGTAAAAAAAAAAAAAAAAAAAAAAAAAACACACTTATACTCTGTGGTGGCGTGGATTTTGAGACAGCATTTTCCTGTTGCTAGTATGAGAGGCGGCAGTTTATGTACTGTACCTAGGGATGTTTAGTTTCTCTTTACATCTGTTTACTCTGCTAATAGAGTGCATGTTCATATATATATATATATATATATTTGCTTTTGCTACTGGTCGCGCATTAACCCCATCAAAGAAAATTATTTATATAACATTTTTTGCTATTTCCAGACTTATCTGAATATTTGTTTATGAGAGACTTTTCGAGTTGTAGTTCATGCATAGAACTTTTAAGGATTTCTTTTTTGTCCAAGTTTCATTTTAAAATCGTACTGAGAAAGAAAGTAAATAATAAATATATGGGTCATGAAAGTGATGGAATAAGAAGATTTTGCCACGGATCACTCGCAGCCCACCTCTCGCCGTGTAGATACCTCCACCCCAGTCCGCGGAGGGACCAGCTCTCTGCAGCACCGAGGGGGGGTCTGGCCTGTCCCTTCCACCCGAAGGTCGAGGGCCTAGGTCCGCCGACTAGGAGGCTGAGGCTCCTCTACTCTCGACACTAGACCAAGGCCAACGACCCTTATCCGTCCACCTGGATTGGGCCTTTCCTCCACTTGACAGCGACCGGGCCTACCCTCGGTCGCTTCCATCTGCTGCTGGGGAGCTGGGCGAACGTCCATAGTCCTACTCCATCAAGGGCAAGGGGGTTGAGGACAGCGTTGGGGCGGTTTCAACCTGCAGATCGTCGTCGGCGCCCCTTCCATTGGCCCGGCTTATTCCACCCTGCTCTACCCATCCCGCCCTGCCCTCGTTCGACCATCTGCTTGGTGGCCTTCGCCCTCCAGCCTTCTCCTGCCTTTGCTGCCTTTCCTCTGTCTCCAGTTTTGCCTGCTGTGCTATGCTTCCCTAGGGGAACCTTTTCCTGCCTACTACCCTGACGGGCTCCCTGTTTGCCCGTGCCCCACCAAGTGTGTAGCAAATATTCCAACATGAAGCCCCAACTTCACACCAGAAATTAAAGGCCTCATCAGACAACGGGACACACTACGACACTTCCCAACACCCCATACACAAGACACCGTACAACAAATACAAGAACTCAACACTCAGATAAACAATAAAATATCAGAACAGCAAACACTAAACTGGAAAATTTATCTCCAGACACTTGACCACAAAACAAATATCAGCAAACTCTACAAAACACTAAACAGCATCACACTTTCCAACAGGAACACTACACAATCACATGCTGCCATCACAACAACAGACACCATACCTTACGCAACACAATACCCAACATCTGGAAGCATGGCATTATCATCACTATCTCTAAACCCAACAAAGACCCCACGTTACCTTCCTCACACCACCCCATCACACTCCTCTGCACCCCTTCTAAAGTCACTGAACGACTGGTACTACAACTAGTTACACCTCACACACCCCTAGCCCCATCACAACATGGCTTTAGGCCACTACACTCCACAAACACTCTTCTTACAGATCTTGCACAGAGAGTTTTTGATGGCATGAATTCAGCTAGGCCACCACACAGAACACTTCTAGCTATACTAGACATTAGCAAAGCTTTTGATGCCATCCCTGCCACAACCTCAGAAACAAAATATTCAACACAAACATGCACAATAACACAAAAAGATGGCTGGCAAACTACTTAGCAGGCAGCTGTGCACATGCAACATTTGCCGGTTAGTCTTCAAACATCAGAAACTTCACAAATGGTGTCCCCCAAGGATCTGTTTTGTCCACGACACTCTTTAACATATACATGCACGACATACCCACACCCCACACACCACAGATACACATAGCTTCCTATGCAGATGACGTAACACTCACATGTACACACCAAAATGCAAACACAGCTGCACACATCCTCCAACCTTACCTCAACACTCTACACGAATGGTTCACCACAAATAGGCTCAAAATAGCCCCAGCCAAATCTACAGTGACCCTTCTCACAAACTGGACAGCAGAACACAGTCACATTCCACACCTCACCATAAACAACACTCCGCTACCACACACACACAGACCCAAAATCCTTGGTGTAACATACAATACATCCATGTCATTTAAACTGCACATCACAAACATTAAAAATAAAATAACACCAAGACTCAATGCTTTGAGGTCACTTGCCCACACAATATTTGGACACAACAAAGAAACAACCATCACAGATAGGTCTTGATATACATGGGGAATTATAATGCCCGACACCCTGCTTTGGGGGATCTTTCTGCCACCGTTAACCGTAACCGGACTAAACTCCTTGAGTATATTCGTCATAATCAGATCACCCACTGGGACACCGGTGGTGCCACACACTCTCGAGGAGGCACACTAGATCACGTTCTTACATCCGGTCTCGTGGCATCCCGGGTCAGGTGTTCATCTATCCCTGCTCTCTTCTCTGATCACATTGCTCTCAGCCTTCATTATTCCCTCCCTGTTACACTTTCTCCTGTTCACAGATGCACTCACATTGCAATCCCACCCAAGTACTGCCCTACATACATCTCTTATATGACCAACCTTCTTCCCACTGTCGACCTTCATTGCCCCGAAAAGTTGTATTCATCACTTGTCAGCTACGAGCATGACTTCTACACCCATTATGTCAGCAGGCCACACATTACGCGCCATCATGATGCCAACACCTGGACACAGGATAATTGCAGCGCTCAGGCAGAGAGGAGGGAGGTGGAAGACGGTTTTGCCTTTCAAAGACGACCTTCCCTCGAAAGTCTCAATCAATATCGATTGTTGAGGGATGATCTAGTTGCTCTCCAGCACTGTGTTTATACCAATTCGTGGCATAAACTTACCGATAGCTTCAACCACAAAACGACTGTTGGTTCCATGTGGCGCCTTATCAACAAGGTTGTCAAGAAGAAGCCCCCTAGTGTCCTCCACCACAGTCCAGCACAGTACATACAGGATCTTGTAGATGTCTGGTCTGCACAGTCACGGGCTTGCGCCCTTCCCGCACACATACAGAACGTGCTCTCCATCCAGAAAAACTTTCGTGCACTCAATCTCACAGCCGCTTTACTGAGGACAGATGATGAGGATGGTGTGGCTATAACTGACGATGAATTGCAACGGGCCCTCGCCAGGGGTAGGATAACAGCTCCAAGTGATGACGGCTTCACTTTTTCTGTCCTCCGTGTCCTGAAAGTTCCTGGTAATCCCCTTCTCCAGCTGTTCAACCTTTGCATCCGTCTGGGATACGTGCCACAAGCCTGGACCCGCAGTACAATCGTGCCTGTTTCTAAACTGGCATTGATAAATTCCGACTTGTTTCCCTCACCTCCTGTTTCAGTAAAGTACTGGAACGCATCCTTCTTACAACACTATTGTTTAGGCTGCAGGACAAGCTCTCGCCCCGACTGTATGGCTTTTTACCACAGCGAGGGACACATCACTGTCTCATGGAGCTATACACAGTCCTATCCCCCACCAGTGTAGTGGCTTTCATTGATTTAAAGAGTGCATTTGATGTCACCAACAGAGACATCATCCTCAACCAGCTAGTGGATTTTGGAGTTAAGGGAAACCTGCTGCGATGGATACGTGGTTACCTGTCTAATAGGTCCTCTCATGTTCTTTTTATGGGCGCATACAGCACTGCTAAGGATTTTGAGCTTGGTACTCCACAAGGTGGTGTCCTTAGTCCTTTTTGTTTAATATCCTCATACATCATCTACTCACCCTCTTTCCTGACATCCCTGGAACCATGATTACTTGCTACGCTGATGACATCTGCATTCATTCAAATATCCCTGCAGATCTGCAACGTTTCCTTCACTTGTTTCATGAGTCGGCTTCAAAAAATGCGGACTCATTATCCCTCCAGAAAAGAGTAGAATCTTCACTTCCTGTCCAGCAAGAACACTGCCTGTATTCTCTGTTGGGGATTGTGTTATCCCTCTGTGCACACAATACCTTTATCTGGGGGCGCCTGAACAGATTTCTTCCTCCATTCCTGCAAGACAATGCATGCATCCGATTGTTCAGGATCTGCTGACCCGGCTACAGTGGCGCCTAAAACCTCTCAAGTGGCTCACTAATTATGCTGCCAGGGTGTCTATTCTTGTAGCACTAACCATATACATACCGTTCATTAGATCAGTTGTTGATTATCTCTCCCCTGCTCTTTGTCGACTTTCCTGAACAGCCTTACAACCTCTTGAAAGTTCCAAAACGCAGTAATGAGATTCATCCTGGGCTGCCCTGGCTTAATCAGAATTGTCAACATGCAACATGAGCTCAACCTTCCACCACTTGTTGAGAGAATATACTCCGTGGTTACATACTTCAGTATTAAGTGCCTGCATTATCCTCACCTTTCTCCCCACTCCTCTCACATCATTCGGACATCCCTTGATCCCACTGCACCAAGGCCTCTGCTTCGCAATGGTGGCCGCACACTGGTTAATACTGTTTGTTCAAACGTCCGACAGCTAAACATCAACTTACCAGTGCTTGCTGAGGAGGTGGACCATGGCTTTCCACCGTGGCAGACCCCTGTGCCTGCTATCTCATACACTCTGGCCTCCAAGACTGACCTGCCTCAGCTTTAGAAACAGCTAGCTTTGGAGACCATCGCCAGGCTGTCATCTTCCCTTCCTATGGCCCACCATATCAACACTGATAGCTCCCTGCAGGAGGATGGCAGTGCTGGCTGTGCTGTATTTTCCCCAAGCCTGGACCCACCTCGAGGGGGCTGGTTGGGCCGTCAACTGCCAACCTCATCGAGCTCTGCGTATTGTGAACTACATGGATCCTGGATGCAGCTACTTTATTAATATGGACGAACAACAGTGGCTTGATCATCTGTGACTCACAGGCTGCCCTCCATGCCCTCTCGTCTCCTAGGCCTGCATATCATCACCTCGTTACACAGATACTCCGTCAATTGGCCACTGCCCACAATCGTTCGCTGGTGGTGCACTTTCTGTGGATTGCCCGTCATACTGGTCTCACAGCCAACAACACCACTGACCTCCTTGCAAGGACTGCCTGTGGACTAGATCCGCCTGCTGTAGATGCTACTAATGCCTCCCCCATTTTCTACAAGCAGATAATACACAGAGCAGCCGGCTCCCCTATTCTCCACCGTAGAAATGCTGAGAGGACTCACAGTGCGTCCATCCAACATTATGACCACTTTCTCTCTCGTCCCCGTAGATATCATCGCAGTGGTCTCATTTCTCCTCCTGTAGGTTGTGTGACACACCCAATGCCAACACCCTTGACCATTATTGCCTGCAATGTCCACTTGTCTCTTATTTAATACCACGTGGACTCACATTAGTGGACACTTGTAAACATTTGTTGGAAGATGATAACCTAGATGTTATTCTCATGCATCATCCACACTTTGGTGGGTGTTAATTTGTTATAGCTCGACAGCGTGTCCTGCGTGGCACGAGTTCCCCTGTACTCACCTCACATATGGCCGCATGGCACTGTACTAGGTTTGCCGCGTTCGGGCGTAATGAATTAATCAAATCAAATCAAATCAAACCTTCCATATAAACAGTGTGAAACAATTGTTCGTCTATTATTTTACCTCTTCCTCTTCTCATTTTCCTCTGCTGGCTAATACTCCTAAGCTGAGAGAAGCTTGGTATGTTTCTCTGTCCAAATATGATTCACTTTAATATAATCCGTCAAAGAGGAACGTGAGAGACAAACTGTAAATGTAAAAATGAAAAAAAATGGAAATGTAGGAGAATTTGTGCCCCTGCGTGTAAGGTACGATTGTATTCTTTCATGCCATCCCACCACTCATTATGCATTACTTAATTAGTTTTCTTTTGACCACCCTGTCTCTGTCTGTCTGTCTGTCTCTGTACCATCCATCCTTCTGTCTGTCTTTCTGTCCATGTATTTTTCTGTCTACCTATCTATCTATCAGTCAATCAGTCTATTTATATGTCTATCCATCCATCTATCTATCCATTCATCCATCTATCTATCCATTCATCCATCCATCTATCTATCTATCTATCTATCCACTCATCCATCCCTCTCTCTCTCTCTCTCTCTCTCTCTACATATTCACTCCACAAATTTTTTACCGCAAATATTCGAATCTTTCCTCTAAGCTTCACATTTTGTTCGAGCATATTCGGGCCACAATGTTCCCGGGTTTCCTCTTTGTTTAAGCTCAGGAGGCCTGGTTCGGTTCCATTCAGTTTTTCCGGACCCGAAGTAGTGAGGTTTTGGCACACACTGGATAGCGGGAGGGTTTTGACTTTGATTTTTATTGTTCCTTTATTGCTCGGTTCCAGTACTCTGTGTGTGTGTGTTTCTGTGTGTGTGTGTGTGTGTGTGTGTGTGTGTGTGTGTGTGTGTGTGTGTGTGTGTGTGTGTGTGTGTGTGTGTGTGTGTGTGTGTGTGTGTGTGTGTGTGTGTGTGTGTGTGTGTGTGTGTGTGTGTGTGTTTCTGTGTGTGTGTGTGTGTGTGTGTGTGTGTGTGTGTGTGTGTGTGTGTGTGTGCGCGCGCGCGCAATTCTTTATACTCTGGGGATCCTGTGATATGGAGTAGTAGTATATCCATCTCGTAACTACCGGACCTCGAATGTGATTCCCGTGCCGGTCAGAATATTACACGCAGTTTGTTTCCTCTTCGTGGATATTGAATTCCATCGCCGGGTGCTTTACTATAGGCAAAGACTAGGGTTGCTACAGAGGTACTTGAGCAGCTCATTGAAACTAACACCTAACGGTTTTATTTAGCTGATCGTAATCCTGGCAAAATTGAGCCTTGAAAAATTAACCCACTCACTATCTCACTTTGGCTAGGAGCTATGTTCAGAAGTACGTCAAATTATTATTAAGCTTCCTCATATATATGGCGAAGCTTATTGTTTTGGTAAATATGTTTATTATTTCTCTTTTCACTTATTTTTCTTAGATCTTGATAATATTATAAAGGAAGGAACCCTAGGATAACCCAAGGACTTGTGCCAAATATAAATGGCCTTCACCTCTTTTAAAGGTCATATACTCATTTATGGTGCAAAAGTTGAATATTTGAAATTGAAATATCTCAGCAGCTAATTGAAATACAGCTACTTGGTTGAAAATCTTATGATAAAATAATGTTTGCAGAGAATTTTGGCTGAATATTTTGCCATTTAGCCTAGTGGGAAGTACCGAATTCAAATCTGCTCAGTGTTTTCTTTGTCGCACGTTTTAGAGAAAACCACAAAAGCCGTAAAGCTGTAACTTTACAGAAATATAACTGTGGTTCCTCTTATTATCTAAAAAGAATATGGTAACAGTTAAGCATACAGTCAGCCAGTTATGAGAACAATTGTATAATGTACCCATGCGTTCTTCCACACCTTTGTCTTCAGATTTTGTTGATATTACAGAAGAAGCTACCTTTGGTTAATCTAAGTAGCCTACATGTTTCAAATATGTTTGGCCTTGAACTACTTAAGGTCACAGACTTGTTATGATGCCAAAATTTCATACCTTACATATTTCATACCTTACATACCACAAATAGTTATGGCAAAGCTTCCTTATTGTGACTACAAAACAAGTATATAGGTAACAAATTATTATTATTATTATTATTATTATTATTATTCCTTCCCCCACTTATGGTGAAGGAGGCATTAAATGGTTGGTCTGTCCGTGCGTGTGTGCGTGCGTGGGTCCGTGCTTCTATAGCACTCTTTTGGGGGCGATATCTTCTGTACGCTTCAATGGATTTCAATCAAACTTTTGTCAGTGATGCAGTATGAGGAGGTGATAGCTGGTTAAGTCAGCTACATCAAGGGGTCAAAGATCAGGGTCATATGGGGATGACTTGTTTTATCCTTGTGGGCGTTATATTCTCAAAGGATTTTGACCAAACTTTTATTGGTATACAATATGAAGGGACAATGAAATGATTAGGTCAGCAAGGTCCTGGGGTCAAAGGTCAAGGTAATATTGGTGTGGGCGTGATATCTTCGGAACCCCTCGATATACTTCAACCAGACATTTGCCAGTAACATAGTATGAATGGACGATGAACTGATTTGGTCAAAAAGGTCAAGGGGTCAAAGGTCAAGGGCATATGGGGTCAACACAGTTAATGTTTAGTCTCATTTCAATGCACAATGCACCCTGTCGTGGAGGTCGTATGGGAAGTTTGTGACATAGGAATGGTGCAGGCATACCAAGTGACGGTTTGCATCAACAGCTATGGGTCCGAGTTCTCGGCGTTTCATTACCAGCCGCGATAGCGTAGCTGGTATTGTTTTCAGTTTGTCTGTGTGTCTGTTAGCACGATAACTTCGCAGCTGCTGAAGACATCATCACAAAATTTTGCAGGTGTGTAGTAGGGAAATAAATCGATCACGAGTTCGAAATTGGCGAAAGTAGGTCAAGGCCTGTGTGTCTGTTACCATGATAACTTCGCAACCGCTCAAGATATCATCACAGAATTGTACAGGTGTGAAGTGCGGATGAAATTCTCCAGCGAGTTCGAAAATGGTGAAAGTAGGTCAAGGTCAAGATCGTATTCCGAGCCACGCTAGATATGTATCGGCTCACAGCTGGTGTGATCACCCCTTGGGAGGGCCTCTAGTTATTATTATTTTGCCTGTGAAAAATCTTTGCCCCTTAATCCACTTTAATTTTCATGTTCCCAGACAGACTTTTTGAACAGAATGGGTTAGAGAGAGAGAGAGAGAGAGAGAGA
>NC_136955.1:12401419-12403919 GCF_032717465.1 Coenobita brevimanus | reverse complement strand
ACGTCTCCTAATTTGCAAAATTTCGTAGTTCTTGGCTAAAAATTATTGCCGTACACAAACTGCTTTGATCAGGACTGCTGGTGACCACCATCCCGTGGGGGTGGCCCTTATGGCTCAAACCCTACCCAAAACCTGTCCCAGGATAAGGTCTATCCCTGTGCGAAATTTCATGTTCCTAAAAAAAAAATAAATAAATAAATAACGGCTTTGCATCATGGCGTTGACTGGGACCCCAGGAGGCCATTCACCATAGGATCTAGCCCTCGGGGGTTCCACCCTGATTATAACCTCGATGAAGTGATGCTTTACCACTATGCAAAAATATGTGTTCCTACGTAGGATTAAAAAAAAAAATTGTTGTTTCAAATGACATTGGCTGGGACCTCCGGATGGGGCGCTCCCGCTGTGGGGACAAGTCCATGAGGATCCCATCCTGCCTGAAACCTGACCCAATGGAGGTCTACCACTGTGCAAAGTTTCATTTTATAGATACACCCCTTAAGGCCTGGACCTTACTCTGTAGAAAGATTACAAAGGTAAAGTAACTTATTGAGTGAGTGACGGTTAAGGACTAGCATTATATTTGGCTCCTGTTGTATGTGCGGCAAAATGCTTCCTTTACCTGAAAGGGATAAAACTGAACAATAAACAAATGAGTTGAAAACCTGGGCATTCTGTTGACAGTTATGCTGCCTCTCTTCTTTGATATTTTCGTTTCTAGATCCATCAGTCACTCACCCCGACTCTTTATGTATTAGTGGGAAAAAGAGTTAGGAAGACGGCATTGTTGTTCATGACAGTGATGATGATGATGATGGAATCTCGCTTCATTAATATAACATTTTAAAATCTTGTCAGCCCTGTATAGTAAACTAATCGAGCGTGACTGAGCTGGGTTCAGAGCAAGTCATTCTCTTGATAGTTTCTAATCTCAATATTTTTCTGTTCCTATATTTGGATTCTACTCACTCAGTTCTTTCTTCCATTATTGAGCATTATGATTTGGAAGATCTTACAGGAGCACAAAGGAGTACAAATGATGATGATGATGATGGAAATTTATTACGTCGGGGAACATTTCACAACAAAATGAGATCTTGCAACGAATATCATTAAAAACAACCAGAATTTTACTGCACTCTTTCATTAATTTCATTTCAAAAGTATATTAAATTTTAGCTAGAATTTGCCTAAGCGTTCAGCAGTAATCAGTCGTCTTGGAATTTCGCTTTATTTGTAAGCAGCCCGAGAAAAGTAAAGACATTGCTGAGAGCAGCTGCACAGTTTTTCAGTTATTTACATTTTATAATTCCCATTCAATAAAATCCCCACCACTCTGGGAAACAACGTTGATGAAGTTCGTACAGGAATGGATAGAATATGACAAATAAAGGTGAGGTGTTAAATACAGTACATGGTGAAAAAGCTATTTTTTGACATAGTAAAGATACAGGGACAAACAGGTGCACACGGGATACTCTCGATTTTAAATGCCGTATGCATAAACCTTCAATGGAAAAGTGGATTCCAAACTCCTAATTAGAGAAGATCGTCTATGGAACGCCTGTGGTTATTAGGTATGGTCAGCCTGCAAGCAACACCATAGAAAATACCAAATACGTTCCATCATCACGTACACCCGAGGAAAGTTTAGCGTTATACACTCGCTCACTACTTCGATATAGTACATGTGAGACAACTGGTAGCGAACAGTAACCACCATTCATCTATCTGGTAACTGTGTGAGAAGGATGGGGATGGAAGAGGGAGGGGTAGGAACTATCAGCTCCCCCAGCCTTCCTCCTCCCTTAACCTCTCCCCTCCCATACAGTGGTACCAAACATTTGTGTGACTGGTTACCCCTTCACTAGTGGTTGTCTCACTCATAAGGGTCCGAACTGGCAGGCAGGTGTAAAAGGAGGAATTTTCCATGGGTGTACATAAAAATCATCATACAAAATTTGGAGTGTGTCTCATACTTTAATTTTTCGGCTATAAGTAGACGACCCTTAACGTCCTGGCACCTCTCGTTTTTCTCTCCACGGAACTTCGGAATTAGTGTAGTGAATGCAGAGCAACTGATATTGATGACACTGACCTGCGTCTAGAAAAATTCGTGTGTCGTTGATGCAGATTCATGAGGCTTAAAATCTATGGTGAAATAAGCAAAAGTGACATGATTGTTGTTGCTGACTGTACACTGGGAAAAGTTGCTGACTGTGTTGGGAGAGGATGCTGACTACAAGAGAAAGGGTGCTGACTGCATAGGAAAAGGCTGCAGACTACATAGGGAAAGAGTGCTGACTGCATAGGGGAATGATGTTGATTACATAGGAAAAGGGAGCTGACTACACAGGGAAAGAGTGCTAACTGTGCACAGGGGAAAGGTGCTGACTACATGGGAAAGAAAGCTGACTACATAGGGAAAGGGTGCTGACTATACAAGAAAAGGGTACTGACTACATAGGGAAAGCGTGTTGACTTTGTTTATGAACTGGGG
>NC_136955.1:12376419-12398919 GCF_032717465.1 Coenobita brevimanus | reverse complement strand
ACTTTCATTTAGTTAATTTCCTCTCTCCACTGTCTGATTCCTGCGAGCCACTTGCATTGGCTCCAGGGTAAAATATTTTTGCCTAAGAAATCTTGATGAACTCTGGTTACGAAGCAATGGCCCTCAGTCCCGTGCAGCCCTTAAGTGGGCAGGGGGTGCTAAGAATCCCACGGTGTAGAAATAAGTTTATACATCCAAGAAGAACCTTAAGAATAGGAAACTGGAATGTTTGAACTCTCAGTCACGCTGGTAAAATGGTAGAACTTATTTCAGCGTTCAAGGAATACAAGATGGATATTTGTGCTCTTACAGAAACGAGGTTGCTTGGAGTTGATAAAATGAATTTGAAAGATGGTATTACTATGTTGGTTTCTGGTAGGAGTGATGGAAATCATTACCAAGGAGTAGGCTTACTGCTGAGTAAAGATGCTTGTAAGGTAGTATGTGAGTTTGAACAAATTAATGAGCGCTTGCTTTATGCTCGTTTAAAATCTGACTGATAATATCAGTGTGGTTGTAGGGTACGTTCCGACAAATGAGGCTGCTTATGAAATGAAGGATGACTTTTATGAGAAGCTGCAGGATGTAGTGAATAGAGTGGCAAGACATGATGTGTTAGTTTGCATTGGTGATTTTAATGCGATTGTTGGCAGTAGTAGGGATTGCTTTGAAGATTGTATGGGTAAGGAGGGTGTTAGTATAAGAAACGAAAATGGGGTGCGATTTGGAAGCTTTTGTTTGGCAAATGACCTTATAATTGGTGGAACTATCTTTGAACATAGAGAAATACATAAGACTACTTGGATTTCACCATGTGGTAAAAACTGTAACAAGATTGACCACATTACAATTAGCAGAAGGCATAGGAGTTATCTGCAAGATGTTAGCGTAATTAGGGGGGCAGATATAGGTAGTGATCATCAACTTGTTGTGTCAAAGATTAAAATAAACTTAAGAGAAACGTTAATAGTAATTGTACAGGAGGTAATAATTATGATTTTGATGAGCTGAGAAGTGATGAGAACACGAAGGAAAAGTTTCGGTGGGAATGTAGGAAGAGGTTTCTAGTCCTGCAGACTTTGATGGAATCTGAAGACAATGATATTAATCAAATATGGAGAGGGGTAAAATACGTTTTGCATGAGAGTGCTAAGGTTACTATTAAGAAAAAGGGAAAGCGAGAAGAAAAAAGTGGATGTCAGATGAAACATGGAATGCAATTCAGAAAAGGAAAGAGGCGAAGTTAAGAAGCGAAGAACAACATGTTGATGGCCAGGTAGTTGAAGTACTTAGAGCAAAGTACTGGAGTTTGCATTCTGAAGTAAAAAGACTCGTTAGACGTGATAAGAGGAGGCTATAATGTAAAGGCAACAGAGACAGAAATTAAGTAAAAATGACGGTCAGAGCACAAGAGCAGCGTATCAGACCATAAAGGGGTTAACTGGGACTGAAAAGAGAAGGAAGGAAATACCTGTACGAGATAGAAATGATAACTTGATGACTAAAGATTTGGATATAAAAGGAAAGTGGAAAGAGCACTTTGAATCTGTTCTAAATAGACCAATCCCAGCTGGAGAGGACATTTTGCCAGCCGAGAGAGATTTGCAGATAGAAACCGGGGATATAACCTTGGAAGAGGTAGAAAAATCTATGAAGGAGTTAAAGAATTTTAGGGCCCCAGGAGAGGATGGAATATTTCCTGAAATGCTTAAGGTGGAAAATGACAAGTTGATGAACGCGCTTTTGAAACTTTCTAATGTGGCTTGGGATAATGGTGGAATTCCAGAAGAGTGGAAAAATGGAGTGATTATAAAAATACCAAAAAAGGGAGGTTTAAGTGTGTGTGGCAATTGGAGGGGGATAACTTTGACACCGGTAGTTGCAAAAGTCTTTTCCAAAATCTTGTTGAACAGAATAGAGCCAGTAATTGATAAAATTTTAAGAGAAGAACAAGCGGGATTTAGAAAGGGTCGAGGTTGTAATGATCAGATTTTTATTTATTATTTTTATTTTTTTTTTTAATAACAGAACAGAGGAAGGGAAGCAAACGAAGAAAAAAAAATCCATGCACCAGATTACTGGTGTCCTCTGTTCATAAAATATCTGTAAGAGTTAGACTTGAACAGCTGTAGGTTGAAGTTTGGAGGGAAACAACTCTGGGGAAACGAGTTCCAGAGAGATGCAGTTCGGGGAATGAAAGAATTCTGATAGGCAGAAGTTCTGCAGAATGGCTGAGTGACATTCCAGTCATGAGCGCTACCAGATGCCCGTGTAGCACGAGGGAAGGCATGGAGAGGTGGCACAATGGACGCAACTTCGTCTGAGCATTTGCTATAAAAATATCTGTAAAATAATGCAAGGGAGGCAACATTCCTTCTTACTTGCAAGGGAGGTAGTTTGTTAGTAATAGCAGGGTTATTAATAATTCTAACAGCTTTGTTCTGAATTTTGTCTAGTTGTTTTAATGCAACCTCTCCGCATCCATTCCACAAGGGTGAGCAATATTCAAGCTGAAAGCGCACATGACTCTTATAAATTATAGCTAACTGCTCGTCCATGAAGAAGTTACTGATTCCATTCCATAATCCAAGGGTCTTTGAGGCGGTTTTAGCAAGTGATCTGACATGAGAGGTCCAGCTGAGGGCATTGTTAAGCGAGACGCCGAGAATTTCCAATATATACTGTTGGAAATGGGAATATTTGTAGCACTGAAGTAATATATGATTCTGGCAATACCTGTCTATTAGTAAATTGTATATATTTAGTTTTACTAGCATTAAATGAGACAAGGTTATTTTGTCCCCATTCACTGATCGTGGATAAGTCTTGGTTTAAAGAGATGGCTGTACTGAGTTAAGAGTTAGAGATATCAGACTTTGTAAATGGATGTCTGAGCTTGAATGAACTATGAAGTGTTGAGTCATCTGCATATGAATGGATGGGATTGTGGGTGACAGATAAGAGATCATTAATATGAACGAGGAACAGGGTTGGTGCCAGAACTGATCCCTGCAGCATGCCAGCCTTAATTGAGTGGAAATTGGAATATACATCATCTACTTATACTCTTATTTTTCTGTTGCTGAGATATGAGGAAATCAAAGGAACAAAGAGTTTAGTCCATAGCAAGGGAGTTTGGACAACAGGGAATGTGCCACACTCTATTGAAAGCTTTAGAAATATCCAGGGCTACAGCGTGAGTTTCACCATGTAAGTCAACTAATTGATGGATGGTGTGAGTCAGAAGATTAAGCATGTCAATGGTGGATCTTTCTTGGCGAAAACCATACTGTCTATCACTAATTAAGTTGTTGGATTCAAGCTAATGAGATGAAAATGCCACTTAGAATGTGTTTTGTGGATTTTGAAAAGGCGTTTGATATTGTTTCACGTGAAGCTATGTTGAAAATTATGGGATTCTATGGTATACCAGAAAAGTTTGTAAATATTATTAGAAGCCTGCATGAAGGTACTTTTTGTAAGGAAATGGTGGGTGGTTCTTTGAGTGATCCATTTCAAGTTAGGTCAGGAGTGATTCAAGGAGTTCTTTCGCCATTGGTGTTTGTTCTGGTTATGGATTATGTTATGAGAAAGGTTGTAAGGAGAACAAGTGCAGGAATTAACTGGAAAGAAAATAGAGAAGCTGATGGATTTGGACTATGCTGATGATATTGTACTGATTTGCGGAAGTATTTACGAGATGCGGAGGGTGTTTGATTGTCTGGTGGAGGAAGGAGAAAAAGTGGGATTGGCAATAAATTGTGGAAAGACTGAAACTATTAATAGGAACGTGGAGAACCAAAATGATTGTGTAATTGGGAATAATGTGGTGAAGAATGTAGAAAACTTTAATTATCTGGGAACGATTGTATCATCTAATGGCTCATTAAACAATGAAGTTGGGGAGAGGATTAGACAGGCTTGGCGAGCTGTTGGAATGTTGAAATCTGTTTGGAATAATAATATGCTTTCGGTACATATTAAGAGTGAAACGTTACAAGTCCACGGTTAGACCAATTTTAATTTATGGGCATGAGTCATGGTACAGTACAATTGCAACAGATCAGAAAGTATTAGGATTTGAGAATAAAATACTGAGAAGGATTCTTGGGGTAAAGTGGCAAGACAGAGTAACAAATTAAAGAGTAAGGGAAATTACGAGAGTGGAACCAGTTAATGAATACGTGAGACTGTCTCGCTGGAAGTGGCTGGGGCACATATACAGAAAAGAAGGCAGTTTAATACAGGATGTGCTAGAGTGGACTGCTAGAGGAAGAAGAGTTAGAGGAGTAGGCTGAGGGAAACCTGGTTGAGGACAATGAAAAGAGAAGCAGGAGAGGAGTGTTGGTGGGACCTGAAGGAGATGGCAAGAGACAAATATTGGTGGAGAGTTCATCGAGGTCCTATGCACCTCGTGGGGTACCACAGGAAATGATTGATTGATTGATTGATTGAAAGATAGACGATTTTCTTCAGCTGGGAGAATGAGGAGTAGTATGGGGGTAGGAATGTGCATTTAATTGCCCTTTTCGTTGCCATACACACATATATGTATTAATGTTAGATAAATACAAGATGATTTTGTTCAGCTGAGAGATATCCACACTAAACAGGATTATTTTTTATGCAAATATTATCTGCTGTAGAGTCATGTACTTATTATATTCAGACAGCGTTAATGAGCTTGTTCAGAACTGAGAGAACTTAATGACAAAAACGTTCATAACTTTAAACTCTTTTGCCATTTAGGCGTGTATATATTTCCTTTTTTTCTAGATTAAACATTACATGATTATGTTCACCTGAGAGAAACATACGAAGAGGAGGGTTAAAAATTTTATTCATGTACCATTTCTTTCCTTTAGAGGCAAATATGTTTTATTTAGGCTATTACTAGACGATATTTCTCTGCTACAAGAAAACATAACAGTCATAAGCTTGAAAAAAAAAGAAAAAACATTAATACTATTTTAGTTGAGGACACAGTTTCGTATTGCGTATCCAGGGCAATGCACGACTATTTAGTTTAATCGAGAGGACTAGCAGCGGAAAAAGTGATATAGTTTGTTTATTCTGACTTGACCCAGTTTTCCGTCCATTTTCAACCTATTCTCCTTAGCTTAATGGCAGAATAAGACAATACAGTAGCTCTACTTTCCACAGCACCTCTTCGTGACTAGCACCATATTCAAGTGTTAATCTATTGTTACAGCTTGGCAGTGAAGATGGAGAGATGTCAGTTTTAGGACAGGTTAAAGCCAAAGGAGTCTCAGGTTCCGACACTCGCGCTCAGTCTTTTTTTTTTTTTACGTGTCCGACTCTGGGCAAAGGCTCAGGGCCTATTTCTTGGGGGCAGTGGCCTATCCCAAGGCCCAGTAGTCCTCCTACACCTCCACATGTCACCACTTCGGCGCTAACACCCACCGTCCATATTGAATACATGCTAGGGCTGTCTCATACAGGACTGGTGTACTGATATTAGCGGGGGTATTTTTACGACATGTCGGCGGGTCATCTGGTAGATCAGGAAAGTCTGCTTTTTAGGAAATTCAAATCCTTAAACTGTTCCCTGCCCCAGCCGGGATTCGATCCTGGGTCCATTAGGACTGCAAGCCGCCTCTCTACCGATTCAGATAGTCTGGAGTCAGGGAAAAATGGAAAATTAGAGCTGCCCTGACCATGAAGGGGGTTAATATCTATCTTAATCAACCCTTTACTTAGCCCCAGGCGAATAATATCCTTTGGTTTCAGAGGGATGAGAAAATATTGTCTTGACCATGTACGGTTTAATATATATGTCTAAATCGTTTTGCTGCTATGAACTCACCTGGATAATTTATTCCTGCTACCACAAGATAATTTGGTTCAGTTAGTATGTTAGCAATGAGAATAGAATTAAAGCTTGTCTTTAATATTATTACCTGAGTCACCAAAACTGGAGGTTACGTATTTACCCCCATTTGTGTGTGTGTGTGTGTGTGTGTGTGTGTGTGTTATAATTTCTCTTCAAGATATCTAAAAAAGAGTTATCGATGAAATTCAGTGAAACTTTGTGGATGTGTGGGTCATGGGCCAAGGAAGAGTTAATACGATTTTGGTGATGATCTGAGTTCGACTTCTGGTTCAGGACTGTTTTTGTTTGTTTGTCCACTAGATATCGAAGAGAGTTATGGATAGATTTCAATAAAATTTTGTGGATATATAGGCCATGGAATAAAGAAAAGTTTACTAAGTTTTGGTGGCGATGAGTTGTCTGGTGTAGGCGCTGGCTGGAGGCGTAGGCGGAAATATGTGCTCTGTCAGTGCTGTCCACTTTTATTATTTGCTGCTTCCAAAGAACATGAGTAACTTCTATTATTCATTTAACACAAGACGAATATGTTTAGTTTAAAAAATAGTGGCAGCCAGATGACCTTATGCTAGTTTAATCCCTTCTTGGTCTCGCTCAGTTTTTATTCCAGCTGATGACACGATTGTATTCAGCCAAGAGTGGATCATAGGAGCCTGAGAGTGTAAATATGGTCACTGTTATCTCTTCTACGATCGGGTTCTTTGCATTTAATTTCTACTAACGCCAGATGATTTTTATTTGACAGAGAGAGAGAGAGAGAGAGAGAGAGAGAGAGAGTGAGTCATAGGAGCATGAGAGTTAACTGTATAATCTTTACTTTGGGGAATATTTGGTTTATTTTATCCAACGCTCGATTTTATTCAGCTGAGGAATATTTTAATAGTTAAAGAGATTTAATTTATTTAAGAAAGCATTTGGTTTCTATGGTCGCAATTATTTTTCTGTTCAGTACATAAAAGAAATTTGTGGCCCTGCAGTCTTATATCTATCCATGTCTGTTTGTCTGGCTATCTGTCTACCTACCTACCTATCTGTCTACCTGCCTGTCTGTCTATTAATCTATCTACCTGTCATTCTACTTACCTACTAACCTAGCTATCTGTCTATCTATGTGTGTCTACCTACAGATCTGTCTGTCTACTTATTTTTCTATCTATATCTATCTCATCGTCCATGCGTCTGTTTATCTATCCAACATTCTACCTCTAACTATCTATCTCTCTACCCATCTCTTCATCTAAGATTCCAGTTACATATCTATCAATTGCCAGAAGCTTTAGCTAGTGAGGGTCGGACTCATCAAAAGAACCACCAGTCAGCAATCAATTCAGCTCCTTCAAACTGAGGACGTATTTACTTATTTTATTCCTGCTGTTTCCAGAAGTGGCTTTTAAGGCTAACTTAAAAAATTTCAATATCCCCTTTCACTCCTAGGGGGATGCAGGAGAGGGACGCCTTCGTGTGGTGGCGCCAATATAACTAGGCGGTGGAGCTGCCTAGTTACAAGCATGCATGTGTTTTTCAGCTCTTCCCTATCCCCCGTAAGGAGGATGGTGGACTGCAGGAGGGGACACTTTCAGCCTGCAGTCAACTGGGTTCACGTGCAGATGAATATAGGATTCGAAATTACTACTATTACCACAATTACTGCTTCTTCTACTACTACTCTTACAACCAAGACAGAATTTTCAAGGTTTGTTTTTAACTACTGTCCCTGCAGCTGTACTGCGAAATAATGGATTGATTGATTGATTGAAATAATGGACTGATTTATCGATTGATTGATTAACTGATGATTGATTGATTGAAATAATGGATTGATTGATTGATTGATTGGCTGATTGATTGACTGGTTGGTTGATTGATTTATTGACTGGCTACAACTAACACTGTATAAAACCGTCTGAAAGCAAAAATAAACTGCAAAATATATGTCATGGCACTGAAGGGGTAAACACTGCTCAGCATCTGCCTTTACCCTCTCATGGTCCAGACAACTCTTTTTCCAGCAGACTCAGACGATTTTATTCATCCGGGAGCGAGTTAAGAGACCCTGGGTGCTATTCTGATTCTCCATAAACTTTATCGTGGTCAGGCAAATCTAGCTTACTGTTCCAGCTAACGCCAGAGAGAGAGAGAGAGAGAGAGAGAGAGAGAGAGAGAAGAGAACGTGACAAACCGAATACAATACACCCCCCATAGAGAGAGAGAGAGAGAGAGAGAGAGAGAGAAGAGAAAGTGACAAACCGAATACAATACACCCCCATAGAGAGAGAGAGAGAGAGAGAGAGAGAGAGAGAGAGAGAGAGAGAGAGAGAGAGAGAGAGAGAGAGAGAGACTGAATACACACACTCCCCACCGAGAGAGAGAGAGAGACCCCCAGAGAGAAGAGAAAGTGACAGACCGAATACAATACACCCCCCATAGAGAGAGAGAGAGAGAGAGACATACAGACAGACAGAAAATAGAGAGAGAGAGATAGAGACACAGAGAGAGAGAGAGACAGACAGACAGAGAGAGAGAGAGAGAGAGAGAGAGAGAGAGACCTAAAACGAGAGAAAGCGCGACAGACCGAATATGAAAAACAGAAAGAGCGAGTCACAATCGATAGCAATAACCTCGCATGGCCAAGCACAAAGGGATGGTTAACAGCTGACCAACTCGCTACCCCAACTACGGCAGGTCAATAGAGTCGTTTCCCCGCTGCCTCTGTGGACGAATACTAAGCCTTACGGTGCCGCTTGCTTCCCTGTGTTAATGGAATATTCACGCATGTATGTATGTATGTATTCACCTGAAAGAAGCGATATCGAGAGGGATGCAAATTTAGAATGTGCATGGAGAATGAAAAGGGTAACAAAAGGGAGTGTCGACCCCGGAAGAGCAAAAGACGGTTGAATATTAGAAATAAGGGACAGAGGAGAAAATGCGTTTATGAAAAGGGGAATGAAAACTAGAGAAATATTAAATGAATTTAAAGATACAAAAGGTAAATAAGAAAGAAAAAATATGAGTAAGGAAAAAAGAAAAAGAAAATAAGGAAGTAACAGCAGAACTGAAAAGTGAGAAAATAAAACTATAAATACATATGAAATAAAGTAGATATAATTAACTTCATACAGATAATCAAACTTATAAAACAAATTTGATGCATTAATGTGTACATACACAGCTAAAAATCAAAGGATTCATATAAAAATTCGCTCTTATTTGCAATAATACATATTTTTCAACATATTTTTAAAAGTTGTCTGATATACAGAGGATTAAGTTTTGGTAGAAAGATATGCTGCATATCTCTGTACCGACTATGGCAAACTTTTTCACTTTCATTATCAATTGTTACTCTTTAAGTACTGAGGGGAGCTTGACCAGCTTGCATATTACTTCCTAGCGATTTCCCATATTACTTCCTAGTTAATCAGAGAAGGCTCTGCATCCGCAGCTACTGAATATCTGAGGGTCAGTTTGGCAAGATGTTTCAGTTTCGTCTCAGTCGCATACTACGGCATCCCAACTGTCGAATTTTTAACCCAGTCTCTAATATTTCAGTTTCAGGTACAGCTTCCCAAGGAAGTATTAACCTCTCCCTTGTCGAAACATTGTGACACAATGGACAGAAGCCTATCTAAACTATAACTGTACACACCTAGATTATGTTGGTAGGCCTAAGCCGTCTTTGTATGGGAGAGTTTGCCAGGTAGTATTAGAGGAGCATTAACTTTATTATTGTGTCATAGTGGCCATCTTTAATAGAGTAATATAGTATATTAGGTAAATAGTATCAATAAGCTTAGTCTTGTTTCCCTGTGAAGGGTGATGATAACGCCTTAGTGATTTTTGAGAGGTTTATGTGGTGACTCTAAAACCCCATGAAAGTGTGCATGACATTGTTTCGACTTATGTCTCACAATTGTCTCCACTGGATTCATTCACTTCAGAGGGGAAATAATGCTGGTATTACAACAAAAAATTACAATGTTGTTATTTGATACGACAGTTTGATACACATTTCAGTTCATGCAAAGTGTGATTCAGTCACTTTAGTTTATTGTATATTGCATTCGAAACAGTTCGACAGTAAGTTCCGGTTCATGCAAACATAGGGACCTGGACGTTATACTGTTACTTGGCATCCCATCTGTTGGAACAGACGTCATCTAATGAGCATGAATTACTCGGGTTACAAGTAATGGTAGTGATTTTGGATATGGTATAAATAGTGTTGGACCTGTCTTCTAATGTAAGAGTATGTGGTAAGTACTACATATATGGTGATTATAATGAGCACGAAAACAAAACGGGAAATGCTTACAGACCACTGTCAGAAATGCCAACCATTTTTTATCTACCTGTTGCGCGCATTTACAGAAAACATCGGGTCTAGAGGGAGCCAACACTTTTTTGAGACTATGCAGTTGCCTCCACGTACTGGTATTACAGGGAAGTGGTGTGTTGGAGGGCTTCAGTGACACTAGTGTATTAGTTTACGTCTCATATCTATTATTTTCAAAGGCTTAACCCCATTACAATAACCATACCACTGTAAATGAGAAGTAAACAAATACACTGGTGTCATGTAAAATACCTAACACCACCACCCCGTGTAGTACATACAGGTGGAGCCGAGTGTACGGACAGAATGGAGTAAAGAAGACCTTGCCAGATGAGCTCACGGCCGGCCCGGGAATCAGATCTAAAGGACTTTCAGACTGCAGACTAATGGTGCTTTCGACGACACAATCACTTCCCACAAGCATGCCACTTAAGAGAGAACGAGGTGTGTCCAGACTTGCGTTAACCCATTCAGTACGATAATGTCTTTTTATAGCTAATTATTAAGTTACCCCCGGATGATTTTATGTTAAGATAATACAATGAAGGATTTACTAGGTGGTGGTGACCATCATCCGCTCTCCCACTTTCAATTAATGCTGCTCTACTCCCTTTCACTTTTATCATTTTTTTTTCTGTGTTCTCCCCTCCTCTCTTCTTATTTCTCCCATCGCTTCCCATAATTCCTATACTCTTCTTCCACTTCAAGTGGCTTGCACTGAGTGACAAGCCTGTTGTTTTCCCTGTAACTCATGAAACTACTTGCAATGCTGATTGGTAACATATAACAAAATAACGGGGTGATAATGGGAGCCTACTACTGTTATGCCCCTGTTAACTGGGTGGAGATACCACAAATGCGGCATCCATCCAGGAATCAAACATCCACACTCTTCCCCCTAAACCGCAAAAGGGAGACATTTGGTTTACTTAGCAGGTCAGCCAAGTGCAGGAGAGGTTGCTTGCCTGCGGTTGATGCTGCTGCTCGGCCAGACAGACCGAAGCTCTACTCGACAACTATAATTCAAATTCTATAGTTCCGAAACGTCTCTGCTAAGCTGAATAAAATCTGTCTGAAGGTAGCAAAAACTAAATGAAAAGTAGGCCTACCTTATTAGAGAGAAGTGGTTAAGTCTGTAGTGAGGTTCAGATAATCCTGACTCGTTTTTATTCTTTCTACGTGAAGGAAAATACTTCTTTTTGGCACCAGGGAAATGAGCTAAAACTTGAGTTCAAATTTCGGTCGTGTTACTTAACACTGAGTTCAGGGAGACGAAGGCAATCCCTGACTTTTCGGCATTATCATTAAGACTGCTCGTGATCCCATAAAGCTCATTCTCAACTGAACTAAGTCGTCTCATGTAGGACAAAATAATGCATCACAATTGACTGAATCATAAGAGGAATTAATGGAGACAATACTGACACTTACATACTCATATTCTTCTCCCATAGCTGAATACAAGTCGACCATCGCCAGCCTAAATGAAAATGCAGAGGGAAACTTGACCATGGGAAGATTAAGGATAGTATTAAGTTTAAACCTTTAAATTGCAAAATGGAAAGCAAAATAGCTCGTACATTTTATCAATTATTTTTGTAACGCCCTCCGGTTATTACGTATGGTCAGTCCGCAAACCATACCACACAATGCAGTCAGCAGCTACTGGTATATAGGAAGGCCAAATATATTCCACATCATTGTCAAATACTTCAAAAATCTCATCGTCAAGATTTTGAAGTTTTGCATCCCGCTTCTCGATATCTAGTTAAAAAGCATACCCGACCATAGAGCATAGAACGTATAAACAGATGCTACGACATCTACCTACCTCGATGGTGATTGAGTTATATGAAGTGCATCGCAGTATAGAGCTTTGCCAATATTACAGTGTTTTATACCTGATTCTTTATAAATTAGGAGACAGCACACATCTTCGCATACTCTATTTTCATAATAATTGTATATCTGGATTCCTGAAGGAGTGCCCATACCACGTACTTGCTGGCGCGCGGACGAATGCTGCTGGGAGTTCCCCATCACTGTAACTCCCCTTTGGAAGTTCTTGCCTGCACCGTCCAGTGGGGCCACTTATAAGGATTATAAGTGCCCTGCCTGCAATCTCCTTCCCGCGTCAGCACGATGATTTGATGTGGACCCCGTTGTAATGATCACATTAATTTTGGAAAGGGCGATGAAGCTGGCACGAACCTCTACTGTACCTTTTTACATTTTACGAAGCATGTAATGGTGATAGAACACGTTTAGCACCTTTCTGTACTGTTCCCTACTTCACTTTACAGTAATGTGAGATGCAGGCTAACTACATCTAGCATTGTTTATGCTGTACATAGGAGTGGCCTATAAAGCTCCTTTTCTACTTCGCCGGGTGATCCCTCTTGTGTGCTGCAGGAGTCGGTTCAATCGGCGCGTTATCGGCAGTTCTGCTATTCGCGCAAGTCATTTTATTTTCTCTAATCACACACACACACACACACACACACACACACACACACACACCAGCTGAATGATGGGTTTCTTAATGAAGCGCTTTCATTTATGAGACCACTCTGATAAGTAAATGATAAATGGCCATGGAAAATTAAGAGGCTCGCTTGCACCTTCGGGCACTCAGTTTAAAAAATACGACTTTTGAGACTCGACTATGCAGAGAGAGTCTTAGCATTGGGCGATAAGCTATAAAGCCTGTATGTCAGCAGTATTTGATATTATGGCCCCTATCAGTACAATGAAGATAAATTGCACAGCTATCCGAAATTAAAATAATGTAAAGGAGTATTGAGTATTATATTCATTTTCCCCAGCTTGGCCTAAAATATCACATTTCTTCATATTGGAATGCTGAACTGGAACAATTTACATTAACACTAAGGCTAGTGATGATAGTCACGACGAAGTGTCATGGACGGCATGTAGAGCTATGTCAGTGCCTTTCTCTGCCACTGAGCTTCGTGAAAATAAGCTCCAAAAAAGACAAAAATCAGGACCGGGGTAGAGTGAAACGAGTATAGTTGTAGTACTAGCTGTTGTTGATGACTCAGGTTCATATAAAATCGTGAACCCAGTGGACTGCTGACTTAAAGTTGTGCTTCTTCCCTGCAGTCTACCGTCTTTCTTTGATGGGATAAAGTGGGGATTAAGGGGAAGTTAGTATACCCGAGGCAACGCTCCCACCCTTGCCAGGAATATCAGTGTCACCACACATGAAGGCGTCCCTCTCCATAGACTTTTATATGACCATACTCCTGGGATAGGAAGAAACTACTGTATTTTTTTTACTCTAGCTTGGCCTAAAGTTGCTATCTTTTTCCTTACGAATGCTGAGTTGTTAAAACAGATTAGCACTAAAATATAAAGTTGATCGTAAAGAAATGCCTTAGAAAGGATGTAAATCTGTAGTTTTGTCTGTTTTCGCCACCGAGGCTACGTGAAATAAACTGAAGACGACTAAAATCTTGGCCAAGTTAAAAGAAAGTAAAATATAACAGTGTTAGGGAAAGAGAGAAAAAGAAAGCAGGAGAACTCAGTAAATTAGGCAATGATTAAGTGTTTATTTCGTTTTCGTTTTCGTTTTTAAAGGCCCCAACATGCTTGCATGTGTCGGCCCTGGTCACCTAATGGCGGCTCTCCACGCTGCACGATCCATTGCAGCCTCCCTGTTTCCAGTCCACTTAACCCTGAGGTCACAACTTAATGAGCCTCGTCCCATGTCTTTCTCATGGTCTACCCCTCGTAACCCCACCCCCAATATTAACACTTCTCACCTTCCTCACCCCAGTTATCATCCCACATCCCTCTCCACATGTCCTTGAAACCATCTCAATCTACCTCTCCTCATCACAACACCAATACACTCCAAGTCCCATCCTACCTCTCAACTCTTCCATCGTAAACCCAGCCCCTCCAGGTCCTTGGACGCACGAGGACGCACTGCACATCCACCTAATCATTGTCATTTCTGTACGTCTGAGCCGGCGAATATCTTCCTCCTTCACTGCCCAGGTCTCACTACCACTACAGTATTACACTCCCTAACACCATGCTGCACTACAAAGACCCCTTAGCATCGGAGGGAGAGTCCTCTCAACGTCAGGAGAGGCAAGAGCTCCCTGAACTTTCTTCCAACCACTTCTCACCCTAGCCACAGAGCCTAGCTCCAGTCCCACACTCCAGCTGGAGCTAGCTCTGTGGCTATGCAGTAACAAAGAGATTTAACAACGAACAGTTGAAAGAAAGTGGCGTGAACAAGCACTGGCGAGAATGAGAGAGAGAGAGAGAGAGAGAGAGAGAGAGAGAGAGAGAGAGAGAGAGAGAGAGAAACGAAAATAAAAAGAAGCATATCATCATAATCAAGAAGTTAGCCCCTTGCAAATCAGTAAGCTCTGTTAAATAAAATAAAGATCATCAATCAGTAGCAAGTATAAAGTTAAAAACACATCCTCCTACTAAGTGTTACAGATAATACGCATCGTGTCTGGGAGGGGAGGGAGGGGAGAGCTAAAGGGGGAAAAGCTAAAAAGAGACGAACGAGACTGTGCAATAACCTACGCCTCGATATTACTTGGCACTATTTTATCCGGAAAGTAATTTGGGGCTGATGACGTGTTAGCTGCTGCCCGCATCTTACTGGGGAAGGGGAGGGAGGTGTGGAGAAGCTTCGGAAAATATGGAGATTAATATTGAATACGGCCTTTAGGTGAATTTGTGAGTGTATGTGTGTGTGTGTGTGTGTGTAAGGTGAGAGAGAGAGAGAGAGAGAGAGAGAGAGAGAGAGAGAAAAAATAAAAAAGAGAGAGAGAGAGAGAGAGAGAGAGAGAAAAAAAGAGAGAGAGAGAGAGAGAGAGAGAGAGTTACAAAGGGCAAGAAGTACCTCAAAAAGATCTTACGACTCATGTCAAGAAGGTGACCGTGAATGAAGATGTCAGGTATAACGTTACGACCTTCAGTATATTAGTGAAGAGGGAAGCCATAAAAGTTGAGGCCTATACCACCCCAGGAGCGAGAGAGAGAGTGAGAGAGAGAGAGAGAGAGAGAGGGAGCGAATGTGCTGGATGCAAGGATATATTGCCGAAGGAACAAATGGAATGTGGAGCAATTTAGTGGACTGAAATGTTTCTGAAGCTGAAAGAATGTAGCTCAGTAGGCGTCATTATGTCAAAGGAGCTTGCCCCTTGACTTAGCAGGCAGTGACAGAAGAGAGCCTACACGTGGTGCCTCTGTGTACCCCGGGTGGAAAGGAACCAGTTGCTGTGTCCAACCGGCATCTCAACTTCGTCATATTTCCCTGCACGTCATTGTGGGAAGGAGTTTTGGGGACAAAGGCTAAGAGAGTAAGCAGAGACTGAGATGGTTTGGACATGTGCGGAGGAGAGGATGAGGAGTATGTCGGGAGGAGGATGCTGGAAATGGAATTACCAGGGCAGGAGAAAGAGAGGAAGGCCAAAGAGAAGGTTTATGGATGTAGTGAAGGAGGACATGTGGGTGGTAGGTGTAAGAGGAGGGAAGATGGAGAAGACAGAGTAAGATGGAGACGGGTGATCCTCTGTGGCGACCACTTAAGGGGAGAGCCGAAAGGAGGATAAGAAGAAGATTGTGGGAAGGAGTTTGGTCCAGTCCCTGGTGAGGGTGCTGTCTGAAAGCACAAAGGTGAGGTGTCAGATCATTAGAAGTGGGTGCATATGCTGTACTGGTACCTGTAGGATGGCCGCACAGAAATAGTTACTTTCCTGTGGTCAACAGACTTGCACGACTAAACAGACCGGGAGCCATAACTCCTAAAGACAGAGCTCTAAAATTCGCACTCTGCTCACTGTACTTGAATATAATTACAGAAGCTTCTTCGTTTTCGAACCTTCATTTCTCAGCAACTACACTACCTAAAAAAAATTCAGTAAAGACCAAAATATTCACCAATCAACCTTCCCCTTCCTTTCCACTGCAATTATCGTCATGTGCCTAAGTGGATGCATTGTGGAGCGCTGAGGTAAAGAGAGACAGGTCACTTTTTTGGAGTAGTGGTAAGGCTGCGTTCAGATTAGTGCAATAAAGTCCGTGGCATAGGGAGGGCTATCAACACCAGGGACAAGGCAGCCTCAGTCAGGGCAACACCCCTAGCACCTCTCATTTTCCTCGCCTTGGCTCCATGCCTGTAGTGGGAGAGCTTGGCGGAGGTGAAGGTGGGCTATGGACAGGGTGCGGTGGGGTGGGAGGTGGCAGCAGTGAACGAATTGGATGAGGTGGAACTGGAATTAATCTTTCCATGGCACGTGGCGACTGTGAATATACCGTCTGCCTACCTCTCCTACTGCTTATTTGATGCTGTGGTGACAAAAGAAATTGGCGGTCTATTGCAACTGTCAGCGGGAAAGAAAAAATGGCCATGTCATGTTAGCTGGGCATTCCAAACACCTCTTATCCGACAGTCATTACGGCCAGCTGCGATTTACGGATTGAACACAACAACAACTACAACATCCTGACAGAATGTCATTAAACAACCTTCATATATCCTTTCCACCCTTTCCAAGAGATACTCTAAATTGACTACAGTGAAACTTTTTATTATTATTATTATTAAGCTTACCACCAGACCAATTCTATTCATCTTGGGAAAAGTAAAAGGGTGTATGAAGGCTACAACTAACCCCTCCCGGTACGAAAACTTTTTTTTCTTTTTTTCGGGAAAATCATGTGGAGGCAGCAAGGATAGGAATAAATCCTCCCGGGCTGACAGTATTAATCTTTGTCTGCTCTGAGTTTTCCTGGTCTGCATAAAACTGTGTAGCATACTGTGGCAGGTCAATATAAGCTGCAGCTTTGTTAATTTACAGTCAGAAGTTCATTAAGGTCATTTTTAACCTCTCTGTCTATACAGGTGGCTTCCCACATCTAAATAAAATTATTCCTCGTTAGTCACACAAAATTCAGTGTTGGTATTTTCACAGCTAAAGTTAATCAAGACCAATGCTTTTCTTCTTTAGCTGCCTGGGTAAAAAATATCGAGCAGTAGTTTCCAAAATGAAACGAAAAGGAGCACTCCAAAGAGAGTAATACCCGCGCCCCCAATTGGTCTCTGTGACTGAACATTTGACTTTGCCATGTGACCTTGAATTTCATCTGATTGCATCTAAGAACTGAGTTATTTCATCCTTTTCTGACCCTTACTTTCAGCAAGAATTGATACTGCCCTGTGGAGTCTTGGCCTTTGACCTTTCCCTGTGATCTTGATATTTGTTTGATTTTTCTCAACAATGAATACAGTATTTATCCTTGCCTTATACACTTAAGGCTTTTTAGAAAAGTTTCTGTACATTATGGATGAAAACCTCCTTGAGCTACAACCTTTTCTATTTAGACTTTTGACCTTTTCTTCTAATTTCTAAAAAAAAAAAAAAAAAAGTAAATCAACCTCTTGAGTGATCCTCAACTGCTTCCGGTAAGTTTATTTCAAATAAGAACAAAACTGATCTAGCAGTTTACAAAGTTCCACCCACAGAGGACAAGGGGCTTGAGGGCCATTTGACCTTGCCCTGTGACCCTTACCTCTGACTGATTGTTCTACGAATCAGAAGCCCTTCGTTTTTGTCTGCCTCTCAACTATTCCTCCAAGTTTGCTCTCAGATGGATGAAAACTGTTTGGAGTTGATTTTGCTAGGTCAACTCTTGGATTAGCCCTGTGACCTTGATAATAGACAAATGGTTCTCAAAAACAGTAGATCAGTCCCCTAGGGCTGACCGTCCAGAATTCTCCACTAAGTTTGGTTAAAATTGCATGAGAACTGTTTTATCTATTTTTCACACACACACACACACACACACACACACACACACACACACACACACACACACACACACACACACACACACACACACACACACACACACACACATCTACATCTATGTATGTATCTAGAGACTAAACCATAACATCCACTCTCCCTTCTCAAGCTCGATGTGTAATTAAAGCTTCGTAAGTCACAGCAATGGATTAGCTGTGTGTCTTGCTATACACAATGGCCTGTGAATGTTATCAGTTAAGGATGCTTCCCAACACATCATCCTTAGCGATTGAAGTTTTGGAAATGATTGGTTAATATCCTTTTGTACCCACTTGAAAGCACTAATTTCGCACCCCCCTCCAATAGCAGGAGTCGCGGCCAGTGATGATCAGGCGATCGAGCACCCCACACCCACCCTACCCCAACCCCAGGTAAACGTTGTTCGATAAGTGTGGAACAGCCAATGCAGGTGTTGTTACAATGTGTCATGATTGTTTTATGGACGCACTCAGAACCAGTAGAAGTACGGTAAGTACGTAAAGGCACTTTGACGTGTAAGACTGTTGCTATCCACAACATCTAAGAAAGGCATGAAAATGAAAGAAGACCTACTGAACAATATGTTATGTGTTATTGTCTATATATTACGTCCTATATTATATTACAAATAAATATAGTATGGTGACTAACATCTATTTGAAAGATGTGATGCCTTTTCTCATCAATGAACGCCATTTCAATATGCATACCGTTTTTTCCCCTTTTCAATAAACCACGAAACTGTAAAACTAGGGATGTAATTGCCCATAGTAATCAGTACAGACCACTTACTCCAAATTACATGTTATAACCCTCACATCCATTCATTTGCATACCTAACACTGGCTCATGGCAAATGATCACACACTGAGCCAATCATGCTAGCCGTCCCGTGTAGCAAATGAAGCTTACCAATTGAATGTACCAATTTATTCTGATTATATGGTGATGGGCCCCGGACATCCATTTATTACTAACCAAATACTGGATGTTGGGAAATTATGGCACACCAACATATAATTCTCGCCATTACTTCAGTGGGAATTAGATATAATGACGAAATATTTGTAATGGCTCCTGCATATGGTTGAACGCATTCCATTAGGCTATAGCGAAATACCTAATAAAAAACATCCATCCATCATTTAATCTTTTTTTGCCCCATCTGGATCGTAGGGACCCGGGGCTGAAAGCCTAAAATCGTCCCGACACATAAAACACGAGTGGCCAGCCTCACTTGTCTCTGGAGTGGCATTATGTGAGCAATAAACCCCAATCACCCTTCAGATTGAATCACTAAAGGCTTCATCTGCCTGGGAGTGCCTATAACCTTACTTTCTTAAGGGTAAATTGTAAACTATTATGGAAGGGTTTAACACTAGGATTAGCAAGCACGGATGTGAATGTTTTATATTTCATTGTGGTTCTCCTGCCTGACTAGCAGGGAAATTAAGAGAGTTCCGGAATGAATAAACCTTTTTAGATTGATGATTACTTGCAATTTGACTTCTTAAAACTTAGGTATTAGCTTCGTTAGAGACTCGGCAGACATCCAACTCCATAAAATGGATGAATTTGGACCTAAAACATATCTCTTGTGTCACGGTCCGTATGACAGAAGTTATTCGTATGTTCAAGAAATTTGTTCTATCCTTTCTTTCTGTACAGTAAGGTCCAAAAGCACATTTAACTTCAAACTGTACGTAATATGTAACTTTTCTGTTGTTCCCTTTTGCTGATGAAGTTATGTATTCACCAGTGTCTTCCTTTGACTGTGTACAAGATATTTCAAAAAGTTACTATTGGATTTCAGTGGAATCTGTGGTGGACAGGTGGGCGATGAGTCAAAGAAAAACTTGATTAGATTGATTTTTTTAAATGGATCCGGACCCAAATGCAAGTGTAAATCATTAACAGTATTGGCATTGGCACGGAGGTGTGTACTCTCCGAGGGTTTTGTACCGAGGCAGGAATTAGACCGTAGAATTAACTGACTATGTGAGATCGTAAAAGCGTCAGACCGGTAACAAAGAGGGATTACAGCAGTAAATCATAACTTTTGTAGGTGTTAATGGAGGTGTACTACCCCAGAGTGCTCTCTTGGTTTCTAATTTATTGCCTCATTCATTTAGTATGGGTGAACTATATGGGTACGGCCAAGGTAACCGTATGAAATGCTGACCAGTTATTGCTGACCCTGGGGTAGCAGTAATTATCATAATTTACAATTGATGTTGAGGAAAGTGCATTTCATCTGGCTAACTTAGATATTCACAAAATATGAATGATTTGTTGGAAATGCTCGCTGCTCCACTATTACCAGTATTTTTTCACTCTTCTTTTGGCGCACACACAACAGAGGTGTGGCTAAAAACAGTGCTTGTCCTAAACAGTTTGCGTTACTCACTCTCAGTGAGTTACCTGTACGCTTTATACCTCTGCCAAAGAAAGGTGGAGGAGATTATGTTAGTATTCGCTCCTGTTTGTCTGTTTGTTGGTTTGTCCACAAGATATCTCAAAGAATTACTGATGGATTTGAATGAAATTTTGCAAGAATATGTGCGGCATCGGCCAAGGAAGAGATGATTAAATTTTGGTGGTGATCTGAATTGTCTGGTATAAGTGTTGGTGGAGGTTTGTGAACTGTGATGCTGTTTAGTTGTAAGATGTAGTCCAGGCCTTGTGGAGTGTATGTCCAGAAAACAAAAATTTCACAATGACAGGCATCCACTCGAACTAGGTTTTTAGGCAGGGTGTAACCCATGATGGCAACTGGGAGGAAGGACGGTGGTTAAGTTTTATCCACTCCAAGTTTGAGGCTAGTTGGAGCTCCCCCGGCCCCATGGTAGAAATGGCCTCGGAGAGGAGCAACGCATAATTTCTTTTTTAAAGCTTAGGAACACGTATTTTTTCCACGGTAGTATGTCTTTCTCCGGACCAGGCTTTAGTCAGAGTGGTACACTCCAGGGGATCGCCCCTCTCCCGTAACTACTGATTTCATCCCACTTCCTTTATTGCAGGAGTGTGTGTGGCCGTCAAAGGCTTCCTTTGTCTTGTTATGAATGAATTTTGGTCATCCTCTTTGGGACCACCTGTACGGGTAGATGAATGAAACTGTCAGGTGGTAGCCTCATTCAAGTGATGTCCAGCCCCCTGACAGGTTAACTGAAAAATTTATCAATGCTTTGTAGTACAGGTGTTTCCCTCAGTAAAATAAAACACCTAAAAGAAGAAGTGATTATCAACAAAATCAGACTCTTCGTTCCTAATTTATACATTTCTCACTTGTCTAGAACAGTTCAGCGAATACTCTGGCGATGATAAGTATGTCTGATGGCAAAGTGGTGCCAATTGTGCTGTATATGTGGCGTGCGTTTGATTGCTGAACACTTGGAAAGGATGGGGATGCTGGAAATGATTATGCCCGAAAGGTAGTGGGAAAAAAGGTGCTTGACAGGAAGAGAAATGGCAGTGAAGTAGAGGTGTGGAAGTAGACCAGGTATAATGAAGAGGGGAAGCCAGGGTGTGTTGAGATGGTATGGCCGTATGCGTAAAATGGGTGATCAGAAATTGGTATTGAATAAGTACAGATTGCAAGAAAAGGAAGTGAGATGAATGAGGAGGCCTAGGTGAAGATGGAAGGATGGTGTGAAAAATTTTGTTTTATCCTAGAGGTTTGACTATCCAGGAGGGTGAAAAGCTTGTATAGAGCAGAGCAAATTGGAAGGAGCTGATTAATGGGGAGATAATATAGCTATTTTGGATCCTCTGACCACAATCTCATCAAAGCCTCAATAATTAACCCCCACACACCTTCCCGTTCTGAACCTGTTAGGGTGACCCGATGGCAATTTGATAGGGCAAACTGGGATGGATTTAGAAATTATCTTGCTGACATTCCATGGCAGTCTTTCTTCTCTAGTGATGTCAGTTCTACCCAGTCCCACATTAATGACTTAATACTAGCTGGTATTGTTATATTCATACCAAGTCAATAATTCACTAAAAGATCGAACTCTTCCAAAATGATTTGATGGCAACTGTGCCAGAGCAACAGCCCAAAAGTCATTAGCATAAAACTCTTACTTAAAATAAAAAACATCAGAAGCACTCTTTCAATTTAAGAAGCTAGGAATCATGCAAAAGCTTTAATAAATCTAGCTAAATCAAACTTACTTCAAAAGCTAGCATCAAAACTATTAAACAACCCTAATGACAATAAAATATTCTGGTCAACTCTTAATTCATTCAATAATAACTTTAACAAGTCATCATCCATTTCCCCACTAAAATCTTCAGATGGCAACATTACAAATGACCCGCGTGGGAAAGCAGATATTTTTGCCAGTACATTTGCCAGAAATTCTACCATAGACGATATCAGCCAGAATGTCCCAGTACTAAAACTTGACTCTCCCGAAATTGACTTAAAATACAGACAAGATACGTAAAATCCATCCTAGACAATTTACCTA
>NC_136955.1:12353773-12376319 GCF_032717465.1 Coenobita brevimanus | reverse complement strand
CTGAATAGAGACAGAAAGATATAAAAATAGTAAAGTAAATAACGATGCACCATACTAATAAATGAAGACAGATGAAATGCATGTGCAGATGAAATGGAACAGATGTGCATGTGGTGAAATAAGACAGATGTGCATGGGATGAAATGGGACAGATGTGCATGGGATGAAATGGGACAGATGTGCATGGGATGAAATGGAACAGATATGCATGGGATGAAATGGGACAGATGTGCATGTGGTGAAATGGGACAGATGTGCATGGGATGAAATGGGACAGATGTGCATGGGATGAAATGGGACAGATGTGCATGGGATGAAATGGGACAGATGTGCATGGGATGAAATGGAACAGATATGCATGGGATGAAATGGGACAGATGTGCATGTGGTGAAATAAGACAGATGTGCATGGGATGAAATGGGACAGATGTGCATGGGATGAAA
The DNA here is from genome assembly GCF_032717465.1 of Coenobita brevimanus. Taxonomy (NCBI): domain Eukaryota; kingdom Metazoa; phylum Arthropoda; class Malacostraca; order Decapoda; family Coenobitidae; genus Coenobita; species Coenobita brevimanus. Next base: position 12,375,875 of record NC_136955.1, on the reverse strand, counting down.
TGGGACAGATGTGCATGGGATGAAATGGGACAGATATGCATGGGATGAAATGGGACAGATGTGCATGGGATGAAATGGGACAGATAAGCATGGGCTGAAATGGGACACAAATGAGCATGGGATGAAATGGGACACAAATGTGCATGTGATGAAAAGGAACAGATGAGCATGGGCTGAAATGGGACAGATGTGCATGGGATGAAATGGGCCAGATGTGCATGGGATGATATGGGACAGGTGTGTATGGGATGAACAGGACGGATGTGCAAAGGATGAAATGGGACAGCTGTGCATAGGGACAGAGCCTTCATTATCTCTGTTATTCCAGTGGTGTCTTTTGCATTTTATTCTTGTTGGATGATTTTATTCAGATCTGGGCAGCCCTATAGTGGTGAATGAGTTAGTGAAGATCTTACCCCATCAGTTCTAAAAGCCTTTCTTGTCGTGAACTACATTGTTTTAAAATAGCAAAAGTACAGTGAAAAGATATAATTTTACTGAAGCGATAAGGAGTGCCCTCTCTCACCTGATATTAAATGGGGCACAGGTATTGAGCTATGGAGAATGGATAAACAAGGATGAGTGGAGTTTTTTTGTCACCTGGCTTTGAGAATGAAAAGTGTGCAAATAGGAACATTAAAAACATCCGAATGTAGGAATGCACAGGTCAGGGATTAAATGATATCCTGTTTATTACCTAGCCTTTTTCCTTTATACCGAGAAAGTTTCATACGCCATTGAATCTTAAGTCCCAGGTGTGCATAGGTAGGGAGGGTATTAATGAGACAGGTGTAATTCCCAAGCCTTTACCTACTCTGTCTGGTAGTCCTGGGTTCATATCATATTGCTTCAAGATGTACGGGGGCAGAGAGCTGTTTATATATTTCGACAAGTGTGTAACTCTATTTTTACGCCCATGTCTCTAGGGATGGGGGTTTGACTGAGTATGGTTATGTATATTAAATGAGGCAGGTGTGCATATGCTAGGAAGGAGAAGAAGAAGAGACTAATACTGATATTTAGAAAAAGATATGTTATAATTATTATCTGATCCTACCGCCGTAACGTTAATGATCATTCCCTCCTAGAAGAGAGATATTAGCAATAATTTTTTGGTGATAATATGGATCTTTGTCTACTGTACTGTGCCTCCTTCAAGCATCTATACATCCAACGAGGAAGGAGAGGCAGGGGAGGCGAAGCAAGGCTTTGGAATTTGACTGCCCATTGGCACCTCGTCGACATTTTAAGGTGCTGTGTGGAGGGGGTGTGATGTAATTTAGGGTGGTGTGGTGTAAGTTAGTGTGGCGTGGTCTGGTGTAATTTAGTGTGGTATAGCATGGTGATAATGTGTAGCGTGCTGTGGTGTGGTATGGTGGTGTTGTGTAATGTGCTGCGGTTTGCAGTGGTATGGTGGTGTAGTGTGGTATGTACTGTGGTGTTTTGTGGTGTGGTATGGTGAAGTGTTGTGTTGTGTCGTGTAGTGTAGTGTAATGTGGTGTGATATGGTGGTATAATGTGCTGTGGTGTAATGTGGTATGGTGCGGTATGATGTTGCAGTGAAGTGTGGTGTGAGTTGATGTAATGGGGTGTGGTGTGTAACGTGGTGTGGTGCGGTGTGGTATGGTGTGGTATGGTGGTGGAAGTGTTGTGTTGTGTGGTGTAGTGTAATGTGGTGTGGTTTGGTGGTATAGTGTGGTGTAGTGTAATGTGGTATGGTGAGGTATGATGTTGCAGTGAAGTATAGTGTGGTTTGATGTAATGTAGTGTGGTGAGGTACGATGGCGTTGTATATTGCGGTATGGTGTGGTGTGGTTTGGTGCAATATGGTGGTGTGGCTGAATGTGGTGTGTAGTGTGGTGTGGTATGGTTGCGTTGTATGCTGCGGTATGGTGTGGTGTGGTTTGGTGTAATGTGGTGTGGGTGAGGTATGCTGGCTTGGTGTAGTAGTAGTAGTAGTAGTTGTTCCCTAGGCAGTCTGGCTGAACAGCCCCGAGTCCCTTAGGAAGGCCATGGCCGAGACCGGGCTTTCCCACAGAGCTCTCAAAGAGTGTGTATGTTGTGTTGCTGGCGTAGGTGATTGTGTGCAATGCAGTCTTCCATAATGTGCTTAATAGTATGGGGTGTTGTGTTGCATCCTGGACAGGCATCAGCGACGGAGTCATCCGGCCTCTTCTGGTAGCTTAAGAGGGCTGGATGGTGCTCACATGGCTTGGTGTTTTGTGGTGTGGTGGTGTGGTATCGTATGATTGTATAGTGCAGTGTAGTATTGTGTAATGTTGTGTGGTGTAGTGTAGTGTGGTGTAATGTGGTGTGGTGTAGTGTTAAGGTGAATATGTGTAATGTACTGTAGTGTGGTGTCATAAAATGTGGTGGTGTGGTATGGTTGTGTAGTGTGGTGTGGTGTTATGTAGTGTTATGGGATGCAGTACGGTGATGTAGTATAGTGTGGTGTGGTGTGTACAGTGTGGTGCGATATCGTGTAGTGTGATGTTATGTGTGATGCAATGTGTTTGTGTAGTATGGTGGTGTCATGTGATGCGGGTGTGGTGTGGTGTGGTCTGGTGTAGAGTGGTGTGGTATCGTGTAGTGTGGTGTGGTGTTATGTGGTGTAATGTATTGGTGTACTATGGTGGTGTAGTGTGGTGTGGTGTGGTTATGTGTAGCCTGGCTCGTTGTGATGTGATGTAATGTGGTATGATGTGGTGTAACGTGGTGTGATGAAATTTGGTGTGTTGTGGTACGTTTTTGTAGTGTAGTGTGATGTGGTGTGGTGTGGTGTAGTGTGGTGTGACTTGGTGGCGTGGTGAAGCGTGGTGTGCGGTGTGGTGTGATTCGGTATAGTGTATGTGACGTAGTGACTTTTTCTAATATGTCCGATTCTGGACATAGGCATCACAGTCTGGTTCAAGGCTCAGTAGTCCTGTGGACCATACACCTCCACATTCCACTGGTCTAATGTGGTGTGTGTAACGTCGTGTTGTGGTAGTGCCACAAATTTGATATTCATGTATGTGTTTAGAAGTACTGTAATTTTTAAGTTAGATAGGGTGTAACCTGAATACTAGTCTATAAATCTCTATCCTTAAGTAGTAATTCATATGTTAATAATTAATGTAGGGCTAACTTTCTTTTTATATGTATGTATCTCTGTATCTATGCATTGGGTGATGTAATTGTGGATGTTGAGCTACGGGAATTCCTCCGTCTGGTCGAGTAATGAATAACAGATGCGCGCAGCTTGTCCCCTTCTTTGTGCGTCGATTGTGGGGCGCCGAGTTTAAACCTTAAACAGATTAATGATGAATATACAATTCTTTCCGTAACCTAGTTGTGAAATGTTTACTAATGAAGCTGCTAGAACTCAAATATGTAAGATTAACAGTCAAAAAAGGCCTAATTAATTTCATTTGTGAGGATTTAAAGGTCCTGTTTATCTTAGCCGTCACTAGATGGCATAAGCTGCCCCAAAATTCAAAGCGAGATAGTGATAGAATCAGTATCTAAATTAAGTAAGGATTAAATCCCAAATTTTCCCCAATTCAATCCAAAGTCCTGGCGTCATGGGTACACTGCTAAATAAATTGTAAAGAGAATTGAAACTCCACCATATTTCAAAAACACCACCCCATTTGACTTAGTAGTGGCATCGCTAGTGTACCCAAGAAGCCCACTTGAGGCCCAGACGCCGTATATAATGGACGTCTGCTCAGGTGAGCTGTCCACATTTCTCCTTCCCCCCATCGTTTTCTTTGTTTAATCCTCACTTGTCATGGACTATGTGAAGTAATATTGTTGGAAAGTTAATTGCAACGACTCTGAGGTTCAGACGTCGTGTATAATGGACGTTTGTTCAGTCCCCAGACACCGGCGACGTCAGTGTGAACACGAGGCCTCCCCCGTAGTATTGCCCCAAGACTTGAACATACACACTTACACTTACCCATGAATTATTTTATAAACCAAATGTAATTGTAATATTATTATTGATCAATCAAGTGAATTTTTTTTTTGTAAATAAGAAATAGAAATTTAAAAGTGATGAAATCTGGTAAATTTGAAGGGCGTAAAATTCAAAACCATTAACCGTTTTCTTTTCTTATAATTAAGGTTAGGAAATTAGGAGCGTGGAAGGGAACTTAGTGATTGTGAGCAATGATGTAATTTTGAAATGAACCTCGAGGCTAAACAACAAGCCCTAGTGATTGTGTATTCTTGGTGATTATACAATGTCTGAATTGTACCTCGAGGCTAAACAAGCCCGAGTGATTGCGAATTCTTGGTGATTACACTACTTTTTTTTTTTTTAATTGTACCTCATGAGGCTACACAAGCCAGAGTGATTATGTACAGGTTTGGTGATTATGTAGTAATGATGATTATGGAACCATAAACAATCCTGAACTGATAGTGGATTATAGAGATTGGCTACATGATGGGAGTATATAATATGGACGAAAATGAACACGAGTAATAATTCTTATTGGTCTCGAGGCTATGCCAGTCCTAAAGACAACCCATGCTCGTAAAAAGGTCCCTGTCTTGAGGCTATTGTCGGAGCTCCAAGAGTAACTGACAAAAGGAAAGTAAGGTAATCAATGACCTCATACATCGCTTGTGTGTATCAAATTGCTTTCGCCTGGTGACAATGTCGGAGGAATGATCATCCAAACCCTGGTTTTAATGTACAATCTTTTCATACTACAAAGGGTCATGTAATTAAAAATGTTTTGTGGAAACTAGCATCAAGTTATTAGAGTAAAGTATCTATCTTTTTTTTTCTCTCTTTCTTAGTGTACCTAATCAAGTGAATTAAGTCCTCAAGCCTAATTCACTCCCCTTCCAATTCAAGATTCCTTCGCTGAGGGAACGACGACCACCTGTGGTACTGACTAATTCTAAGCTCGGGCAAAAACTACGAACGCTACCAAAATTTTCTTAAATAATTATCATCTACTATACTAAGTCGAGTACCACCTGTATTATCCATGGATGAGTTGATCAGTACCCACAACAGGTTAGATTATAAATATTCCTGGCATTACACTGGATGAACAATAACGGTGGGGATAGTAAATTCATACCATTACACTGGTGTCAACCGGTGGGATAAAAATTTACGGGTACTACAGTGTGGTGTGGCGTAGTGTTCTTGTGATGTAGTGTGGTGTGTGGTGTAGAAACGATGATGTAGAGTAGTGAAGCATAGTGTTGTGTGGTGTGATTGTCACGAATCAATTCGCGACATTTCCCTTTTGTGAGAAGCCACGAACTATTAGTGGAAAACTCACTGTCTATCGCTCAGTTAACCGTTTCTCTCTCCATTTCGGAGTATACTTTTCAAAAAACATTCGGTCACTTTCAAAAGTGACCGATTTAATGCACGTCACTAAGTGCTGTACTGAGCGATACTATTGTTTTCTTTATCGTTCGCCTCTGCTTGCCTAAACCATTAGCCACGCCTTCTTCCAGTGGTTTTGTGCGTCCTGCCCATACAATGTATTTTGAATTGAGTCTAGTGTTTGTTGTGACGGAGGAAGGTCCTGCGCTCCAGAAGTGTGAGAGGTCGCTAGCACCCAAGCTTCTCCACTGAGACAGTTAATCCAGTCCTCCCACTCCCCGGGTGATACATAGCATGCATCGACTGGTATTTCCTTTTTGTATAATCCTAGTTTTAAGAGTTTAGTTAAGGTGTTTTTTCCTAGGCGTAAGTATTTAGCTTTTGTGTGAGTGAGTGCATCTCATTGGATTTGATTTGAAATGTAACGTTAAATTTATTTTTTTGTAATCAATAAATTTAACAGTTCTTTCCTTGAGCTTAATGTAAAGTAAAATCTTGTTTCATTTCTCCAAATTAAGCTTATTTTCCATATAGCTCCTAGCTTCTGCATAAACGTTTGCCTTCATAACTGGTACTTAGACCAGTCTTGTTGTGTTAACTTAAAATCCGTTGTGCCAGATAGGAGTTAAAGCATCAGCAAGAACCTGATATTATTATTAGTATTAGTTATTTATTGTCAGGGGTGAAGTAATCTTTCTCCAGAGGCTACAGTACTATTCAGCATTTGTGAGTAATTAGTCTCTGCTGTGTACTGTTGAGAAAGTTTATAAATTCTCGTTCTTAGAGAATCGTAGCAAGTCTGCGTAAAGTAATCGTTGCTTGATGTAACAAGACAATCATTGTGTCTCTGCTCTTTCCTCAATATTATTGAATATTATTATCAATTTAAATAATATTTAAGCATTTATTTTAAAAACACAGTGATATTATAAAAACCCGCGTGACAGTGATATAATGTGGTGTGTTGTGGTTTGGTGGTGGAGCGACTCTCTAGTGTGATGTAAATGTGGTGTGGTGAGCTTCTGATGGTGTAGTGGTGTGATGTGTAGAGCATGATAATATTATGCAATGAACAGTACGGTGAGTTTGATACCTTTTTCAATATATCAGTTAATTAAGTTGTCTCCATGAGCATTGCGATATTAATTTGTTGGACAAAATCTATGGAAAAGCAGTTAAATAAATTGCCACAAACAGTGCGATAATTACGATAAAGCGTGGTTATACATCAGGACAATTTATACGGCAAATAGCACGGCGATTATACTGAGAAACAGCAGAATAAATGCTGGAAAATGGGGTGAAAAATTCCAACAGCTCTCTTGCAGATTTTTTTTGCACATTCATTTACGATTTAAAATGTTCTTTCAACTTTAGCTTTGCAAAAAAATAAAAAATAAAATAAAAAATCCTTTTTTCCATTTCTTTTTTTACTGCAGCTCAGTGAGCAGAATAAGACGATTACTAATTTTCTACACCCTTTCTTCAGTACCTCTTCGTGATTAGCTTCATATTCTAAACACGTTACATCTAAGCATTCAAGACAGATGTATGGCTTATTTAGGAACCGCAAGTGAACATGTATGGGATATAGGTGTCACAACAGGAGTGTGACCAAATCACGTTAAGCTGTAAAGTACCAATATGCATGTTATAATTGATATTTTCCTAATGGCTGAAGAATTTCTAAAATAATAATATACATAAAGTGAGTGAGGCGCATCATGTTAAGTGGTGTTTTCAGGGTTCATCCATCCATCCTTAACCCCTCTCTCTCCATACGTCAGACATTGTGGCTCCCCACCTCACATACTTCTTCATCTACGGTACTGCTACTACTACTGCTACTACTACTACTACTACTACTACTAATTATTATTATTATTATTATAACAATGATTCTAGTAATAACTAACAACTAGAACCCTGGAAAATTGTCCAGGGACATTTTTTATTAAAAAAAAAGTTCAAACAGCCTTTGCCAACCAGAGGCCGAGCTATAAAGGGATCTTAAAGTCAAGGGTCACTGCTCTTGTGCATGTCACTTAAGGTCATCATGGATCCTATAAGTCCACCAACTTTGGTGACTTAATACTTTTCATGTAAAACTAAGGTGATTCCTCTCACCTGTGTCTTCTGGAGTAGATCCAAAATTTTGGACCATAAGCGATCTCATAGAAAAATCATCGGATCTGGACTATATATATAAAGCACTGCATTATGGCAATGTCTAAGGGATAACCATAAAAATTTAAGTCCTCTCTAAGTTAAGGCTAGGTTCTTTAGCCTTAGGGTCACTTTTTCCGGATGCTATCCGGGTTCCGGTAGTGGGACTCAGGATAATATTTGGTCATATGAAGCGGCCAACGAGTACCTTATTCAATATAGCAATGAAGGCTGTACCTCAAACGGTATGAGAATGGCAGCGATTTAGGATCTTGCATAGAACAACAACAACAACAACAATAATAATAATAATAATAATAATAGTAATATAAATAATAATAATAATAATAATAATAATAACAATAATAATAATAATAATAATAATATAATAATAATAACGACAAAAACAAGAAAACTCCCCACAAGGATATAGGAAATTCTTTTAACAAAGTGATTAGTCGTCAGTTCACAATATGTTGCAATCAGTAGGCAGACGGGCACATCTAAGTTAATGTCCGACGAGAGATACTACACCCATGTGTGTGTGTGTGTGTGTGCGGGGGAGGGTGTGATGGCACTTTCTGGACTTTGAGAGGAGGCAGAACTCGTTAAACAAAAACATGTCAGGTGTGTGTGTGTGTGTGTGTGTGTGTGTGTGTGTGTGTGTGTATTTTCCTTGCTACCTCCAGATAGTTTCATTCGGCATGAGTGATATCCTTTAGTGGGAAGAAGCCAGTGAAGGAAATAGGCCTATGTAATCCCTATATTTCGATGGAAGTATCCGTGACTGAAATAAATCGTTTTAAGATAACACCGGTGTATAAAAATCTTGACTCGATGAAATAATGGTGGTTAAGATCTTTTGCGACAGAGGTGATAATATAAAGAGTTATATGAACAAACACTGCACCAGCACCACCCTAGTGACAACAAGGACAACTGATATCAACAGCACCCCTTTTAATTACCCACTGGTGATTAAGGGTGGGGATAACTATGAAATTCTTTTTTCCAGTCACTGTCGGACAAATTTCCATAATGATTTTAATTCCTCACTCTTCAATGCCGCTGGAAAACATATTAAACTAATTTTTACTAAACCTATTCACTTTGTATTGCCAGTCGACCCACAGTGGTTATACAGAGCTTTCATCCTTACAGGGAAATATTTTTTAGAATGTATAAATTGGTTAGTTTTGCGGCGGGCATATATTACCTAAACCGTTTAGGTGGTAAACACATGAATACACAGATAGACAGATAGACGGAGAGAGATAGATAGATATACAGATATACACACGGTTATGCATTGGACGCTATAAATACATACATTTATACACACTCAGTAAAATTAAATAAAATAAAAAAAAAACGAAGAAAAATCATGCACATCGCAGAAACGAAAATGATTATATTCTTTAGACTATGAGTGACACAATTAACAGGCATCTGAATTGCATAAAACACACACACACACACACACACACACACACACACACACACACACGTATAAACTGAACTCGATTACTTAAGGCTTCAGCATTCCAATGACGTCAATCCAATGACGTATTTCATATTTTGTTCTCGTTACCACCAGCCAATTTCCGGTGGCTTTTGATATACGTCAGGTGGTGAAAGGATTGAAGGGAACGCCAATAACATTTACTGCACAGAACTGTCTCGTGTTACCAAGAACAAGCACTAGAGCAGGTGACTGCAGTGAATAGTGAGAGGTGAAATTCATTTGCCCCTAAAGTAAACTCACACATCTCTCATAACCACATTCACACTTCACACAACTTCATTCATAGAGCTCAGAAAACCTCAAACCACCTCATTTGCACCTCAAAGTACCACACGCCACCACAGTCACATTTATACGTCAAAACTGTTTCAAACTACTTCATTCATACTTCGAAACTGTCATAATATCTCAGTTATATTTCAAAACTGTGTCTAATCTCATTCATATTTCAAAACTGTAACAAACTGTATCTTTCATATTTCAAAGCTGTGTCAAACTATTTCATCAATACTTCAAATCTGTTTTAAATTATGTCATTCATACCACTTCATCAAAATATCTCATTCATGCTTCAAAGCAATTTCAAACTATCTCATTTATACCTCAAAGGAGTATCAAACTACCTTATTCATATCTCAGCTCTGTATCATACTGTCTCATTCATATCTCAAAGCAATATCAAACTAGCTCATTCATACTTCAAACCTACTTCAAATTAGTATCAAACTATTTCATTCATTCTTCAGCTTTGCTTCAAACTATCTCCTTCATACTTCAAAACTGCTTCAAACTGTCCCATTCATACCTCAAAACTTTTAAACTATCTCGTTCATACTTTAAAACTGCTTCAGACTATCTCATTCATTCCTCAAAGGTGTATCAAGCTATCTCGTTCATTCCTCTACTGTATTAAACTCTCTCATTCACAGGACAGACTACTTCAAGCTACTTCAGTTGTATGTCACACTACCTCAGACTATCTCATCCATATGTGAAAATACTTAAGACAATTTCATTCACACCTCAAATTATTTCAAACCATCTCATTCACACCTCGAACCATTTACAAAACTAAACGGGAGAAAAAATAGCTGCATAAAGCAATTAATTACTTCACTAATTACCGGTATAATGAGTTCACCGCATGCATGATTTTCTGTTTTAATTTACATGCATTAATGAAGGTAGTGCGTCATTAACTAGAGGGGCGCCTGTTTGAACCATGTTATTGGGATCCTTTCGGTGTGAAATTAATCATGTCCTCGGTCCGCTGTGCAGTAATTTATTTCCTAGCATAATGACATGGTAGATCAATGCAGACTGACGATAATTTGCTTCTGTATTTTTTTTTTTCAATATATTTTGCTTTATGCAAGAATAGAGAAGGCAGCATTGAGAGCAGCCAACATTTTTTCATTTTCGATAAAAAGTGAATAAAGAGAATTCCTGGTAAAAAAATCTGTTCACTTCGAGACGTCTGGGCGCACTGCATTTAATAGGCTGGAGGTCATACGCAGGGGAAAATACAGATTGGGTAAAGCCAATCCTGAACTGACCACCTGCGTACATTAAGGACTGTAGTTACTACTCCTGGATTAGAGAGTTGGACAGCAAATGTGCTTGAGTGTGCAGCTAAATTGGTGCTTCATGCCCTCTATAATGGCCAAGGAGTGCAAGCAAAAAATTAAGGAGCACAGTGATCAAAACAGCTGCCACAGAAGTGGGAGAGAGGCAGATGTAGCATCGCGGCGAAGAGAGTGTAGTTGAGGGGAGTCAGCAATAGAAGAAAAGTTGAAACAAAAACACTTTCCCTCGTACCCAATTTAGATGGGCAGTTTGAGGCGAACGTGCCAACATTTGGAAAGCTTTACTCTACAGAGGGATTAATAGATACACAGAATCGGTTCATCACACCTAACTTCTGCTGTTTTTACCAGATACCCAATTTGACCTTTCAAAGACAGATTAGCAGAACAGAAAGACCAAGGATAGTCATATGAAAGATTATGCCAAGTTGTGAGATGGAGCTACTGAGTTTTTAAGGCAATAAAAGTAACATGGTTCCTTTTGTTGTAGTCAGTAAGAAGTGACTAGGAAGAAGACAGCTGTTCCACAGCCTCATTCCGTGATTGTTGCTGAGATTGCTGTGATGGCTGCTTTGGAAAACAGGTTGAAAAGTAATGGGTGGAATTACCAGGATATGAGTAAAAAGACTACAGTATATTATTATATACAGCCCAATAAATTATTTATGAATATGAAGATGAGAGGGGGGTGAAAGAACAAAACTTTGAGGAAACTCCACTATCGACACATTCAAAAGAAGAGCAGTGGCCGTCTATAAATATAACTATAGAATGACGGTAGATGAAGTTTGAAATGAGAGCACAGAAATATTGATAAAAACTCAGAAAGTAGTTTTGACAATTAAAAAAAAAAAAAGTACCAGACTCCATGGATGAAAATTCAAATGTCTAGAGCAATGGCAAACGATTTACTGAAGTACCGGTAAAAAAAAAAAAAAACAAGAATATCAGAGGAACTGCAAAAGATCACCAGTGTGACCAAACACTTTACCAAGACCAAACACTTTACCAAGACCAAACACTTTACCAACAGTGGGATTAAGAGAGGGCAGAAAGTACCCTATGACATTTATATTTTAATAATAGGTAAGTGAGTGTTGGAAGGGGAAAGAGATGGAAGAGTACCTCCAGAAAAGTCCAAAATAGAATTAGAGAAGAAAGTCTGAGCCAAATTCTCAGTTTTATCATAGCAAGAAACAGTTAAAGAGCCACTTTAGGGCTAAGTGTGAAAAAGAAAGGGGGAGAAGTTGGGGTAATATAACAGGGTGAGTGGAAGGTATATGGTGTGGAAGGGTCGTAGTATCTGGAGTGTAAGCTGAACAACAAACTTAGCAGGATCCCAGGCAGAAATGTATGGTACACCTGAATCTGGGATACGGTGGTGTTTGTTCCATTTGAAAAACACCTGTGTGTTGTGGACAGTATTGGAAATATCTTCATTAAATTAGTTTATTCAGTTATTTATTTAACTTAATTTGTTTTTTTTTATTTTCAATCATATATTCCTTTGCTATTCTACTTTTTTCATAAGGTAGGAAAGAGGAAAGGATGTTTCCATCCCCAAGATGATAACTTCCATAATGCATGATGTGCACGGAGATGGATCTCCAGAATGTAAAGTATTTTCATTCCAAGGAGTGTAAGAAAAAAGTACAATTACAACACTGCTTTCCCGGCACCCTTGGTTCCAGAGCCTCGCCCGATGAACTATTTTGCAGGACGAATGGCTGCTGTATATGTCACATTTAATAATTCAACGCGGAACAGTGGACCCACTAACTTTCAGCGTTATACTTATGTCCTAATTTAAGTTCTTTATGGAACAACTGAGCCTGGTTCGTTATCGCTCTACCTGACAAGGCCATTTTGTCACACCGACTTGTCAAAACCATTCCATCGTCACTTGATCCTGCTCAGTACTTTTACCATCTTTCTTAGTTTTTCTAATGCTCATTTGATTCGTCGAATCACTATCGGCACAGAATTTCAATATTTCTCTCTTTGCTTCTTCATGCCATAAACACCTGACGAACCAATACCATGTGTGTCACACAACGTCCACACCGGAACACCATGGACCATATTTTTCAACAGTTCTACCTTACCCTGCTTTATTGTTTTTTTTTTTTTTTTTTTTTGCATAATAATAATTTATTAAAACATTATAAGAAACGTTATTAATAAAACATTTTGGCCAGAAAGGTGAGTGAAAATATAATTTAGAAAAATGGTGGCCAGTGTGGTAGGTCAATTGGTCGCTACGTATCAGTTACTATGGTAACGTCGAGCCTCGCGGTGACTGGCTTCCACATGAAAACAGCTCCTAAACATAAAAACTTTTTATGCACTCCACTGTCACTCATAAAGGCTCCCAGAAGATACCATTGATAGAAATAATCTTTAGATTTGACCGTGATAATAATTAAGAATAAAATGAAGTGGTGATATTGTATTTACAGGTAACAGTACTAAATAAACTAGAACTGTGATGAGACATAACATATTCACAAGAACAGAAACTGATAGTTAGGAATGTTAATTGTAAGAATTTCGCATCCACAGATTAAAATACATTGATAACAATGCTGGCTCACAGTTAGGAGAAATGTGAGAGAAAGGGGTTGTCTGGTTCACAGTCAAGAGCAATAAAATCGGTGTGAACATTGCTGCTCCAGTCCCTTTAGTCTTTTTATAGGTTGCTATCAGATATTTGGCAAAGAAGTTAGCATAAAATTGTGTGCATTGAACCAGTTAACATTTATTCCCATTTATTGCTTGATTTGGTTATTGAGGGGTTTCATCATTGCAGTAGTTTGGCAGACCAAATAACTAGATCAAAGAGGTTTGACGGTAATGAAATAGACTGGTTTTAATACCTGACACCACCATGGACACTTGCATCTTCCATACATGCCACAGCTAGGGTTAACTGTAGATAAAATAAGAATCAGACAATACATAGGAATCACCACCACGGCTTTCAGTAAGCAAGCATAGTGAGCATACACTACACTCAGCACTATCTGTGGCTGCCCGGTAAACTAGTCTGATGGGCGCAATAATTTCAAGTCCCTCCACACAGTTTTGTCCGGATTAAAAGAGGTACCGGGCCATCCCATGCGAATAATTGGTGTACCTGTATTGCCTGACGATCCCTTCATTCACAGGACTGGAACTTCACTGATGCAGCCTCCTAGAAGGGTTCACAGGCCTTACTCGAGAATTTATAAGTTACTGAGATAAAATGTTAATTGAGCAATCTTAAAAAACGAGCAAAAAAATGAATTAGCACAAAATCAATTGTAAGAAGAAAAAATATGTTGGGACTCTCTCCAGACGTTCAGGGTTACGGGTAGGAAAATGTACAAGCTTCCCGAGTTTAAAGAATTAGAAAGATAATGAAGGCAAAGCATAATCTAGGATAATTAGGATAATAAGGATAGAAATGATGACGGCTTGTTTTCCAAATGTATCACTAAATTCCGCTCCAATAAGGCGACACGCCAAGACAAGAATGAGCAACCATATTCACTCAGATTAAACCTATCAGCTCTCTTATGTAATGGTATACGCAACGCATATGAGTCATCCACATACACATCCCACTGATTTATGATTTATCCCAACTACTTCGTTTCTTATGTCCATTATACATCACTGACAGATTTTTTTTTTTTTTTTAAATAACAGAACAGAGGAAGGAAAAACGTATGAATAAAACGAAAATAATCCATACACCAGATTTCTGGTGTCCTCTGTTCATAAAATATCTGTAACAGTTAGACTTGAACAGCTGTATGTTGAAGTTTGGAGGGAAACAACTCTGGAGAAGCGAGTTCCAGAGAGATGAAGTTCGGAGAATGGAAGAATTCTGATAGGCAGAAGTTCTGCAATATGGCTGAGTGACATTCAAGTCATGAGCGCTACCAGATACCCGTGTAGCACGAGGGAAGGCATGGAGAGGTTGCACCATGGACACAACTTCGCCTGAGCATTTGCCATAAATATATCTGTAAAATAATGCAAGGGAGGCAAAATTCCTTCTTACTTGCAAGGGAGGTAATTTATTTGTAATGGCAGGGTTGTTGATAATTCTAAAAGCTTTGTTCTGAATTTTGTCTGGTTGTTTTAATGCAACCTATCCACATCCATTCCCCAAGGGTGAGCAATATTCAAGCTGAGAGCGCACATGACTTATAACTTATAGCTAATTGCTCATCAGCGAAGAAGTTACGGACTCTGTACAATAATCCAAGTTTCTTTGAGGCGGTTTTAACAAGTGATCTAACATGAGAAGTCCAGCTGAGGGCATTGTTAAGCAAGACACCAAGAATTTAACTACTTTTGGAGATGGGAATATTAGTAGCACTGAAGGTAATGTACGAATCTGGCAATAGCTGTCTGTTAGTAAACTGAATATATTTAGTTTTACTAGCATTAAAAGAGACAATGTTGTTTTGTCCCCATTCACTGATCGTAGATAGGTCTTGATTTATGGAGATGGATGTACTGAGTTGAGAGGTAGAGATATTAGACTTTGTAAATTGGTGTCTGAGTGTGAATGAACTATGTAGTGTTGAGTTATTTGCATATGAGTGGATGGGATTGTGGGTGACAGATAAGAGATCATTAATATGAACCAGGAATAGGGTTGGTGCTAGAACTGATCCCTGTGGCACGCCGGCGTTAATTGAGTGAAAATTGGAATATACATCATCTACATTTACTCGTATTTTCCCGTCACTAAGATATGAAGAAATCAAAGGAACAAAAGACGTTAGTCCATAGCAAGGGGGTTTAGACAGCAAGGAATGGTGCCATACTCTTTTGAAAGCTTTAGAAATATTCAAGTGATCTAACATGAGAGGTCCAGCTGAGGGCATTGTTAAGTGAGATGCCGAGAATTTCAATACTTTTGGAGATGGGAATATTAGTAGCACTGAAGGTAACATACGAATCTGGCAATATCTGTTTATTAGTAAATTGTATATATTAAGTTTTACTAGCATTAAAAGAGAAAAGGTTGTTTTGTCCCCATTCACTGATCGTTGATAGGTCTTGATTTATGGAGATGGCTGTACTGAACTGAGAGGTAGAGATATTAGACTTTGTAAATGGGTGTCTGAGTGTGAATGAACTATGTAGTGTTGAGTCATCTGCATATGAGTGGATGGGATTGTGGTTGACAGATAAGAGATCATTAATATGACCAAGGAACAGGGTTGCCGCCAGAACTGATCCCTGCAGCACACCGGCGTTAATTGAGTGGAAACCGGAATATACATCATCTATTTTTACTTTTATTTTCCTGTCACTGAGATAAGAGGAAATCAAAGGAACAAAAGACGTTAGTCTATAGCAAGGGAGTTTGGACAGCAGGGAACGGTGCCATTCTCTGCCGAAAGCTTTAGAAATATCAAGGGCTACTGCATGAGTTTTTCCATGTAGGTCAATTGGTTGATGGATGGTATGAGTTAGGAGATTGAGTATGTCAATGGTGGATTTTTCGTGGCGAAAACCATATAGTCTATCACTAATTAAGTTGTTGGATTCAAGATGTTTAACAGTGTGCTTAATAATTAAAGTTTCAAATACCTTACCAAGAGAAGAAGTGACAGCTATTGGTCTGTAATCAGAGGGGTCAGAGGAACTTCCTTTCTTCGGAATTGGGTGGATATTGGCTTCTTTCCATGAATTTGGGAGTGATGAAGTACGTATGCATAGTCTGAATAATTTTGCTAGAACAGAGGCAAGTTCAGGGAACCCTTTTTCAAAACAATTGGCGGAATTCCATCTGGGCCTGGAGCTTTGTTGGTAGGTAAATTGTCTAGGATGGATTTTACGTATCTTTTCTGTATTTTAAGTGGAATAATTTCGGGAGAGTCAAGTTTTAGTACTGGGACATTCTGGATGGTATCGTCTATGGTAGAATTTCTGGCAAATGTACTGGCAAAAATATCTGCTTTCCCACGCAGGTCATTTGTAATGTTGCCATCTGAAGATTTTAGTGGGGAAATGGATGATGACTTGTTAAAGTTATTATTGAATGAATTAAGAGTTGACCAGAATATTTTATTGTCATTAGGGTTGTTAAGTAGTTTTGATGCTTGCTTTTGAAGAAAGTTTGATTTAGCTAGATTTATTACAGCTTTTGCATGATTTCTAGCAATTTTAAATTGAGAGAGTGATTCATATGTTTTTTATTTTAAGTAAGAGTTTTATGCTAATGACTTTTGGGCTGTTGCTCTGGCACAGTTGCCATCAAATCATTTTGGAAGAGTTCGATCTTTTAGTGAATTATTGACTTGGTATGAATATAACAATACCAGCTAGTATTAAGTCATTAATGTGGGACTGGGTAGAACTGACATCACTAGAGAAGAAAGACTGCCATGGAATGTCAGCAAGATAATTTCTAAATCCATCCCAGTTTGCCCTATCAAATTGCCATCGGGTCACCCTAACAGGTTCAGAACGGGAAGGTGTGTGGGGGTTAATTATTGAGGCTTTGATGAGATTGTGGTCAGAGGATCCAAAATAGCTATATTATCTCCCCATTAATCAGCTCCTTCCAATTTGCTCTGCTCTATACAAGCTTTTCACCCTCCTGGATAGTCAAACCTCTAGGATAAAACAAAATTTTTCACACCATCCTTCCATCTTCACCTAGGCCTCCTCATTCATCTCACTTCCTTTTCTTGCAATCTGTACTTATTCAATACCAATTTCTGATCACCCATTTTACGCATACGGCCATACCATCTCAACACACCCTGGCTTCCCCTCTTCATTATACCTGGTCTACTTCCACACCTCTACTTCACTGCCATTTCTCTTCCTGTCAAGCACCTTTTTTCCCACTACCTTTCGGGCATAATCATTTCCAGCATCCCCATCCTTTCCAAGTGTTCAGGAATCAAACGCACGCCACATATACAGCACAATTGGCACCACTTTGCCATCAGACATACTTATCATCGCCAGAGTATTCGCTGAACTGTTCTAGACAAGTGAGAAATGTATAAATTAGGAACGAAGAGTCTGATTTTGTTGATAATCACTTCTTCTTTTAGGTGTTTTATTTTACTGAGGGAAACACCTGTACTACAAAGCATTGATAAATTTTTCAGTTAACCTGTCAGGGGGCTGGACATCACTTGAATGAGGCTACCACCTGACAGTTTCATTCATCTACCCGTACAGGTGGTCCCAAAGAGGATGACCAAAATTCATTCATAACAAGACAAAGGAAGCCTTTGATGGCCACACACACTCCTGCAATAAAGGAAGTGGGATGAAATCAGTAGTTACGGGAGAGGGGCGATCCCCGGAGGTACCACTCTGACTAAAGCCTGGTCCGGAGAAAGACATACTACCGTGGAAAAAATACGTGTTCCTAAGCTTTAAAAAAGAAATTATGCGTTGCCCTCTCCGAGGCCATTTCCACCATGGGGCCGGGGGAGCTCCAACAAGCCTCAAACTTGGAGTGGATAAAACTTAACCACCGTCCTTCCTCCCAGTTGCCATCATGGGTTACACCCTGCCTAAAACCTAGTTCGAGTGGATGCCTGTCATTGTGAAATTTTTGTTTTCTGGACATACACTCCACAAGGCCTGGACCACATCTTACAACTAAACAGCATCACAGTGCACAAACCTCCACCAACACTTATACCAGACAATTCAGATCACCACCAAAATTTAATCATCTCTTCCTTGGCCGACGCCGCACATATTCGCAAAATTTCATTCAAATCCATCAGTAATTCTTTGAGATATCTTGTGGACAAACCAACAAACAGACAAACAGGAGCGAATACTAACATAATCTCCTCCACCTTTCTTTGGCAGAGGTATAAAGGTACAGTAACTCACTGAGTGAGTAACGCAGTTTAGGACAAGCACTGTTTTTAGCCACCTCTGTGTGTGCGCCAAAAAGAAGAGTGAAAATACTGGTAATAGTGGAGCAGCAGCATTTCCAACAAATCATTCATATTTTGTGAATATCTAAGTTAGCCGATGAAATGCACTTTCCTCAACATCAATTGTAAATTATGATAATTACTGCTACCCCAGGGGTCAGCAATAACTGGTCAGCATTTCATACGGTTACCTTGCCGTACCCATATAGTTCACCCATACTAAATGAATGAGGCAATAAATTAGAAACCAGAGAGCACTCTGGGGTAGTACACCTCCATTAACACCTACAAAAGTTATGATTTACTGCTGTAATCCCTCTTTGTTACCGGTCTGACGCTTTTACGATCTCACATAGTCAGTTAATTCTACGGTCTAATTCTGCCTCGGTACAAAACCTCGGAGAGTACACACCTCCGCCAATGCCAATACTGTTAATGATTTACACTTGCATTTGGGTCCGGATCCATTTAAAAAATCAATCTAATCAAGTTTTTCTTTGACTCATCGCCCACCTGTCCACCAGATTCCACTGAAATCCAATAGTAACTTTTTGAAATATCTTGTACACAGTCAAAGGAAGACACTGGTGAATACATAACTTCATCAGCAAAGGGAACAACAGAAAGTTACATATTACGTACAGTTTGAAGTTAAATGTGCTTGGACCTACTGTACAGAAAGAAAGGATAGAACAAATTTCTTGAACATACGAATAACTTCTGTCATACGGACCGTGACACAAGAGATATGTTTAGGTCCAAATTCATCCATTTTATGGGTTGGATGTCTGCCGAGTCTCTAACGAAGCTAATACCTAAGTTTTAAGTCAAATTGCAAGTAATCATCAATCTAAAGGTTTATTCATTCCGGAACTCTTAATTTCCCTGCTAGTCAGGCAGGAGAACCACATGAAATATAAAACATTCACATCCGTGCTTGCTAATCCTAGTGTTAAACCCTTCCATAATAGTTTACAATTTACCCTTAAGAAAGTAGGTTAAGGCACTCCAGGCAGATGAAGCCTTTAGTGATTCAATCTGAAGGGTGATTGGGGTTTATTGCTCACATAATGCCACTCAGAGACAAGTGAGGCTGGCCACTCGTGTTTTATGTGTCGGGACGATTTTAGGCTAGCCCCGGGTCCCTACGATCCAGATGGGGCAAAAAAAGATTAAATGATGGATGGATGTTTTTATTAGGTATTTCGCTATAGCCTAATGGAATGCGTTCAACCATATGCGGAGCCATTACAATATTTCGTCATTATATCTAATTCCCTGAAGTAATGGCGAGAATTATATGTTGGTGTGCCATAATTTCCCAACATCCAGTATTTGGTTAGTAATAAATGGATGTCCGGGGCCTACCATATAATCAGAATAAGTGGTACATTCAATTGGTAAGCTTCATTTGCTACACGGGACGGCTAGCATGATTGGCCTGGTGTGTGATCATTTGCCATGAGCCAGTGTTAGGTATGCAATGAATGGATGTGAGGGTTATAACATGTAATTTGAGTAAGTGGTCTGTACTGATTACTATGGGCAATTACATCCTAGTTTTACAGTTTCGTGGTTTATTGAAAAGGGGAAAAAACGGTATGCATATTGAAATGGCGTTCATTGATGAGAAAAGGCATCACATCTTTCAAAAGATGTTAGTCACCATACTATATTTATTTGTAATATAATATAGGACGTAATATATAGACAATAACACATAACATATTGTTCAGTAGGTCTTCTTTCATTTTCATGCCTTTCTTAGATGTTGTGGATAGCAACAGTCTTACACGTCAAGTGCCTTTACGTACTTACCGTACTTCTACTGGTTCTGAGTGTCCATAAAAACAATCATGACACATTGTAACAACACCTGCATTGGCTGTTCCACACTTATCGAACAACGTTTACCTGGGGTTGGGGTAGGGTGGGTGTGGGGTGCTCGATCGCCCGATCATCACTGGCCGCGACTCCTGCTATTGGAGGGGGGGGGGGGTGCGAAATTAGTGCTTTCAAGTGTACAAAAGGATATTAACCAATCATTTCCAAAACTTCAATCGCTAAGGATGATGTGTTGGGAAGCATCCTTAACCGATAACATTACAGGCCATTGTGTAAGCAAGACACACAGCTAATCCATTGCTGTGACTTACGAAGCTTTAATTACAATCGAGCTTGAGAAGGGAGAGTGGATGTTATGGTTTAGTCTCTAGATACATACATAGATGTAGATGTGTGTGTGTGTGTGTGTGTGTGTGTGTGTGTGTGTGTGTGTGTGTGTGTGTGTGTGTGTGTGTGTGTGTGTGTGTGTGTGTGTGTGTGTGAAAATAGATCAAACAGTTCTCATGCAATTTTAACCAAACTTAGTGGAGAATTTGACGGTCAGCCTAGGGACTGATCTACTGTTTTTGAGAACCATTTGTCTATTATCAAGGTCACAGGGCTAATCCAAGGTTGACCTAGCAAAATCAACCCAAACAGTTTTCATCCATCTGAGAGCAAACTTGGAGGAATAGTTGAGAGGCAGACAAAAACGAAGGGCTTCGATTCGTAGAACAATCAGTCAGAGGTAAGGGTCACAGGGCAAGGTCAAATTTCAACCCTTGTCCCTGTGTGAACGTAACTGCTAGATCAGTTTTGTTCTTATTTGAAATAAACTTACCGAAGCAGTTGAGGATCACTCAAGAGGTTGATTTACTTTTTTTTTTTTTTTTAGAACAGAGAAAAGGTCAAAGTCAAATAGAAAGGTCAGCTCAAGGAGTTTTCATCCATAATGTACGAAACTTTCTAAAAGCCTTAAGTGTAAGGCAAGGATAAATGTATTCATTGTTGAGAAAAATCAAACAAATATCAAGATCACAGGGAAAGGTCAAAGGCCAAGATCACAGGGCAGTATCAATTCTGCTGAAAGTAAGGGTCAGAAAAGGATGAAATAACTCAGTTCTTAGAGCAATCAGATGAAATTCAAGGTCACATGGCAAAGTCAAATGTTCAGTCACGAGACCAATTGGGGGCGCGGGTATTACTCTCTTTGAGTGCTCCTTTTCGTTTCATTTTGAACTACTGCTCGATATTTTTTACCCAGGCAGCTAAAGAAGAAAAGCATTGGTCTTGATTAACTTTAGCTGTGAAAATACCAACACTGAATTTTTGTGTGACTAACGAGGAATAATTTTATTTAGATGTGGGAAGCCACCTGTAGACAGAGGGTTAAAAATGACCTTAATGAACTCTGACTGTAAATTAACAAAGCTGCAGCTTATATTGACCTACAGTATGCTACACAGTTTTATGCAGACCAGGAAAACTCAGAGCAGACAAAGATTAATACTGTCAGCCCGAGGATTTATTCCTATCCTTGCTGCCTCCACATGATTTTCCCGAAAAAAAGAAAAAAGTTTTCGTACCGGAGGGGTTAGTTGTAGCCTTCATACACCCTTTTACTTTTCCCAAGATGAATAGAATTGGTCTGGTGGTAGCTTAATAATAATAATAATAAAAGTTTCACTGTAGTCAATGAGTATCTTGGAAAGGGTGGTGATATAGAAGGTTGTTTAAT
>NC_136955.1:12146273-12351273 GCF_032717465.1 Coenobita brevimanus | reverse complement strand
TAGGATGGGACTGGAGTGTATTGGTGTTGTGATGAGGAGAGGTAGATTGAGATGGTTTGGACATGTGGAGAGGATGTGGGATGATAACTGGGTGAGGAAGGTGAGAAGTGTTAATATTGGGGGTGGGGTTACGAGGGGTAGACCGAGAAAGACATGGGACGAGGTCATTAAGTGTGACCTCAGGGTTAAGGGACTGAACAGGGAGGCTGCAATGGATCGTGCAGCGTGGAGAGCCGCCATTAGGTGACCAGGGCCGACACATGCAAGCATGTTGGGGCCTTTAAAAACGAAAACGAAAACGAAATAAACACTTAATCATTGCCTAATTTACTGAGTTCCCCTGCTTTCTTTTCTCTCTTTCCCTAACACTGTTATATTTTACTTTCTTTAACTTGGCCAAGATTTTAGTCGTCTTCAGTTTATTTCACGTAGCTCGGTGGCGAAAACAGACAAAACTACAGATTTACATCCTTTCTAAGGCATTTCTTTACGATCAACTTTATATTTTAGTGCTAATCTGTTTTAACAACTCAGCATTCGTAAGGAAAAGATAGCAACTTTAGGCCAAGCTAGAGTAAAAAAAATACAGTAGTTTCTTCCTATCGGTATGGTCATATAAAAGTCTATGGAGAGGGACGCCTTCATGTGGTGACACTGATATTCCTGGCAGTGGAGTTGCCTGGGTATACTAACTTCCCTTAATCCCCACTTTATCCCATCAAAGAAAGACGGTAGACTGCAGGAAGAAGACAACTTAAGTCAGCAGTCCACTGGGTTCACATTTTATATGAACCTGAGTCATCAACAACAGCTAGTACTACAACTATACTCGTTTCACTCTACCCCGGTCCTGATTTTTGTCTTTTTTGAGCTTATTTCACGAAGCTCAGTGGCAGGAAAAGGCACTGCTACAGCTCTACATGCCGTCCATGACACTTCGTCGTGACTATCATCATAGCCTAGTGTTAATGTACTGTTCCAGTTCAGCATTCAATATGAAGAAATGGATATTTTAGGCCAAGCTGGGGAAAATGAATATAATACCAATACTCCTTACATTATTTTAATTTCGGATAGCTGTGCAATTTATCTTCATTGTACTGATAGGGGGCTGTTAATATCAATACTGCTGACATCAGGTTTATAGCTTATCGCCCAATGCTAAGACTCTCTGCATAGTCGAGTCTCAAAGTCGTATTTTTTAAACTGAGTGCCCGAAGGTGCAAGCGAGCCTCTTAATTTTCCATGGCCATTTATCATTTTTATCAGAGTGGTTCATAAATAGCGCTTCATTAGAAACCCATCATTCAGCTGGTGTGTGTGTGTGTGTGTGTGTGTGTGTGTGTGTGTGTGTGATTAGAAAATAAAATGACGCGAATAGCAACTGATAACGCCGATTGAACCGACCCTGCAACACAAGAGGGATCACCCGGCGAAGTAGAAAAGGAGCTTTATAGGCCACCCTGTACAGCATAAACAATGCTAGATGTAGTTAGCCTGCATCTCACATTACAAAGTGAAGTAGGAACAGTACAGAAAGGTTAAACGTGTTCTATCACCATTACATGCTTCGTAAAATGTAAAAAGGAGGAGGTTCGTCAGCTTCATCGCCCTTTCAAAATTAATGTGATCATTAAACGGGGTCCACATCAAAATCGTGCTGACGCGGAAGGGTGCAGGCGGGGCACTTATAATCCTTATAAGTGGCCCCACTGGACGCATGTGGGTGCAGGCAAGAACTTCCAAGGGAGTTACAGTGATGGGGAACTCCCAGCAGCATTCGTCCGCGCCAGCAAGTACGTGGTATGGGCACTCCTTAGAATCCAGATATACAATTATTATGAAAATAGAGTATGCGAAGATGTGTGCTGTCTCCTAATTTATAAAGATCAGGTATAAAACACTGTAATATTGGCAAAGCTCATACTGCGATGCACTTCATATAACTCAATCACCATCGAGGTAGAGATGTCAGCATCTGTTTATACGTTCTATGCTCTATGGTCGTATGCTTTAACTAGATATCGAGAAGCGGGATGCAAAACTTCAAAATCTTGACGATGATTTTTGAAGTATTTGACAATGATGGAATATATTTGGCCTTCCTATATACAGTAGCTGCTGACTGCATTGTGTGGTATGGTTTGCGGACTGACCATACGTAATAACCGGAGGCGTTACAAAAATAATTGATAAAATGTACGAGTTTGCTTTCCATTTTGCAATTTAAGGTTTAAACATACTATCCTTAATCTTCCCATGGTCAAGTTCCCTCTGCATTTTCATTTAGGCTGGCGATGGTCGATTGTATTCAGCTATGGGAGAAGAATATGAGTATGTAAGTGTCAGTATTGTCTCCATTAATTCCCTTATGATTCAGTCAATTGTGATGCATTATTTTGTCCTTACATGAGACGACTTAGTTCAGTTGAGAATGAGCCATGGGATCACGAGAGTCTTAATGATAATGCCGAAAGTCAGGGATTGCCTTCGTCTCCCTGAACTCAGGTTAAGTAACACGACCGAAATTTGAATCAAGTTTTAGTCATTTCCCTGGTGCCAAAAAGAAGTATTTTCCTTCACGTAGAAAGAATAAAAACGAGTCAGGATTATCTGAACCTCACCAGACTTAACCACTTCTCTCTAATAAGGTAGGCCTACTTTTCATTTAGTTTTTGCTACCTTCAGACGATTTTATTCAGCTTAGCAGAGACGTTTCGAACTATAGAATTTGAATTATAGTTGTCGAGTGACTTCGGTCTGTCTGGCCGAGCAGCAGCATCAACCGCAGGCAAGCAACCTCTCCTACTTGGCTGACCTGCTAAGTAAACCAATGTTCCCTTGCGGTTTGGGGGAAGAGTGTGGATGTTTGATTCCTGGATGGATGCCGCATTTGGGTATCTCCACCCAGTTAACAGGGGCATAACAGTAGGCTCCCATATCACCCCGTTATTTTGTTATATGTTACCAATCAGCATTGCAAGTAGTTTCATGAGTTACAGGAAAACAACAGGCTTGTCACTCAGTGCAAAGCCACTTGAAGTGGAAGAAGAGTATAGGAATTATGGGAAGGATGGGAGAAATAAGAAGAGAGGAGGGGAGAACACAGAAAAAAAAATGATAAAAGTGAAAGGAGTAGGCAGCATTAATTGAGTGAGCGGATGATGGTCACCACCACCTAGTAAATCCTTCATTGTATTATCTAACATAAAATCATCCGGGGGTAACAATAATTAGCTATAAAAAGACATTATCGTACTGAATGGGTTAACGCAGTCTGGACACACCTGTTCTCTCTTAAGTGGCATGCTTGTGGGAAGTGATTGTGTCGTCGAAAGCACCATTAGTCTGCAGTCTGAAAGTCCTTAGTTCGATTCCCGGGCCGGCCGTGAGCTCATCTGGCAAGGTCTTCTTTACTCCATTCTGTCCGTACACTCGGCTCCACCTGTATGTACTACACGGGGTGGTGTGTTAGGTATTTTACATGACACCAGTGTATTTGTTTACTTCTCATTTACAGTGGTATGGTTATTGTAATGGGGTTGCTTGAAAATAATAGATATGAGACGTAAACTAATACACTAGTGTCACTAAGCCCTCCAACACACCACTCCCTGTAATACCAGTACGTGGAGGCAACTGCATAGTCTCAAAAAAGTGTTGGCTCCCCTAGACCCGATGTTTCTGTAAATGCGCGCAACAGGTAGATAAAAAATGGTTGGCATTTCTGACAGTGGTCTGTACATTTCCGTTTTGTTTTCGTGCTCATTATAATCACCATATATGTAGTATACCACATACTCTTACATTAGAAGACAGTCCAACACTATTTATACCATATCCAAAATCACTACCATTACTTGTAACCCGAGTAATTCATGCTCATTAGATGACGTCTGTTCCAACAGATGGGATGCCAAGTAACAGTATAACGTCCAGGTCCCTATGTTTGCATGAACCGAACTTACTGTCGAACTGTTTCGAATGCAATATACAATAAACTAAAGTGACTGAATCACACTTTGCATGAACTGAAATGTGTATCAAACTGTCGTATCAAATAACAACATTGTAATTTGTTGTAATACCAGTATTATTTCCCTCTGAAGTGAATGAATCCAGTGGAGACAATTGTGAGACATAAGTCGAAACAATGTCATGCACACTCATGGGTTTTAGAGTCACCACATAAACCTCTCAAAAATCACTAGGCGTTATCATCACCCTTCACGAAACAAGACTAAGCTTATTGATATATTTACCTAATATACTATATTACTCTATTAAAGATGGCCACTATGACACAATAATAAAGCACGCTCCTTAATACTACCTGGCAACTCTCCCATACAAAGACGGCAGGCCTACCAACATAATCTAGGTGTGTACAGTTATAGTTTAGAAGGCTTCGTCCATTGTGTCACAATGTTTCGACAAGGAGAGGTTAATACTTCCTTGGGAAGCTGTACCTGAAACTGAAATAGAGACTGGGTTAAAAATTCGACGGTTGGGATGCCGTAGTATGCGACTGAGACGAAACTGAACATCTGCCAAACTGACCCTCAGATATTGTAGCTGCGGATGCAGGCCTTCTCCTGATTAACTAGGAAGTAATATGAAACGCTAGGAAGTAATATGAAGCTGGTCAAGCTCCCCTCAGTACTTAAAGAGTAACAATTGATAATGAAAGGAAAAAGTTTGCAGTCGGTACAGAGATATGCAGCATATCTTTCTACCAAAACTTAATCCCTGTATATCAGACAACTTTAAAAATTGTTGAAAAATATGTATTATTGCAAATAAGAGCGAATTTTTATATGAATCCTTTGATTTTAGCTGTGTATGTACACATTAATGCATCAAATTTGTTTTATAAGTTTGATTATCTGTATGAAGTTAATTATTCACTTATTTCTATGTATTTATAGTTTTATTTCTCACTTTTCAGTTCTGCTGTTACTTCCTTATTTTCTTTTCTTTTCCTTACTCATATTTTTCTTTCTTATTTACCTTTGTATCTTTAAATTCATTTAATATTTCTTAGTTTCATTCCCCTTTTCATAAACGCATTTTCTCCTCTGTCCCTTATTTCTAATATTCAACCGTCTTTTGTCAGTCGACACTCCCTTTGTTACCCTTTCATTCTCCATGCATTCTAAATTTGCATCCCTCTCGATACGCTTCTTTCAGGTGAATACATACATACATACATGCGTGAATATTCCATTAACACAGGGAAGCAAGCGGCACCGTAAGGCTTAGTATTCGTCACAGAGGCAGCGGGGAAACGACTCTATTGACCTGCCGTAGTTGGGGTAGCGAGTTGGTCAGCTGTTAACCATCCCTTGTGCTTGGCCATGCGAGGTTATTGCTATCGATTGTGACTCGCTCTTTCTGTTTTTCATATTCGGTCTGTCGCGCTTTCTCTCGTTTTAGGTCTCTCTCTCTCTCTCTCTCTCTCTCTCTCTCTCTCTGTCTCTCTCTCTCTCTCTGTCTCTCTCTCTCTCTCTGTCTCTCTGTCTGTCTGTCTCTCTCTCTCTGTCTGTCTCTCTGTCTGTCTGTCTGTCTGTCTCTCTCTCTCTCTCTCTCTATGGGGGGTGTATTGTATTCGGTTTGTCACTTTCTCTTCTCTCTCTCTCTCTCTCTCTCTCTCTCTCTCTCTCTCTCTCTCTCTCTCTCTCTCTCTCTCTCTCTCTCTCTCTCTCTCTCTCTATGGGGGGTGTATTGTATTCGGTTTGTCACGTTCTCTTCTCTCTCTCTCTCTCTCTCTCTCTCTCTCTCTCTGGCGTTAGCTGGAACAGTAAGCTAGATTTGCCTGACCACGATAAAGTTTATGGAGAATCAGAATAGCACCCAGGGTCTCTTAACTCGCTCCCGGATGAATAAAATCGTCTGAGTCTGCTGGAAAAAGAGTTGTCTGGACCATGAGAGGGTAAAGGCAGATGCTGAGCAGTGTTTACCCCTTCAGTGCCATGACATATATTTTGCAGTTTATTTTTGCTTTCAGACGGTTTTATACAGTGTTAGTTGTAGCCAGTCAATAAATCAATCAACCAACCAGTCAATCAATCAGCCAATCAATCAATCAATCAATCCATTATTTCAATCAATCAATCATCAGTTAATCAATCAATCGATAAATCAGTCCATTATTTCAATCAATCAATCAATCCATTATTTCGCAGTACAGCTGCAGGGACAGTAGTTAAAAACAAACCTTGAAAATTCTGTCTTGGTTGTAAGAGTAGTAGTAGAAGAAGCAGTAATTGTGGTAATAGTAGTAATTTCGAATCCTATATTCATCTGCACGTGAACCCAGTTGACTGCAGGCTGAAAGTGTCCCCCTCCTGCAGTCCACCATCCTCCTTACGGGGGATAGGGAAGGAGCTGAAAAACACATGCATGCTTGTAACTAGGCAGCTCCACCGCCTAGTTATATTGGCGCCACCACACGAAGGCGTCCCTCTCCTGCATCCCCCTAGGAGTGAAAGGGGATATTGAAATTTTAAGTTAGCCTTAAAAGCCACTTCTGGAAACAGCAGGAATAAAATAAGTAAATACGTCCTCAGTTTGAAGGAGCTGAATTGATTGCTGACTGGTGGTTCTTTTGATGAGTCCGACCCTCACTAGCTAAAGCTTCTGGCAATTGATAGATATGTAACTGGAATCTTAGATGAAGAGATGGGTAGAGAGATAGATAGTTAGAGGTAGAATGTTGGATAGATAAACAGACGCATGGACGATGAGATAGATATAGATAGAAAAATAAGTAGACAGACAGATCTGTAGGTAGACACACATAGATAGACAGATAGCTAGGTTAGTAGGTAAGTAGAATGACAGGTAGATAGATTAATAGACAGACAGGCAGGTAGACAGATAGGTAGGTAGGTAGACAGATAGCCAGACAAACAGACATGGATAGATATAAGACTGCAGGGCCACAAATTTCTTTTATGTACTGAACAGAAAAATAATTGCGACCATAGAAACCAAATGCTTTCTTAAATAAATTAAATCTCTTTAACTATTAAAATATTCCTCAGCTGAATAAAATCGAGCGTTGGATAAAATAAACCAAATATTCCCCAAAGTAAAGATTATACAGTTAACTCTCATGCTCCTATGACTCTCTCTCTCTCTCTCTCTCTCTCTCTCTCTCTCTCTCTCTGTCAAATAAAATCATCTGGCGTTAGTAGAAATTAAATGCAAAGAACCCGATCGTAGAAGAGATAACAGTGACCATATTTACACTCTCAGGCTCCTATGATCCACTCTTGGCTGAATACAATCGTGTCATCAGCTGGAATAAAAACTGAGCGAGACCAAGAAGGGATTAAACTAGCATAAGGTCATCTGGCTGCCACTATTTTTTTTTAAACTAAACATATTCGTCTTGTGTTAAATGAATAATAGAAGTTACTCATGTTCTTTGGAAGCAGCAAATAATAAAAGTGGACAGCACTGACAGAGCACATATTTCCGCCTACGCCTCCAGCCAGCGCCTACACCAGACAACTCATCGCCACCAAAACTTAGTAAACTTTTCTTTATTCCATGGCCTATATATCCACAAAATTTTATTGAAATCTATCCATAACTCTCTTCGATATCTAGTGGACAAACAAACAAAAACAGTCCTGAACCAGAAGTCGAACTCAGATCATCACCAAAATCGTATTAACTCTTCCTTGGCCCATGACCCACACATCCACAAAGTTTCACTGAATTTCATCGATAACTCTTTTTAGATATCTTGAAGAGAAATTATAACACACACACACACACACACACACACACACACACACACACACACACACACACACACACACACACACACACACACACACACACACACACACACACACACACACACACAAATGGGGGTAAATACGTAACCTCCAGTTTTGGTGACTCAGGTAATAATATTAAAGACAAGCTTTAATTCTATTCTCATTGCTAACATACTAACTGAACCAAATTATCTTGTGGTAGCAGGAATAAATTATCCAGGTGAGTTCATAGCAGCAAAACGATTTAGACATATATATTAAACCGTACATGGTCAAGACAATATTTTCTCATCCCTCTGAAACCAAAGGATATTATTCGCCTGGGGCTAAGTAAAGGGTTGATTAAGATAGATATTAACCCCCTTCATGGTCAGGGCAGCTCTAATTTTCCATTTTTCCCTGACTCCAGACTATCTGAATCGGTAGAGAGGCGGCTTGCAGTCCTAATGGACCCAGGATCGAATCCCGGCTGGGGCAGGGAACAGTTTAAGGATTTGAATTTCCTAAAAAGCAGACTTTCCTGATCTACCAGATGACCCGCCGACATGTCGTAAAAATACCCCCGCTAATATCAGTACACCAGTCCTGTATGAGACAGCCCTAGCATGTATTCAATATGGACGGTGGGTGTTAGCGCCGAAGTGGTGACATGTGGAGGTGTAGGAGGACTACTGGGCCTTGGGATAGGCCACTGCCCCCAAGAAATAGGCCCTGAGCCTTTGCCCAGAGTCGGACACGTAAAAAAAAAAAAAAAAAAAGACTGAGCGCGAGTGTCGGAACCTGAGACTCCTTTGGCTTTAACCTGTCCTAAAACTGACATCTCTCCATCTTCACTGCCAAGCTGTAACAATAGATTAACACTTGAATATGGTGCTAGTCACGAAGAGGTGCTGTGGAAAGTAGAGCTACTGTATTGTCTTATTCTGCCATTAAGCTAAGGAGAATAGGTTGAAAATGGACGGAAAACTGGGTCAAGTCAGAATAAACAAACTATATCACTTTTTCCGCTGGTGGTCCTCTCGATTAAACTAAATAGTCGTGCATTGCCCTGGATACGCAATACGAAACTGTGTCCTCAACTAAAATAGTATTAATGTTTTTTGTTTTTTTTTAAGCTTATGACTGTTATGTTTTCTTGTAGCAGAGAAATATCGTCTAGTAATAGCCTAAATAAAACATATTTGCCTCTAAAGGAAAGAAATGGTACATGAATAAAATTTTTAACCCTCCTCTTCGTATGTTTCTCTCAGGTGAACATAATCATGTAATGTTTAATCTAGGAAAAAAGGAAATATATACACGCCTAAATGGCAAAAGAGTTTAAAGTTATGAACGTTTTTGTCATTAAGTTCTCTCAGTTCTGAACAAGCTCATTAACGCTGTCTGAATATAATAAGTACATGACTCTACAGCAGATAATATTTGCATAAAAAATAATCCTGTTTAGTGTGGATATCTCTCAGCTGAACAAAATCATCTTGTATTTATCTAACATTAATACATATATGTGTGTATGGCAACGAAAAGGGCAATTAAATGCACATTCCTACCCCCATACTACTCCTCATTCTCCCAGCTGAAGAAAATCGTCTATCTTTCAATCAATCAATCAATCAATCATTTCCTGTGGTACCCCACGAGGTGCATAGGACCTCGATGAACTCTCCACCAATATTTGTCTCTTGCCATCTCCTTCAGGTCCCACCAACACTCCTCTCCTGCTTCTCTTTTCATTGTCCTCAACCAGGTTTCCCTCAGCCTACCTCTAACTCTTCTTCCTCTAGCAGTCCACTCTAGCACATCCTGTATTAAACTGCCTTCTTTTCTGTATATGTGCCCCAGCCACTTCCAGCGAGACAGTCTCACGTATTCATTAACTGGTTCCACTCTCGTAATTTCCCTTACTCTTTAATTTGTTACTCTGTCTTGCCACTTTACCCCAAGAATCCTTCTCAGTATTTTATTCTCAAATCCTAATACTTTCTGATCTGTTGCAATTGTACTGTACCATGACTCATGCCCATAAATTAAAATTGGTCTAACCGTGGACTTGTAACGTTTCACTTTAATATGTACCGAAAGCATATTATTATTCCAAACAGATTTCAACATTCCAACAGCTCGCCAAGCCTGTCTAATCCTCTCCCCAACTTCATTGTTTAATGAGCCATTAGATGATACAATCGTTCCCAGATAATTAAAGTTTTCTACATTCTTCACCACATTATTCCCAATACACAATCATTTTGGTTCTCCACGTTCCTATTAATAGTTTCAGTCTTTCCACAATTTATTGCCAATCCCACTTTTTCTCCTTCCTCCACCAGACAATCAAACACCCTCCGCATCTCGTAAATACTTCCGCAAATCAGTACAATATCATCAGCATAGTCCAAATCCATCAGCTTCTTATTTTCTTTCCAGTTAATTCCTGCACTTGTTCTCCTTACAACCTTTCTCATAACATAATCCATAACCAGAACAAACACCAATGGCGAAAGAACTCCTTGAATCACTCCTGACCTAACTTGAAATGGATCACTCAAAGAACCACCCACCATTTCCTTACAAAAAGTACCTTCATGCAGGCTTCTAATAATATTTACAAACTTTTCTGGTATACCATAGAATCCCATAATTTTCAACATAGCTTCACGTGAAACAATATCAAACGCCTTTTCAAAATCCACAAAACACATTCTAAGTGGCATTTTCATCTCATTAGCTTGAATCCAACAACTTAATTAGTGATAGACAGTATGGTTTTCGCCAAGAAAGATCCACCATTGACATGCTTAATCTTCTGACTCACACCATCCATCAATTAGTTGACTTACATGGTGAAACTCACGCTGTAGCCCTGGATATTTCTAAAGCTTTCAATAGAGTGTGGCACATTCCCTGTTGTCCAAACTCCCTTGCTATGGACTAAACTCTTTTGTTCCTTTGATTTCCTCATATCTCAGCAACAGAAAAATAAGAGTATAAGTAGATGATGTATATTCCAATTTCCACTCAATTAAGGCTGGCATGCTGCAGGGATCAGTTCTGGCACCAACCCTGTTCCTCGTTCATATTAATGATCTCTTATCTGTCACCCACAATCCCATCCATTCATATGCAGATGACTCAACACTTCATAGTTCATTCAAGCTCAGACATCCATTTACAAAGTCTGATATCTCTAACTCTTAACTCAGTACAGCCATCTCTTTAAACCAAGACTTATCCACGATCAGTGAATGGGGACAAAATAACCTTGTCTCATTTAATGCTAGTAAAACTAAATATATACAATTTACTAATAGACAGGTATTGCCAGAATCATATATTACTTCAGTGCTACAAATATTCCCATTTCCAACAGTATATATTGAAATTCTCGGCGTCTCGCTTAACAATGCCCCTCAGCTGGACCTCTCATGTCAGATCACTTGCTAAAACCGCCTCAAAGAAACTTGGATTATTGTACAGAATCCGTAACTTCTTCACTGACGAGCAGTTAGCTATAATTTATAAGAGTCATGTGCGCTTTCAGCTTGAATATTGCTCACCCTTGTGGAATGGATGCGGAGAGGTTGCATTAAAACAACTAGACAAAATTCAGAACAAAGCTGTTAGAATTATTAATAACCCTGCTATTACTAACAAACTACCTCCCTTGCAAGTAAGAAGGAATGTTGCCTCCCTTGCATTATTTTACAGATATTTTTATAGCAAATGCTCAGACGAAGTTGCGTCCATTGTGCCACCTCTCCATGCCTTCCCTCGTGCTACACGGGCATCTGGTAGCGCTCATGACTGGAATGTCACTCAGCCATTCTGCAGAACTTCTGCCTATCAGAATTCTTTCATTCCCCGAACTGCATCTCTCTGGAACTCGTTTCCCCAGAGTTGTTTCCCTCCAAACTTCAACCTACAGCTGTTCAAGTCTAACTCTTACAGATATTTTATGAACAGAGGACACCAGTAATCTGGTGCATGGATTTTTTTTTCTTCGTTTGCTTCCCTTCCTCTGTTCTGTTATTAAAAAAAATAATAATAATAATAAATAAAAATCTGATCATTACAACCTCGACCCTTTCTAAATCCCGCTTGTTCTTCTCTTAAAATTTTATCAATTTCTGGCTCTATTCTGTTCAACAAGATTTTGGAAAAGACTTTTGCAACTACCGGTGTCAAAGTTATCCCCTCCAATTGCCACACACACTTAAACCTCCCTTTTTTGGTATTTTTATAATCACTCCATTTTTCCACTCTTCTGGAATTCCACCATTATCCCAAGCCACATTAGAAAGTTTCAAAAGCGCGTTCATCAACTTGTCATTTTCCACCTTAAGCATTTCAGGAAATATTCCATCCTCTCCTGGGGCCCTAAAATTCTTTAACTCCTTCATAGATTTTTCTACCTCTTCCAAGGTTATATCCCCGGTTTCTATCTGCAAATCTCTCTCGGCTGGCAAAATGTCCTCTCCAGCTGGGATTGGTCTATTTAGAACAGATTCAAAGTGCTCTTTCCACTTTCCTTTTATATCCAAATCTTTAGTCATCAAGTTACCATTTCTATCTCGTACAGGTATTTCCTTCCTTCTCTTTTCAGTCCCAGTTAACCCCTTTATGGTCTGATACGCTGCTCTTGTGCTCTGACCGTCATTTTTACTTAATTTCTGTCTCTGTTGCCTTTTCATTATAGCCTCCTCTTATCACGTCTAACGAGTCTTTTTACTTCAGAATGCAAACTCCAGTACTTTGCTCTAAGTACTTCAACTACCTGGCCATCAACATGTTGTTCTTCGCTTCTTAACTTCGCCTCTTTCCTTTTCTGAATTGCATTCCATGTTTCATCTGACATCCACTTTTTTCTTCTCGCTTTCCCTTTTTCTTAATAGTAACCTTAGCACTCTCATGCAAAACGTATTTTACCCCTCTCCACATTTGATTAATATCATTGTCTTCAGATTCCATCAAAGTCTGCAGGACTAGAAACCTCTTCCTACATTCCCACCGAAACTTTTCCTTCGTGTTCTCATCACTTCTCAGCTCATCAAAATCATAATTATTACCTCCTGTACAATTACTATTAACGTTTCTCTTAAGTTTATTTTAATCTTTGACACAACAAGTTGATGATCACTACCTATATCTGCCCCCCTAATTACGCTAACATCTTGCAGATAACTCCTATGCCTTCTGCTAATTGTAATGTGGTCAATCTTGTTACAGTTTTTACCACATGGTGAAATCCAAGTAGTCTTATGTATTTCTCTATGTTCAAAGATAGTTCCACCAATTATAAGGTCATTTGCCAAACAAAAGCTTCCAAATCGCACCCCATTTTCGTTTCTTATACTAACACCCTCCTTACCCATACAATCTTCAAAGCAATCCCTACTACTGCCAACAATCGCATTAAAATCACCAATGCAAACTAACACATCATGTCTTGCCACTCTATTCACTACATCCTGCAGCTTCTCATAAAAGTCATCCTTCATTTCATAAGCAGCCTCATTTGTCGGAACGTACCCTACAACCACACTGATATTATCAGTCAGATTTTAAACGAGCATAAAGCAAGCGCTCATTAATTTGTTCAAACTCACATACTACCTTACAAGCATCTTTACTCAGCAGTAAGCCTACTCCTTGGTAATGATTTCCATCACTCCTACCAGAAACCAACATAGTAATACCATCTTTCAAATTCATTTTATCAACTCCAAGCAACCTCGTTTCTGTAAGAGCACAAATATCCATCTTGTATTCCTTGAACGCTGAAATAAGTTCTACCATTTTACCAGCGTGACTGAGAGTTCGAACATTCCAGTTTCCTATTCTTAAGGTTCTTCTTGGATGTATAAACTTATTTCTACACCGTGGGATTCTTAGCACCCCCTGCCCACTTAAGGGCTGCACGGGACTGAGGGCCATTGCTTCGTAACCAGAGTTCATCAAGATTTCTTAGGCAAAAATATTTTACCCTGGAGCCAATGCCAGTGGCTCGCAGGAATCAGACAGTGGAGAGAGGAAATTAACTAAATGAAAGTAAAATGCAGAGGGTTTGGGCAGACAAAGTACAAGGGAAAGAAAGAGAGCAAAAAGAATGTAGATAAAAGTGTCCCTTTTAGTCGCCTCTTACGACAAGCAGGGAATACAGGGGAAGTATTCTATCCCCCCTTCCCCAAGAATACTTTCCAATGGTGATGACAGAATTAAATTGTAAAATCGCAACTTAGGCCTTCCAGTTCGTTTTTCAAACCCTGATCTTATAATCTCATTAACTGCAGATACTCTTACTTAGAAACAATGAGATGAAGGTTAAAATGATAAAAGCAGTCTATAACTAATGCCCAGTATTATTGCAGCACTGTTATTTTCCTCGAGTTAACTCCTAAAGATTATAGTAAGAGTATGAAAACTCTTAGCAATCAAAGGCTACGTTTAGCAATACAACGTACAGGTGAAGGGTAAAGTCATACTTCAGTCTCTTCGGTTCAGTGATCTATTTTCTCTTATATTTTTGCTGTCACCATACGAATATATTTGTTTTAAAACAGTCCCTTTGTCGAATTCTTTACGTCTAACCTTACTGTAGTTAAATAAATTCATGAAAAGAGAGAGAGAGAGAGAGAGAGAGAGAGAGAGAGGGTGGGGGGAGATTTTGAAATTGTGAGGCGGTAATTTAGACTGTATCAACCTCGCCTAGATTCAAAAAACCTCTTTTAAGCTATATAAAGCCTTTGAAACCAGCACACACACACACACACACACACACACACACACACACACACACACAGAAAATGAAAAACGCAGGCTCTCACACATACACAAAAAAATACCCACAAACAAGTACACAAACAGCATATTTACTTGCACAACACCCATATAAAAAAATGAATATAAAAACACATACACAAGAACACAGAAAAACATACATACAAAATACACACGCAAAATACAATATAAGCACACAACACAATCATGAAATTCACACACACACACACACACACACAAAGTTAAAAACACAGGCTCTCACACATACATAGAAAAAATAACCTCATACAAATACACAAAAAGCACACTTACTCGCACAGCACACTCTTAAAAATATAAATATTATAACACATACGCAAGAAGGCAGAAAAACACATTCTGTACACACACACACACACACACACACACACACACACACACACACACACACACACACGAAATACCTCATCGAACGAATGCTTTAATCAAATATGCCCAACACAAGGCTATATATTTTGCAACACAGGACTCAGAGTTTTGCAATATTGGAGTTTGTGTCCAATTTCAATTACCACATATCAATATTTTTTTTTTTTTTCCTGTTCCCACTCACTGACCTCTTTTGTATATTCGTGAACCATATCCAAATTTTCAAAACTTAGTGGCAAAGGTGTGGAGAGGCTATTTTGCGATAATTTCTAGAGGATTTGGTGATGATAAAATATCTCACTTTTCTATACTGTTGCTGACTAGATAATAGAAAACGTCTGACCTTCCTATATCCTTGCTGACTTTATATTGGAACATTCTTACTTTTGTGTCTCGTTGCTAACTAGACGATAGATCATGTCTGACCTTTCTTTACAGTTGCTGACTAGATAATAAAACATGTCTTTGTGTATCCTTGTTGACTGCACCCTATAATATGGGATCCACTCTGATTACATCTAAATATTATAGTCGCGGCACGCGACTATGTTATTATCGTGCCCTGGCAACCTGCCATTCAAAAGTGCGTCTGATTTCGGGTATATATAATATGAGACGCATGTGATTCGTGTATAATATGTCCATGTATAATAATATTGGTGTATAATATATTCGTGAATTATAATATGATTCGTGTATAATATGATACGAAATCAGACGCACTTTTGAATGGTAGGTTGCCAAATACGATAATGACAACCTGAGTCGTGCGCCGCGACTGTATAGTAGTCCCTTCACAGATCAGCATAAGAAAGAATACTTGCTTACATCTATGTGTTCTCAGGATTAGAAGGATAAATATCGCCTAAGGACTTTATTCAGTTTAGGGGACTTACCTTGCAGTGAAAGAGTTAGATATCATGTTCATTAATCCCTTGACATCAGTGCAGTTGTGTGCCTCTCTCTCTCTCTCTCTCTCTCTCTCTCTCTCTCTCTCTCTGTTTATCTATCTATCTATCTATATCTTTCAATTATTACCTTAGCTCCCCCCACACAATTTATAGCACATACAAAATTCACTCTATATTCAAAAGTGTTCCCACTACAAGCTAATATTTCAGCACTATCGTTCTCTGTTCATCCATTGATCCTCTGGGTAACTGAGTTTTATACAGGAATTATACAGGTCCATCCCCAACACTAGTATTTGTTGATTCGTTTCAGTATTTCGTTTGCCCAGCCTGATGCTTTAGGGAAATATATTTATCTTTGTTTTTCTTTTTTTATCGTTAGTCTTTGAGTCTGTCACACTGCCATTTGTTTTAATACTCACTGTTTCTCCCCAGTTCATATACAAAGTCAACACGCTTTCCCTATGTAGTCAGTACCCTTTTCTTGTATCGTCAGCACCCTTTCCCTATGTAGTCAGCTTTCTTTCCCATGTAGTCAGCACCTTTCCCCTGTGCACAGTTAGCACTCTTTCCCTGTGTAGTCAGCTCCCTTTTCCTATGTAATCAACATCATTCCCCTATGCAGTCAGCACTCTTTCCCTATGTAGTCTGCAGCCTTTTCCTATGCAGTCAGCACCCTTTCTCTTGTACTCAGCATTCTCTCCCAACACAGTCAACAACTTTTCCCAGTGTACAGTCAGCAACAACAATCATGTCACTTTTGCTTTTTTCACCATAGATTTTGAGCCTCATGAATCTGCATCAACGACACACGAATTTTTCTAGACGCAGGTCAGTATCATCAATATCAGTTGCTCTGCATTCACTACACTAATTCCGAAGTTCCGTGGAGAGAAAAACGAGAGGTGCCAGGACGTTAAGGGTCGTCTACTTATAGCCGAAAAATTAAAGTATGAGACACACTCCAAATTTTGTATGATGATTTTTATGTACACCGATGGAAAATTCCGCCTTTTACACCTGCCTGCCAGTTCGGACCCTTATGAGTGAGACAACCACTAGTGAAGGGGTAACCAGTCACACAAATGTTTGGTACCACTGTATGGGAGGGGAGAGGTTAAGGGAGGAGGAAGGCTGGGGGAGCTGATAGTTCCTACCCCTCCCTCTTCCATCCCCATCCTTCTCACACAGTTACCAGATAGATGAATGGTGGTTACTGTTCGCTACCAGTTGTCTCACATGTACTATATCGAAGTAGTGAGCGAGTGTATAACGCTAAACTTTCCTCGGGTGTACGTGATGATGGAACGTATTTGGTATTTTCTATGGTGTTGCTTGCAGGCTGACCATACCTAATAACCACAGGCGTTCCATAGACGATCTTCTCTAATTAGGAGTTTGGAATCCACTTTTCCATTGAAGGTTTATGCATACGGCATTTAAAATCGAGAGTATCCCGTGTGCACCTGTTTGTCCCTGTATCTTTACTATGTCAAAAAATAGCTTTTTCACCATGTACTGTATTTAACACCTCACCTTTATTTGTCATATTCTATCCATTCCTGTACGAACTTCATCAACGTTGTTTCCCAGAGTGGTGGGGATTTTATTGAATGGGAATTATAAAATGTAAATAACTGAAAAACTGTGCAGCTGCTCTCAGCAATGTCTATATTTTTCTCGGGCTGCTTACAAATAAAGCGAAACTCCAAGACGACTGATTACTGCTGAACGCTTAGGCAAATTCTAGCTAAAATTTAATATACTTTTGAAATGAAATTAATGAAAGAGTGCAGTAAAATTCTGGTTGTTTTTAATGATATTCGTTGCAAGATCTCATTTTGTTGTGAAATGTTCCCCGACGTAATAAATTTCCATCATCATCATCATCATTTGTACTCCTTTGTGCTCCTGTAAGATCTTCCAAATCATAATGCTCAATAATGGAAGAAAGAACTGAGTGAGTAGAATCCAAATATAGGAACAGAAAAATATTGAGATTAGAAACTATCAAGAGAATGACTTGCTCTGAACCCAGCTCAGTTACGCTCGATTAGTTTACTATACAGGGCTGACAAGATTTTAAAATGTTATATTAATGAAGCGAGATTCCATCATCATCATCATCACTGTCATGAACAACAATGCCGTCTTCCTAACTCTTTTTCCCACTAATACAAAAAGAGTCGGGGTGAGTGACTGATGGATCTAGAAACGAAAATATCAAAGAAGAGAGGCAGCATAACTGTCGACAGAATGCCCAGGTTTTCAACTCATTTGTTTATTGTTCAGTTTTATCCCTTTCAGGTAAAGGAAGCATTTTGCCGCACATACAACAGGAGCCAAATATAATGCTAGTCCTTAACCGTCACACACTCAATGAGTTACTTTACCTTTGTAATCTTTCTACAGAGTAAGGTCCAGGCCTTAAGGGGTGTATCTGGAAAATAAAACTTTGCACAGTGGTAGACCTCCATTGGGTCAGGTTTCAGGCAGGATGGGATCCTCATGGACTTGTCCCCACAGCGGGAGCGCCCCATCCGGAGGTCCCAGCCAATGTCATTTGGAACAACATTTTTTTTTTTTTTAATCCTACCTAGGAACACATATTTTTGCATAGTGGTAAAGCATCACTTCATCGAGGTTATAATCAGGGTGGAACCCCCGAGGTCTAGATCCTATGGTGAATGGCCTCCTGGGGTCCCAGTCAACGCCATGATGCAAAGCCGTTATTTATTTATTTATTTTTTTTTAGGAACATGAAATTTCGCACAGGGATAGACCTTATCCTGGGACAGGTTTTGGGTAGGGTTTGAGCCATAAGGGCCACCCCCACGGGATGGTGGTCACCGGCAGTCCTGATCAAAGCAGTTTGTGTACGGCAATAATTTTTAGCCAAGAACTACGAAATTTTGCAAATTAGGAGACGTTCATCCTGACCACGTTTCATGAAGGGTGCGACCAGTAAGGGTCCCCGTGGATCCCAGCCGAGGTCGTTATGCACAGCCATGGATTTTAGACTGAAGGACGTTCACCCAAGTCACTTTTTTGGCAGGGAGTGACCCCCCAGGGGCAGCCCCCACAAAGGAACAGTCACAAGGGAGATCAATACCATAGTTTTTAACCTGAAAGCATGTAATTTTGCACAATGGTCTACCTTTACCTGGAGCAGAATTTTGCCTGGATAGGCCCCAAGGTAAATTCCCTTTACAAAACTACATTGGTGGTTGCAACTATCAAAGGTGTCCTTTGTCTTGTTCCTTTCATTTTTGATAGTTCAAGAAGACTCTATTCAGCTTTGCACCCTGCAAGTTAAGTGTGTGTGTGTGTGTGTGTGTGTGTGTGTGTGTGTGTGTGTGTGTGTGTGTGTGTGTGTGTGTGTGTGATTATTGAATGACCAAAGTTTCCCATTTAAGAAGACAAAAATTTGCATATTGGTATATCTCCACCCAGACCATGTTTTAGGAAAGGTGGGGAGGCCTCTAGGAGCCGTTGAGAGGACGGGGAACACTATTATGCATGGCCATAAATTTACCAAGGAAAACGATATTTTTCACCGTGCTAGACCTCACTCTGACCCAGTTTTATAGCCAGGGTGGGGCCCCTGCTAACTATGACCATTGCTAAC
Organism: Coenobita brevimanus; assembly: GCF_032717465.1. Taxonomy (NCBI): domain Eukaryota; kingdom Metazoa; phylum Arthropoda; class Malacostraca; order Decapoda; family Coenobitidae; genus Coenobita; species Coenobita brevimanus. The sequence goes on along the minus strand of NC_136955.1, from coordinate 12,331,759 downwards.
TTCACCAGTTCAAAGACGCTTCTGAGATGTATGAAATTTCTGGTGGTAGCACGAATATAACAAATATTACGCACTCATTCTAAAGGGAACAAAATTCATTAAACCCCACAGTACAAAGGGTGTTTTCTAGGGCGAATAAAGGAGTCAAGGGCCAGCTGGAACAGAACACGAACGTATTGACCACAATAATAGACCATACCAAGGTTTCAAGATGATGTATGAAAATTGTTGAAGGAAAATTCCAACTCTTTATTTTATTATGAATGAATAATTTACAAACTCATGGTCGGAGTAATGCGCATTTTATTCCATGTCACACAGGACAGTTATATTCAGCTAGAAGTGACGGATAATACTGTACCCATTTTACCCTAACTTGGCCCAGGTTTTAATCCCTTTGCAGTTCGTATCACGCAGCTCAGTGGTAGAAAACGAAAATACTATGGCTCTACATCCTTTCCATAGCACTTCTTCACTACTAGCAATAAATTCTGGTGTTAAACCGTATTCAAGTCGAAGAAATGGCAACGTTAGACCAGGTTAGAATAAAACCAGTATAGCAGAATTGGGACAGCTACATTCAGACAAATTTACTGAGTGTGAATCCTGGGATCGTCGTTTAAGTAGGCTTCATAACATCTCTTCCTGAGAGATTTATTTTGCTTCTTATAGCTTGTCGTCCCCTAAAATGTTATTGAAGTTATTCTAATATCACTATTCTTCATAACAAACGTACAAAAGTATATTAACTGGTTGAATCCAGTAATAAATCACTAAGGAAGGGGTGCTACGGAACACCTATTATCGAAGAGAATTCAGCCTTGGGGCCTGAGAGTGTCAATCCTGTCACAATTAATTCTAAAAATTAATAAGTAAACAGATGAGACACGATAGTATTTCATTCCAACTTACGCAAGACGATTTTATTTAGATGACAATGAGCCATGGCAGCCTAAAGGAGTTAGTACCATTACCATTAACCCCCCACCCCCATGGTCTGAACAGCCCTTGTATTATTATCGGCCGCCTTTAGCAAGGCGAGGCGATATAGCTTTTGTTGGTGTGTGTCTATGTGTGTATGTACTTTTTGTCCAAATATATCGAAAATTTGTTGACGAATTTTCACCAAACATTCAGGAAATACCAACCATTCAGATGTGCTGAGGCCTATTTCTTTTGATAAGGAAATGATCAAAGACGACCGAATCTCAGAAGCCATACTTCTTTCTTTAATATGGATTGGCTTTTGTGAAATGCATTGAGTAAAATTCCGTAGAGTTTTGCGAATTTCCTTCCAATTTGGTTTGGAGGTACAGTAAACTGTAGCTTAGCCAGCAACATATTTTGGCGGGTGATTAGCACTCGGCTCCCGAATGCTTTTGTTTCATTACTATTATTATTATTTTTATTATTATTATTATTATAATTATTATTATTATTATTATTATTATTATGATTATTATTACTATTATTATTATTATTTTTATTATTATTATTATCATCATCATTATCATCATCATCACAATCACGCTAAGAATGAGTCACAGGAGCCTGAGAGTATAACATCTCATTAGCTTCAGCCAGCTTATAAAGGTGACATCTAAAAACTGGTGATCTAAACCATACACATTCCCTCTATTAAGAACATATCTCTGTTGAAGCCTCTCGTAATTTCTGCCCTGTATTACTCCGTCTCTTCCCCCACCCCATTGAAATACAGGTAAATTGGTCTGCCTTCCCCTCTGTGTTATTTTGCTTCGGGCCGTTCAGTAGTAAAGGTTAAGTGCAAATTAAAATCTTGTATATAACTCATCCTCTACCACTCTCTCTCTCTCTCTCTCTCTCTCTCTCTCTCTCTCTCTCTCTCTCTCTAACCCATTCTGTTCAAAAAGTCTGTCTGGGAACATGAAAATTAAAGTGGATTAAGGGGCTAAGATATTTCACAGGCAAAATAATAATAACTAAAGGCCCTCCCAAGGGGTGATCATACCAGCCGTGAGCCGATACATATCTAGCTTGGCTCGGAATACGATCTTGACCTTGACCTACTTTCACCATTTTCGAACTCGCTGGAGAATTTCATCCGCACTTCACACCTGTACAATTCTGTGATGATATCTTGAGCGGTTGCGAAGTTATCATGGTAACAGACACACAGGCCTTGACCTACTTTCGCCAATTTCGAACTCGTGATCGATTTATTTCCCTACTACACACCTGCAAAATTTTGTGATGATGTCTTCAGCAGCTGCGAAGTAATCGTGCTAACAGACACACAGACAAACTGAAAACAATACCAGCTACGCTATCGCAGCTGGTAATGAAACGCCGAGAACTCGGACCCATAGCTGTTGATGCAAACCGTCACTTGGTATGCCTGCACCATTCCTATGCCACAAACTTCCCATACGACCTCCACGACAGGGTGCATTGTGCATTGAAATGAGACTAAACATTAACTGTGTTGACCCCATATGCCCTTGACCTTTGACCCCTTGACCTTTTTGACCAAATCAGTTCATCGTCCATTCATACTATGTTACTGGCAAATGTCTGGTTGAAGTATATCGAGGGGTTCCGAAGATATCACGCCCACACCAATATTACCTTGACCTTTGACCCCAGGACCTTGCTGACCTAATCATTTCATTGTCCCTTCATATTGTATACCAATAAAAGTTTGGTCAAAATCCTTTGAGAATATAGCGCCCTCAAGAATCAAACAAATCATCCCCATATGACCCTGACCTTTGACCTCTTGATGTAACTGACTTAACCAGATATCACCTCCCCATACTGCATCACTGACAAAAGTTTGATTGAAATCCTTTGAAGTGTACAGGAGATATCGTCCCCAAAAGAGTGCTATAGAATCACGGACCCACGCACGCACGCACGAACGGACAGGCCAACCATTTAATGCCTCCATCACCATAAGTGGGGGAAGGAATAATAATAATAATAATAATAATAATAATTTGTTACCTATATACTTGTTTTGTAGCCACAATAAGGAAGCTTTGCCATAACTATTTCTGGTATGTAAGGAATGAATTATGTAAGGTATGAAATTTTGGCATCATAAACAAGTCTATAACCAAAGTAGTTCAAGGCCAAACATATTTGAAACGTGTAGGCTACTTAGATTAACAAAAGGTAGCTTCTTCTATCAACAAAATCTGAAGACAAAAGTGTGGAAGAACGCATGGGTACATTATACAATTGTTCTAATAATGGCTGACTCTATGCTTAACTGTTACCATATTCCTTTCAGATAATAAGAGGGACCACAGTTATATTTCAGTAAAGTTACAGCTTTACAGCTTTTGTGGTTTTCTCTAAAACGTGCGACAAAGAAAACACTGAACAGACTTGAATTCGGTGCTTTCAACTAGGCTAAATGGCAAAATATTCAGCCAAAATTCTCTGCAAACTTTTTTTTTATCATAGGATTTTCAACCAAGTAGCTGTATCTCAATTAGCTGCTGAGATATTTTAATTTCAAATATGCAACTTTTGCACCATGAGTATATACCTTTGAAATAGGTCAAGGTCATTTATATTTGGCACAAGTACTTGGGTTACCCTAGGGTACCTTCCTTTATAATATCATCAAGATCTAAGAAAAATAAGTGAAAAGAGAAATAAAAAACATACCAAAACACTAAGCTTCGCCAGATATATGAGGAAGCTTAATAATAATTTGACGTACTTCTGAACATAGCTCCTAGCCACAGTGCCATAGCGAGTGGGTTAATCAAGAAATTTTTCAAGGCTCAATTGTGCCAAGATTACGATCATCTAAATAAAACCGTTTGGTGTTAGTTTCAATGAGCTACTCAAGTACCTCTATAGCAACCCTAGTCTTTGCCTATAGTAAAGCACCCGGCGATGGAAATCAATATCCACGAAAAGGAAACAAACTGTATGTAACATTCTGACCCTCGAGGTCCTGCATTTACGAGATAGATTTACTACTATTCCATAAAGCCGGATCCCCAGAGTAGTTAAGGAGTGCACACACACACACACACACACACACACACACACACACACACACACACACACACACACACACACACACACACACACACACGCACGCACGCACGCAAGCACGCACGCACGCACACACACACACACACACACACACACACACACACACACACACACACACACACACACACACACACACACACACACAGTACTGGAACCGAGCAATAAAGGAACAATAAAAATCAAAGTCAAAACCCTCCCGCTATCCAGTGTGTCCCAAAACCTCACTACTTCGGGTCCGGAAAAATTGATTGGAACCGAACCATGCCTCTTGCGCGTAAACAAAGAGGAAACCCGGGAAAACTGCGGCCCGAATATGCTCGAACAAAATGTGAAGCTTCGAGGAAAAGATTCGAATATTTGCAGTTAAAAAAATTGTGGAGTGAATGCCTGCAGAGAGAGAGAGAGAGAGAAACGGACAGGCGGATAAACAGATACTAGATAGATATAGAGATAGAGAGGTAGAGACAGATAGATAGATGAATGAATGGATAGATAGATGGATGGATGGATTGATGGACGGATGGATAGATGGACGGATGGATAGACAGATAGATAGATTGGTTGACTGATTAATTGACTGATTGATTGATAGTTAGGTATATAGATATATAGATACATAGATAGACAGGTGGATGGATGGATGGATAGGTACAGACAGACAGACAGACAGTGAGACAGAGTCAGTGACAGTGTGGTCAAAAGAAAACTGTAATTAAGTAATGCATAATGAGGGGTGGCATGGCGTGAAATAATACAGTACTGTAGTACCTTACACGAGTTATGTGAAAGGAGCATGTGGAGTTATATGGAGAAACAGACTGACAAATGAGGAAGTGAAGGAGCGTTGTGGTGTGGATGTGGATGTGGATGTGATAGAAAGCGTTAGGAGAATTACACAGAGGTGGTTCGGCCATGTGCGGAGGATGAAAGGCGAGAGACTAACGAGGAGAGTGTATGTGAGTGAGTTGGAGGGGAGGAGAGGGAGGGGGAGGCCAAGGATGCGATGGAGGGATGGAGTGGAGAGGTATATGAAAGAGGAAATGTGAGCTGGAAGCAGGGTAGTGAAATGGCGGGGGACCGGGCAACATGGAGGCGATTTGTCTGTGTCCACCCCTTAAGGGATTAAAGCGTTTGGCAATAGATAGATACAGTAGATAGACCTCACAAGCAGGGGCACAAATTCTCTTACAATTCCATTCTTTTTTTTTTTTCTTACATTCAAAGTTTGTCTTTCATGTTCCCCTTTTACGTATTATATTAAAGAGAATCATTTGGAGGCAGAGGAACATACCAAGCTTCTCTCAGCTTAGGAATATTGGCCAGCAGAAGAAAATGAGAAGAGGAAGAGATAAAATATCAGATGGACAATTGTTTCACACTGTTTATATGGAAGGTGGCGTGGAATGGCATTAAGCTGTAAGGATACAATAGGTTCGTACAGACGAGTTTAACATTATTGCTCACCGAAGTAGCTTAATATTGTGAGGTGCTTCCAAGGCCATAAACATCACGGCACCAGAATTCGGTAGCTATAATTCACAATTTCCTATATATTGTTGTGAAGTGCATCAGAATTTTTGTCCGCAGTTGCACATGAGGGAGAAGTATGCTGGACTAGGAGAATAATGGAACACAAAAAAATAGTTGATTAGTTCAGCAATGACCCTCTAAGTGCGACAAGGCTTCAACAAGGTGTAAAGGATGAATCAACAAGGTGTAAAGGATGAACTGGCCCCTAATGCACAGTTGTTGATAATAACGTTCCACTTTTTAGTCGAATGAATGTAAAACAATTCCATAATATTCTGAGTAGCTTGTAGGGCTCAGGAGATCGCCTCAGTGGGTCCCGGAAGGCACTGTTCACTTTCTCACGCTTACCATTACTTACTAAGTACTGTGCCGACAACTGTGCGCTGCATTCATTGTTAAGAAGGTAATCTCGTTGAAATACAATTGTGTACATCTGTGAGTGAATCAACAGTACCATACCAGAAACGCATCGTAAAATACACTGTCATTAACCGTTCACTATGAGCTCATGGGACAGCACTTTCAACTTGCAGCAAAAAATAATAATAATAATAATAATAATAATAATAATAATAATAATAATAATACAAATAATGATAATAATAATAATAATAATAATAATAATAATAAAAATAATAATAAAATAATAATAAAAATAAAAGATGGATAGATAGATAGATTCAAAATAAGAGACAGACAGACAGACACAGACAGACAGACAGACAAACAGACACAGACAGACAGACAGACAAACAGACACAGACAGAGACAGAGAGAGAGGTTCTAGTGCCAGTCAGATTCTTAGACAAAGTTCGTTTCCCCAGTGTTCATGTTCATCCAGCATAAAACTGAGGACCTGTATAAAATTTAGATTGCTACCTATCGTTTGTGAGAGTAAAAAAAAAATAAATAAATAAATAAATAACCTGTCTGCTTTGAGTATCCTTGTGTCATTAGTAAGCATAAATTCTAAGGTTCGTATTCTCGTCGAGAACACCTTTTCCTTAGCGATTTATTTTTCGATGTGGGTGGTTAATATCCTCTTGTGCGTTATTTTGTGCCGAGTCTGGTGATGTTGGAAGGATTTATTTAGCACAGAAGAGAATAGCTACGTGTAATAAGCTAAATAAATCACTTACGAAAAGGTGTCAGGAAGTTTCTTTAAATGACAACAATATGGGGTTAAATTTCCTTATTCCATCACTGTCATGAACCATATATTTATTATCTACTTTTTTCCTCAGTACAATTTTGATATGAAACTTTAAGAAAAAAAAAAACTCTTTAAAAGTTCTACCCAGTAACTACAACTCGAATAGTCTCTCATAAACAAAATATTCAGGTAAGTATAAGTAGTATAAATAATTTTCTTTGACTGACGGGGTTAATATGCTACCAGTGGCGAAGTAAAAAAAATATATATAAATGAGCATGCACTCCATCAGCAGGGTAAACAGATATAAAGAGAAACTAAACATTCCTAGGTACATAAATTGGCGCCTCTCATACTAGCAACAGGAAAATACTATCTGTCTATCTGTCTATTGGCAAACGCCTTAATCCCATAAGGGGTGGCCACAAGCTAACCCCCTCCATGTCGCCCTGTCCCCAGCCATTTCACTGCCCTGCTCCCACCTCTCACCCCCTGTCTCATATACCCCTACACTCCATCCCTCCATCTCATCCTTGGCCTCCCCCTCCCTCTCACCCCCTCCACCTCACTCACATACGCTCTCCTTGTTAGTCTCTCGCTCTCCATCCTCTCCACGTGGCCAAACCACCTCAGTGTGTTTCTCCTAACGCTTCCAATCTCATCCACATCCACACCACAATGCTCCTTCATTTCCTCATCTGTCGGTCTGTCTCTATGTGACTCCAAATGCTCCCTTCAAGTAGCTCAAGAAATTACTCAGTCTCAAATATCCACGCCACCATAGAGTATAAGTATGTAAATAATTCAGTAGAGAAGAAGAAGAAGAAGAATAGTAATAACAATAATAACTAGTCACTTGCCTTCTTATTGTGTAGCCACAAAAAGGAAGCTTCGCCATAACTATTTATGGTATTGATTGTTTCTGTAGTTATGCAAATGCTGCTCTGGTGTTCACCGCCTAAAAACTTCATATGAAAACAACATGTATGTTTGAACAAATTTTTGTTGTTAAATATGGTTCAATGATGCAAAATAACAGAACTAATGAAAGCAATATTTATGCTCAAATACTTATCAGACATTAATATATTGAATAAATTTTGACATCGTAAACTGTGACCTTTAAAAGTAGTTCAAGGTCTTTTTTATTTGAAATATGTACCTAGATTAACCTAAGGTAGCTTTTTGTGTCATATCAACAAGATATGAAGACAAAGGTGTGGAAGAAGTAAATGAACCATGGGTACAATTTACATTTATCTCAATAACTGCCTAACTGTATGCCAAACTGTAATCATATTCCATTCAGATAATGAGAGGGACCGCAACAATATTTTTGTAAAGTTACAGCTTTGCAGCTTTTGTGGATTTCTCTAAAATTTGTTGCAAATAAAACATTGAGCAAATTTGAATTTCGTACCTTCCACTGGGCTAAATGGCAAAATATTCGGTCAAAATTCTCAGCAAACTTTTTTATGATGGGATATTCAACTAAATAGCTGCATCTCAATTAGTTTCTGATATATTTTAATTCTGTTACGGAACAGAGAAAGATAATGTACACTTTAAGTGAGAATACTGAAAATCACTACTGTCCCGTAAAGTTCCAGGTTCAAAACAAAAGAGTTAGGTAAAATTACAAGTTAAAGTTTAATGCACAAACTAACAACTAAACATTCAGGACTCATAAGGATAATGCAATGGCAAAAACAGGTTAAATATATGGTTAACTGCAATAGCCTCTATTAACACGAAATTAGCAAGAGTAAATTTATCTAAGTCAGCCCTGATAAAATGAGATACCAGATAATACTCAGTGAATGCCAGATAAATAATTACAGATACAAACTATTATCAAAAATGACTGACAAAAAACCCTACATGAATTACAAAAACTTCACTAGGCCTACAAATTAAACTTATGCTATACAGTACAAGAAAAAATGCAACAACAGTTATACTCAAATTACACACAGCTGCTAGATGGTTGGAGATTTCTTGAGCACTCACAATAATAATATCTGTACAGGGGAGGACAGAGATGTGAACAAAATGAGGAGCAGATCTAAGTGGCAATGATGCAGAGACTGAGCTCATTATATAGGAGCCAGGAGAGCTTGATACAACTTGTAATAAGGACGCGCAAATGAAGCCATGGGGACATAGAGTTGACAATCCCGCTCTGGACAACAGAGAGAACGACTTACTCTACTATAACGGTAGAAGGGGGGGACTGAGGCAGAACACGCTCGTGATCAAACATGCAGCATACTGTGCGTTAAAATTACACAAAGGATGATGAAATCATAGGCTATGTAACACCTCCCCACAAAGAAAAAGAAATTTACAAAGGAAATTTCTTATTACTCTAAAACAATCTGTATATGGCATTACAGAACATGCAAATGTCTTTCCCAATGTTACAAAAAATGAGACCTCCCTAGCATGTTCAGTCATAGGTACTTGCCAGTATCCCTTTAACAAATCAAACTTACTTATGTACCTAGCCTTTCCGATCTTGTCTATGCAATCTTCCACACGAGGGAGAGGGTAAGTGTCTGTTTTGGTTATCTGATTAACACGTCTGTAGTCGATGCAAAACCTCTGTGACCCACCTGGCTTAGGGACTAGAGTGACAGGAGAACTCCACTCGCTCTGACAGGTCTCAATCATCTTGTGGTCCAACAGGTAGCCAAGCTCCTTCTGGATGAGAGGAACTTTCACTGGGTTCACACGGTAAGGAGGCAGTTTAATTGGCTTTGCGTCTCCAACCTCGACATCATGCATCAACACAGTAGTTCTTCCTGGAGTGGCACGGAACACTTGCGGGTACTCCTGCAGTAATGCCGAAAACTCCTGCCTTTCCTTGGGTGGTAGATGAGAAAGCTTAGTCTGGAGATCATTCATGATATCAGGATTCTTCCCCAAACTATCACTCAGGCTCAAACTGCATGGGAGAGCTTCACTTGCAGACTCGGGTGGAACAGCTACAGTGCAGACTGGATTATTTTCGTCCCGCCTGTGATATAACTTTAGCATGTTGATGTGACAAAGTTGCTTGCTCTTTCTACGATCTGGTGTGGCGATGACATAGTTGACATCACTGAGTTTCTTCTCCACGAAATAAGGACCACTAAACTTGGCTTGAAGAGGTTGCCCATGAACTGGTAGCAGAATCAAAACCTGATCTCCTGGCTGAAAGTGGCGGAACCTGGACTTCTTATCATACCAAGTCTTCATCTTCTCCTGAGCAGCTCCTAAATTCTCTCTCGCCAGCTGTAAAGCAGTGGACAGCCGTTCTTTGAACTTCATCACATACTCCAGCAGGTTGACGTCATCTTCCTCCGACAGCCAGCATTCCTTGAGTAGCTTAAGGGGTCCTCTTACTTCATGGCCAAACAGTAGTTCAAAAGGTGAGAAGCCCAGTGATTCATTTGGAGATTCTCTTGCAGCAAACACAACGAATGGAAGACCTTTATCCCAGTCTTTCTGATGTTCCAAACAGTATTTCTTGAGCATCGATTTGAGTGTTTGATGATATCTCTCCAACGCTCCTTGGGTCTGGGGATGGTAAGCTGAAGACGTGATCTGGGAGATGCCCAACTCTTTCAGAGACTGCTTGAAAACATTTGACATGAAATTACTTCCTCGGTCTGACTGTACCTCCTTGGGCAGACCAAACTTTGTGAAGAACCCTAGCATTTCCTTAACCACGTTCTTTGCTGAGATGTTTCTAAGTGGAATGGCTTCAGGATAACGAGTAGCCATGACAATCATGGTCAACACATAAGAAAATCCTGAAGAAGTCTTAGGAAGAGGGCCCACAATATCCACCAACACACGGGTGAAAGGAGCCTCAAAAGGAGGAATGGGAACTAGAGGTGCAACCTTTTTGGTCTGATTACACTTCCCCACAACTTGACAGGTGTGACAAGACTTACAATACCAGGAAATATCCCTGAAGATACCTGGCCAGTAGAAGTGTTTCAAAATGCGTGCCACAGTCTTCCTCACTCCAAGGTGTCCTGCCAAACTGGAATCATGAGCCACTCGAATGATATCCTGCCTACAAACACGAGGGATGACAACTTGATGTACAACCTCCCATTCACAGTCGGCTGATGCTGTTGGGGGTCTCCACTTCCTCATAAGTACTCCTGACTTTACATAATAACAAGTAGAAGCACCGGCTGACTCTTCTTCACTGTAAGCAGAGTTAGCTAGACCTTTCAACTCAGGGTCAGCAACCTGCAACTCAACCAACTCTTGACGAGACAAATTATCAACACTACGGGGTACTGCCTCATCTGGTGAGTGGTCCAAATTAGCAAGAAAAGTGTCAGCTAGGATAACATCATCATCATCCTCTAAATCACCAGTAACTTTAGACTTAGCCCTAGTGACAGCACATGCAGGGAACACATCAGGGACATCACAATCCTGGGACGCAGCCACTGGCTCACTAGACAACTGAGGAGCTGGACACACTTGACTTCCACCAATATCATTTCCAAGTAAGAAAGTTACACCTGACATTGGGAGTGTCTCAACCAACCCAACCATAACAGAACCATTAACAAAACCAGACTCTAAATTCACTCTGCACAGAGGAACAGAGAAGTAATTATTCCCTACACCTTGTAAGATTACAGTTTCATCAGAGGAATTAAAATTAGAGCCTAGAACACTGGTCAGCATAAGGGATTGGCAAGCACCTGTATCACGATATATTTGAACTGATTTCCTGTCATTACTGTCCAGAGGACTGACAAAACCATCAGACAGGAAATTAGCACATGAACTCTTGAGAGTGTCACCCACGTTACTGCTCAAAAGAGGAGCTCCATCATGAGAATTTAAGTTACCCCTCAAAGCAGGTTCAGTTAACTCAGTTAAAGAATTCTGGGAACTCTCAAGAGTGGACACTAGACCAATTGACTGAATATTTAAAGACTCCTTTTTGTTCACATCACGCTGTCTCCTGAAACATCTCTCCGTAGTATGACCAAGCTTACTACAATAAGTACATTTACTTTTCTGAAATCTAGAGGTGAAGCTGGTATTTACTTCCTGAGAAACATCATCCTTATTCTCTTTCCTGTTACCTGTACTCTGAGTAGAGGCAACGTACTGACTCTCAGCTTTCCTTTTTCCTCTAAAATATCTCTTGTGAGTGAGAACATACTCATCAGCTAAAACTGCAGCATCAGACAAATTATCTATTCTTTTCTCATCAAGATATGAGGCTTACATCTTTACTAATACACCTTTTGAAATCCTCCAGCAAAATCATCTGCTTAAATTTACCAAAATCAGAATCCACATTCTTAGAATTTAACCACTGCTCTAACAGATCTTCTTTGATTTTTGCATACTCAACATGGGATTGCTTATCTTGCTTGTAAGTTGTCCTAAATTTTACTCTATAAGCTTCAGGAACAAGCTCATAGGCCTTAAGAATCAAGCTCTTAACTACATCATAATTATCAGACTGATCCTGAGGCAAAGATGCATAAGTTACTTGAGCTTTACCGGTGAGAACAGTTTGAAGGAGTACTGGCCAATACTCCTTAGGCCAATTAAAACCTGTAGCTACCCTCTCAAACAACTGAAAATACTTTGTTAAATCAGATTCATTAAAAGGGGGGACAAGTTTAACATTTTTAGCCACATCAAAATCATCAGAGCTAGATGATCCAGTTCCACCTTGTTTCATGCGATACTCATGGTCTGCCTGAATCCTAGCAAGTTCAACTTGTGCGTGAAACTCAGCCTCCTTAGCCTGTGCTTGAAATTCAGCTTCCTTCACACGAGACTCCGCCTCCTTAGCCTTAGCCTCCTGCAGGGCTAGCTGTAACTTAGCTAATTCAATCTGCGTTTGCTCATTTGGAGGAGTTACATTAAACAAGCTTTTATTAATCATGCCAACAATTTGATCTTTAGAATGATGAGAGTGAACTGCAATTCCCAATTGTTGAGCAACGAGCTTAAGTTCATTCTTTGTTCTGTTTTCTATATCACACACTGTTTGCACATTTGACAAAAAATCTTTGGCTTCATCAAGTGTAGAAATAGTAGCCATCATGAATATATCACAGTCACAAAATATCAGACAATATCCTTATGATAATATCCTGAATATCCTGATATGAGGTCGCCAAATTTATGTTACGGAACAGAGAAAGATAATGTACACTTTAAGTGAGAATACTGAAAATCACTACTGTCCCGTAAAGTTCCAGGTTCAAAACAAAAGAGTTAGGTAAAATTACAAGTTAAAGTTTAATGCACAAACTAACAACTAAACATTCAGGACTCATAAGGATAATGCAATGGCAAAAACAGGTTAAATATATGGTTAACTGCAATAGCCTCTATTAACACGAAATTAGCAAGAGTAAATTTATCTAAGTCAGCCCTGATAAAATGAGATACCAGATAATACTCAGTGAATGCCAGATAAATAATTACAGATACAAACTATTATCAAAAATGACTGACAAAAAACCCTACATGAATTACAAAAACTTCACTAGGCCTACAAATTAAACTTATGCTATACAGTACAAGAAAAAATGCAACAACAGTTATACTCAAATTACACACAGCTGCTAGATGGTTGGAGATTTCTTGAGCACTCACAATAATAATATCTGTACAGGGGAGGACAGAGATGTGAACAAAATGAGGAGCAGATCTAAGTGGCAATGATGCAGAGACTGAGCTCATTATATAGGAGCCAGGAGAGCTTGATACAACTTGTAATAAGGACGCGCAAATGAAGCCATGGGGACATAGAGTTGACAATCCCGCTCTGGACAACAGAGAGAACGACTTACTCTACTATAACGGTAGAAGGGGGGGACTGAGGCAGAACACGCTCGTGATCAAACATGCAGCATACTGTGCATTAAAATTACACAAAGGATGATGAAATCATAGGCTATGTAACAATTCATATATGCAATTTTTGCACCAAAAATGAGTATATGACTTTTAAAAATAGGTCAAGGTCATATATACTTGACACAAGTACTTGTGTTACCCTAGGGTACCTTCCTGTATAATATCATCAAGATCTAAGAGAGAAAGTGCAAAGAAAAATAATAATACCAAAACAATAAGCTTCGCCATATATAAATGGCGAAGCTTAATAACAAAAATAATAATAATAATAATAATAATAATAATAATAATAATAATAATAACAATAATAATAATAATAATAATAATAATAATAATAATAATAATAATAATAATAATAACAACATGAGCACCACTATCATCATCATCGTGACTCATTCCCAGCTAAAGACTGGGTGAGATACGAACTACAAGGAAGGAAAGGGAAAATATTAAAGAAGTTTAATATCAGCATGACCAACAAAACAAAAAGACAAAGAGAAAAACAGAGAAAAATAAATCGATGTTCCTTGGCAAGTGCGTGAACAAATAAAACAATAAATAAAGCGGCAACAAATTCTCGACTGAATAAAATCGTCTGGCGTTACATGAAGGGAGATACGAGAGAAAATGCGACCACGTAGGTAAAGAAAAGGAAAATACAATACTCCTTCCACCTGAATTTGGCCCAGGTTATCGTCTGCTGCTTATTTCACCTAGCTCAGTGGCAGAAAAAGACAATGCTGCGGCTCTATATCCTCTCCACAGCACTTCTTCATGACTAGCAATATATTATAGTGATAATTCATTGTTGCAACTCAGTATAAATGATGGAGAGATGGCAGTTAATCCAAGTTAGCGTAAAAAAAAAAAAAAAGTATAGCAGCAGAAAGACGAGAGAGTGTGAAAGAGCAAAACTGTAGGGCGTTAGCTGGCATGAGATGCAAGAAAGGGTGAGGCCATGATGCAAACTATGAGAGAGAGAGAGAGAGAGAGAGAGAGAGAGAGAGAGAGAGAGAGAGAGAGAGAGAGAGAGACAGACAGACAGACAGAGAGTAACCCTATTATCTCCGACAGCCTCTTACCCCAGCGAAAGATGCATGGAAAGTATGAGGTATTTCAGTGGCGGCAGTTGGAGGAGGTACTCTCTCTCTCTCTCTCTCTCACGATCCTTCACGCTCTCCGAGATTATGATGATTGGGGTGTATGAGAAGAGAAGGAGGGGTAGAGAAGCGAGAGAAGAAGAGAGGATAGGAACAGTAAGGAGAGTGGGAGGAGAGAGAGGGAGAGAGAGAGAGAGAGAGGAGGAAGGGGGGTAGGGGAGACCTGTAGCTGTAGGTGGAGAAGGAAGAGAGAAAAGGAGGACCTGGGGAGGGAAGAAAAGAAGGGAGGAAGGGAGAACGGCATGGGGAAGTAGAGGAGAGAGAGAGAGAGAGGGGGGGGTGGAGCAAGAAAAATGAGAGGAGGGTGTTGGGAGGGAGGAGACGGGGTGAGGAAGATGAGGAGAGGAGGGGGAAGACGAGGAAATGAGAGGAGGGAGAAGGAGGAGGAGGAAGAAGAAGGGATGTTTAGAGGAGAGAGAAGGAAGTGTGAGGGAGAGTGGTTTTAAATTTAGCCTCTCACACAACAAAATAAATTACCTTCCCGCCAAGGAATTTCTTCGAGATTTCTCATATATCTTTTTTCCGTTATCTCTTTATTCTTTTTTCCAATAGGCATTTATTCTTCAAGACCTTCATTCACAGGAGGGGAAAGAAGGGAGGGAAGGAATATTCTTCTTCTGTAGCAAGGTGTGTGTGTGTGTGTGTGTGTGTGTGTGTGTGTGTGTTTATCCTCCTCTCTCTCTCTCTCAGTAAGGGAGAAGGTGTTATAAAAGCGTCGCTCATAGCAAGGCGAGGGGAAGAAGAGGGGAAGGAGAAAAGATTAAAAGAAAAAGGAAGATATTGTTCCTCTACTTATAAGTCTTCATTTTCATATCCTTTCCCTCAACTTTTCCCCCTTCTCCTCCTTCTCCTCCTCCTCGTTATTTTTCCTTTTCCTCTCAGTGTCTCTCTCCCCTCCTCCACTTCCTTTCCCATCTTTAGATTATGACGGTGATGATGGTGATAATCATCATGATCATCATCATCAATACCATCACCATCATAATAAAAATAATGATAAATTTCATTACCACCATCTATCTCTCGCCTGATCCTCAGCGATGTTTCAATCTCTACGAATATTCTCTCTTCCTCCACCTCTTGCTCTTTCTCCTCCCTTCCTTCCTCCATCCCATCTCCCTTTATCCTCTCTGTCCTCCTCCTTCCTTTCCCTTCCTCCATCCCTTCCCAGTCTTCAGAAGATAATATTCCCATGATCTATTTCACGTCCGATCCTACGGTATTCCCTTGTCACTGGGAGTATTATCCTCTCGTTTACTTATTAATGTTCCTAATCTTCTTACACTTCCACTTATTCCCCTTCATTTAGAATTTCATCTTTATTTACATGTACCTCAATATAGCTTCCTCTACATCTTCCCTTTTTGCTCTGTTATCCTTCCTCTCGGCTCATGGAAATTAGTAAAATCATATTTTTCTCAATATCAAATAGCTTCTGGAAAATGCCTTTAGGTCTCTTGCTGTTTCCATTCCTTTGTGCTTCATATTACCACTTTTCACCCTTTTTCCTTTCCCACCTCCTACTTCTTCCCTCCATCTCCCTCTCCCCTTCCTTTACTATACTCTTCGTCTCCCTGTCCTACCCCTCCTCCCATCCATCTCCCTTTGATCTTCCTTTCTCTTTCATCATCATCCCTTTCCGTCTTCCCCTTCCCATCATTTCCACACCCCAAACTATAACATTATTTTTCCTACCATTATCTGTACCTTGCCTCATCTATATATTGTTGGCTCTATGAATATTCCAACTTGCTCTACCTCTTCATTTAAAACTTCTTCCTTCACCTCCTCCACTAACTTTTCTTCTACGTCTTTCTCTGGCTCTGCACCTTCCTTCACCTCCTCTAACCCTTCCTCCACATTCTTCTCTGGTTTTTCTTTTTCCTTCACCTCCATTTTTACTCCTCCTCCGTCTTCTCTTCCTCCCTCTACTTTTAATCGATCTTAAGTCTAACACTCTTTTCACCCTTTCTCTTTCTGTTCATCTTCCATTTTATCTTCCTCTCTCCTTCTCTTAACCCCTCTCCCTCTTCCTTTTCCTCTCCCTCTTCCTTTTCCTTTCGTTTTCCTTTTCTTTCCTTCCCTGTTCCCTTTCCTTTTCCTTCTTCCTTCTCCTGTTCTCTTCCCTCGTTTTTCTTCACATCTCCTTTTCTCTCGTGCTCTCTTCGTCCTCTTTTTCTATCTCTTCCTTCTTCGCCTCCTCTACCCTTACTTCCTCCTACTCTTCTCCTCCCCTCTTATTCCCCTCTCTCTCTCTCTCTCTCTCTCTCTCTCTCTCTCTCTCTCACACACACACACACACACACACAAGGGGAAAAGGGTTATGCATGTGTCCCTTAGGGGATAGAGAGGGGAAGAAGAGGGGACGGAGGACAGCAGAATGGATGGAGGAGGAAGATTGTGTTATCTCTCTTCTTTGTTTTCATTTCCCTATTTATTCCCTCTCTCTAGTCCTCCTCCTCCTCCTCCTGCCTCTCTCTCATTCAATATTTCAACTCTTGAAGAGAGAAACCTGTATTTTACACAGGAAAAAAACATCTGAGAAATTACCAATATGCCGGGAACCGAACCCGGGACTCTCAGGTGAGAGCCAGGCAGCATACCACTACACCAATACCAGGTAAAAGTTAATTCACGTTGTCACAATCTTGTAACCAACGTCCCTCCGCCCCCACTGTGGGCATCAAGAGGGTGAGTTAACCCCCTGGCACTCGGGCAAGTAGATGCTTTTAATTTATCCCAAGCACTTCCGGCGGAGGGACGTTGGTTACAAGATTGTGACAACGTGAATTCACTTTTACCTGGTCGTGGTGTAGTGGTGTGCTGCCTGGCTCTCACCTGAGAGTCCCGGGTTCGATTCCAGGCATATTGGTAATTTCTCAGTTTTCAACTCTTAATTTCTCTCTCTAATGGCAGGTGGTGGTGTCCATCATCCACTCCCTCTATGTAGTGCTGCCTGCTTCACTGTTCTCCTTATCATGCTATCTCTGTGTCTGCCCTCCTCACTTCCTACTACTCACTTTCCTTCCTGTCACTTTTAATTATTCTTCTAACTCAGGTGGCTTTGCATTCAGTGACAAATCTAATTTTCTGTTACCCAGGACACCCTTCACGTCGCTGGTTGGTAACCATTAAGTCAGGTCACGGATGAAGTGGAGCCTACTATGGTGGCCCTGTTAATTGGAAGGAGAAACGCAAATGCGGCATCCACCCAGGAACCAAATCTCTACACATTTCCTCGCTCCTTGTTGAGGTTCGGCGCTGTCAGCCACAAGGGAACATCTGGTCACTGAACGGGAAGGCCCTACAGGGGTGGTTACTTGCCTATGGTTGATGGGTCCGCTCGGCCACACAGACTGGGGCTGATCAGGAACAACAGCAACTTTGTCCCTTTCTTAATCTTCGCTATGTTGCCACCTCTGTATTCCCTTTTCCTCCATTTACTGCCATATCTCTTCCTTTCCTTCCTAAACCTCTTTTACCTATTCCTTCCTTTCTTCCTGTCTCTCCCCTCTTCCAATCCTTTCTAACCCTCAGATAAAAATATTCCTCCTACAGTGGCCTGCGATTCGTTTCATATTTCTATAGCTTTGTTATTATCTAAATGAAGTTTATATCTTTCTCCACCGCTGCATCTTGCTCTTTCTCTTCTCCACCTCATCTCCAAATCCCTCTCTTTCTTCCTCATCCACTCCTACTTCTCCAGTCCTTTCACACGTTCTGATAGTAACAGCTCCTTGCTACCATAAAATTAATGCTTCCTCTTACCTTTCCCTATGCTCTTGGATTCATGATTATTCGAACTTCCTCCTCCTCTTCCTCTACCTCATCTCCTTACTCCTCTCTTCTCGTTCTTCTCTTACTCCTCTCGCCCTGCCACACTGAAAATAATATTCCTACTACCGTGATCAGTGTCTAGTTACATCTTTGGTAATGTTGTTGGTTCTGTGATTAACCTATAATCTTATAACTCTTCCTTTAACCTTTCTTCTGCTTCCATCTTCTCATCTAATTCTCCCTCTACCTCTTTTCCTAACTATGAGCATTCTTCTTATTACACCTCCTCTACTCACTCATATTCCTCCTCCTCCTCCCTTTTCCTTTATCTTCTGCCCTTCGTCATCTGTTTACCTCCTGATCTCCTCCTTCTTATCCTTCCTCTTGCTAACCCCTGCCTCTTTCTCTTCCTCCACTACCTCTCTCATCCTCGAGCCCTCTCTCTCTCTCTCTCTCTCTCTCTCTCTTTCTTTCTCCACCTGTTTTCAGTACAGATGAATCAAACTATTTCTAACTTCTCCTGCTCGAACCGTCTCTTTTAAGCTGAATAAAATCGTTTGTAGTCCATACCTAACAAGGATTCTCAACCCCTTTCAGCTCAGTTCATGGCCAGGTGTAGTCAGGCTGGAAGATAAATTTGACTAGTTACCAAGGAGACTCATTCTTAACTCAAAACCAACGCTAATCAAATTTCATGCAACTAGGATTTAACAGTAAAGTTGTAGGTGTGGCCCAGTTTTGGTACATGAAAATAAACAGACTGTAGTGATAAAGAACATAAAAAATAAAAATCCATCACCCGACTTAAAGGGATAAAACCTGGCAACTCTGCTCTCTTTATAACCTAACCTAACCTAACCTAACTTAACCAAATCTAACCTAGCCAACCTTAACCTAACTAATCTTACCTAACTTCATCTGACCTAACCAAACCTTACCTAACCTAACCTAGCTATGCTCTCCACGTGACATCTGATCATTCAACCCTTTCTGTGGCTCGTTATGCATTGTTAAGTAGCCTAAACAACAGCTTGCCTAACATGTGTGGGTGTATGTGTTCATCTACGTATTGACCTATTTGTATCATGTAATTTAATGTGCTCTCTATATCTGCATGATGCTCTCTCTCTCTCTCTCTCTCTCTCTCTCTCTCATCATATTTGCGCACATTATATTCTCCTCAAAAACACAGGCACGAATGTATACACACATATACATCCCCAGCATCTTATTTCCAGTCAAAATGTGGGTGCATAATCGTGAAATGCTCTCTCTCTCTCTCTCTCTCTCTCTCTCTCTCTCTCTCTCTCTCTCCATCTATCTATCTATCCATCTATCAGCATATTACGCACATTATATTCTCCTGAAATACACACGCACTAATGACCGCTCGCTGGTGCAGTGGTAACGTTCTTACTTGCCAACTGGTGGACGGGAGTTCGCGCCTCGCTCAAATTGCGAAAAGTTTCACTGACGAAGTGGGTGGTTACTGTCCCCCTTGAGCAAGGGGACGGGTGTGTGCGTGTGTGAAGGTCACAGCCTTGCCCTTAGATCGGACTATATGAGCTCTCAGCTCCCTTCCGGGAGGGTAAAATCAGACAATCACGACCATCAAGTGATCCTCACCGACCCGGTGAATTACATATACACATCACCAGCATCTTATTCCTGTCAAAATGTGTGTGGATAATTCATGTGAAATGCTCTCTCTCTCTCTCTCTGTCTCAGTGGCGGCGGCATCAGTGTGTTGATGTTTCTATCCCGGGGGAATATTTACCTGGCGCTACCATCAGCTCCTCTGATGTACTGAGCGGGCCGGAGAGTGGAGGGGGTAGAAGGAAGGAGAGAGGAGGGAGTGAGGGAAGGGAAAGGTGAAGCAAGGAAAGGGGAGAGTGTGAGGTAAGGGAAAGGAGAGGAGAAGGCATGAGTGGGAAGAGAAAGGGAGGAGGGAAAGGAGAGAAGGAAGGTGAGGGGAGGGAGTGAAGGAAGGGAAAGGAGGGGAGAAGAAAGGAGAGAGGAGAGAAAGTGGGAAGGGAGAGGAGAGGAAGCCAGAGAGAGGAGGGAGTGAGGGAAGGGAAAGGAGGGGAGGAGGAAAGAGAGGGGAGAGCGTGAGGGAAAGGAAAGGAGGGGATAAGGAAGGAGAGGGGAGAGAGTGGGAGAAGGGAAAAGAGGGGAGAAGAAAGCATAGGGGAAAGAGTGAGGGAAGGGAAAGAAGGGGATGAAGAAGGAGAGGGGAGAGAATGAGGGAAGGGAAAAGAGGGGAGAAGGCATGGGAGAAGAGAGAAAGGGGGAAGGGAAAGGAGAGAAGGAAGGAGAGGAGAGGGAGTGAGGGAAGGGAAAGGAGGGGGGAAGAAAGGAGAGAGGAGGGAGTGGAGAAAGAGAAAGGAGGGGAGACGAAAGGAGAGGGGAGAGAGTGAGTAAATGGAGGGGTGAAGGAAGGAGTGGGGAAGGAGTGGGAGAAAGGATAGAAGGGGATACGGAAGGAGAGGGCAGGGAGTGGCGGAAGGAAAAAAAAAAAAAAAGAGAAGGAAGGAGAGGGGAGGAAGTGAAGGAAGGGAAAGGAGGGGAGAAGGAATGGAGTGAGGGAGGGAAAAGGAGGGGAGAAGGAAGGTGAGGAGAGGGAGTGGGGGTAAGGGAAAGAAGGGGAGAAGGAAGGAGACGGGAGGGAATTGGGGGGAAGGTAAAGGAGGGGACAAAGAGGCGAGGGGAGGGAGTGGGAAAGTGAAAGGAAAGGGAGAATTTCAGACTGGAGAAGGGAGACGGAAAGGAGGAGTGGAAAAGAGAAAGAAATGGGGGCTGGATGGGGAAGGGTAGAGGGATGAAGAGTGAAAGAGTGAAATGGCAGTGAAGGGAGACACTGAAGTAGAAGGAAAGGAAGAGAGATTGGAGTGGGTGTGGAGGTGTAGGGTAGGACTGAAAGGAGAAGATTGGGAATGGTGTGAGGAGAGGGGAAGCAGTTAGAGGTGAAAACTGAGAAATAAAAGAGAGGAAGTGGGATATAGAATGGAAGATCGAGCTGTGAAAGTAGAGAGAGGGAGGAGGGGAGGAGAGGAAGTGGGGAGTTAGGGAGAGGAAGAGAAAGGCAGAGTGGAAAATAGAGGAGAGGAGAGTGGAAAAGTGTGAAGGACAGTGATGGATGACAAAGGGAAAATATATGAGTCCCAGCAGGGAAAATGAAGGCTCAGAAATGGTTAAATGGAGAGGGAGGGGTGAAGGAGTGGAGTGGGGGAAGGAACGGTGAGGAAGTGGTAAAGCGGGGTCAATGAGAAGGTGAAGGGAAGTAAGGGGACTGATAAAGGAAGAGGGAGGGATGGAGGGAGTGAGGGAGCAGGGAGGGAAAAATGGGGTGAAAAGGGGGAGAAAAGAGAGGTAAGCCAGATATAGGAAGGAGCTGGAAAGGAAGTAATGAGGAGTTCAGGCAGGAAAAGGAAAGAGAGAAGGAAGAGCATAAGAGAGAGGGAGGGAGAGGGAAAGCAGAGAGTAGATGGCAGGAGGTGAAGTAGGAGATAAAAGAGAGGGAGGAGTGGAGAGATGGTGAAGGTGATAAAGGAATGGAAGAGGAAACATGAAGAAGGGAAGAATGGGGAAAGGAAGACGGAGGCAGGGATGAAAGAAGAGGATAGATCGAAAAGGATGAAGAATGAACGTGAAACAGGGGTATAGAAGGAAGGAGAGGGGGAAGGAAGATGGATGGAGAGGGGAAAAAGAAAAATAGGACGATGTATAGTGGAGAAGGGAAGAGTGAGCTGCAGTGGGGTTGATGCAGGGAGAGGAAGAGAGATGGATGGGGAGAGAGGGAAGGAGGGAGAAGGAAGAGTGAAAGGGGAAGAAGGAACTGAAGTAAGGGAAGGAATTAAAGAGGACGAAAGGAGTGAAAAGGGGAGCAGCGGAAAGGAATGGAGGGAAGAGTAAAAGAAATGAATGAGTCTGAGTATGACAGGAAAAGAGAGATAGTAATGGAGGAAGAAAAAGTGGAGAAAAGGGAGAAACGAAAAGAGAGAAGAATAGGGGTTTGTTGGAGGCGGTGGGAGAAGGGTTTGAAACAGATGAAAGGAGTGGAGAGGTTCAAAAGGAGGAAAGGAAGAAGCCAAGCGAGGGAAAGGAAGGAGAGGACGGGTAGGGGAGGGAGTGGGAAAGAAAGGGTGAGGGAGAGAGGGTAGGAGGGAGAAACTGAGGCTATTTTATGCACACCCTTCAAATAACCTTCAGGATTTATTTTTACTCAAATATTACCCTCTTTTATTAAATAAATATTCTCTTTTTTTAAATGTCTTCCATCTATACGTTAAATATAAATGGTAGAGGAGAGGAAAGAAGGGGGGGAGAGATACATACATACAGAGAGAGAGAGAGAGAGAGAGAGAGAGAAATGGTAAAATTTAGTAATCCGGTTCAGTGTGACAATTGTTTCTCGTGCATACTAAACATTTTATCACTAAGAATATCCCTAATAAAAGCTGCCCTGTAATAATCAGATTCATACATCTCGACAATCAGAGAGAGAGAGAGAGAGAGAAAGAGAGAGAGAGAACTGTTACATGACAAATAGCCAGTCATATAACTCATTTTGAAGCTCCAAGTAAATGAGAAACGATTCAGTGAGATACGCTTCAAAGCCACGCTCCAGCCTTCTTCCTTATCTCTTCCTCCCCCATCACCCCATACCTCTTCTCTCCTCTCCCTCCTTCCTGAATGATTCTCACTTCCGTATCCACCCCCCACTCCCATCCACCACCTTGTCCTACCCCGGCCTGAGAGAAAACCTTAAGTGAGATCGAAATGAAGTAAAGGATTTATATGTCTGAGGAGAAAATGGTAGAAAAATGAAAGTACAGTCGGCCCAAGAAGTGATGGCAGAGTTTCAGATTGCTTCGGTCACTCTGCACTGCCATACGTTCAATGACAACTGAGAATATAACGTAAACATTCAATGCATTCACCACGACATATCAAATAAAATATACAGTACATTATATCGCGCTAAGAATGATGTAAAATGAATAACAGGAGGTAGTGATATATTAAAGTGAATAGTTACCTTTCCCGATTTGAATGAATGTGAAATGTATTGCTCCGCGCGCGGTGGGCAGTAGGCCTGTTACTCCGTGTTCCTGATTTCAAATACAGATGCTCTAGTTTTGAAGACCAGTTAAGGAAAATTCTTGTGACTGCATTATTTTCAGATGCTATGGTGATGACAGCAACAATAAGGATGCCATAACAAAGAAATTATTCTTCGTAAAGATGCCCTACCTGCGGTAGCAGCAAGACCATACTGCCTTTTATTCCGTCTTCCTCTCGCCAATAATAATTATGATTAGCATTTATTTTCTCGATGCATTTTTTTTTTTTTTTTTTTTTGTAAGGAGGTATGACAGATTCAGCCTTTTTCTCATACACTAGGCAATAAGAAAGACCAAAACATGAGTTCATAAACTCATGCAATGCAAAAGCACGCAATTTTTACTCCGACTTTTAATCTTATCTGTCTTTTAAAATAAACTGTAATGTCCTGCTGAACAGAAAATGCTGATCTGGAAGTTTTGAACGCAATGATTTTACTACTGTTGCTAATCGATTATGCACTGAGGATATCAGACTACGACAGAAGTTAGCATTTTCCAAGGAGTCCCGTCTCTAGGCAAATTTCGAGGTTTATTTTTTTTTATACTTCCTTCACAGATAGCCCTCTGGCTTATATAAATAAATCAGAGATTTTTCGTAATGGAAAACTGGCCAAAGGCAGTGAAATAACTGCATGTCTTTGAGTAAATGTTATCTCCTTTCGTGCGTGTTGCTCGAAATATTTAAAATTGCTTACTGGCTTACGCCGCCTTCGCGCTTTTTGTCGTCGTGCATGGAGACATTGGAAACGGAAATAAATGACTTCAAATTATTCCCTAGTATTGTAACGGAAATTATTTTATAAATAATAATTAGTAATTTTAATTCTTTATTGAAGCTCCCTTTTGTTCAGTCTTACGCTGCTAATAAATTATTGCTTTTTACCATACTAGATTTGAACTCCACAAATTATTCCTGACTGTCCCTGAGCAATAGTTGTGAAATTTCAATTAGTTCCGTTTAGGATTTCCTATTATCGTAACTAACGAACTGCTTGCAACAATTTTGAAATATATAGGTACCTTGACATTGATTTATTGTTTTTTGTAACAATTTTACGTAATAGGTTTCACCTCGTAGAGATATAAGGAAGAGTATGTGCACTATCGCTGACCGAAAACTTCTGGATACTCCGCCGTCACTTCTTAGGCCGACTGTACCAAGAGAATATGGACAAAAGCCATACATCTTGTTTCCACCTACCGTCTTCCTCTTCCACTTCTTCTTCTTCTTCTTCCTCCTCCTCCCCCTCCTCCCCCTCCTCCCCCTCTTCCTCCTCCTCCTCCTCCTCCTCCTCCTCCTCTTCTTCTTCTTCCTTCTCCTCCTCCTCTTCTTCTTCTTCCTTCTCCTCCTCCTTCTTCTTCTTCTTCTTCTTCCTTCTCCTCCTCCTTCTTCTTCTTCCTTCTCCTCCTCCTTCTTCTTCTTCTTCCTCCTCCTCCTCCTTCTTCTTCTTCTTCTTTCTCCTCCCCCTCCTTCTTCCTCCTCCTCCTTCTTCTTCTTCTTCTTTCTTCTTCTCCTCCTTCTCCTCCTCCTCCATTCTTGTTCATCCCCTCTCACTATCTTCCCTCTTCCATCTCCTTCCACCACTCCTTCTTCCTCCACGTCTTACCTCTCCCTTCATCTCCCCTTCTTCTCTATTCTCTACTTCCACCTACACCCCCTCACTCTCCCTCCACCCTGTCTTCCTCAGCCTTCCCGCTTCCTCTTACTCACCCCCTCTACCCTCCCCTCTCTCCCACACCTCCCTCTCTCGCTCCCCTAAGCTTCTCCATGCCACAGTGTATTAGGAAGAGTAATGTATGACTGCTTCATTTCACAGTGTAAAGCACGTCCATCTTAGAATATTAGCGACCACTTAAAGCCAATGCATTTACTCTGCTACTGTTAACATATGAATTCCATGTAAAGTCTAAGAGACGAAGAAAATGGTGACACTGTTGAACTGACTGCCCTGCTCTTTCTGTTTCGTTTCTTCAGACAAACATGGGTCTCTCTTTGAATATATGAAATGGCTTCGTAGTGACGACTTGGAGGGGAAGAAAAAAACTGGAAGCGTTTGACTTTAAACGGAATAACGTGAACTGTTTCTTTCATACAAGTTTCGTATTATAACACTGTGTTGTTTACCTCCGGGTAATAGCAATATCCTAAGAGGAATACTTCGCTCGTGATATTATCAGATGAATCCCCACTAACATCTGGAGGAGAATGGGTTAATGAAAGCATTTCTAGGCTCGGTGTATCAAAAAGTGAAGCATTTTTTTTATCCCTTTGTTTTAACAATCTTGATGCTAGTTCCTCTAATAACAGTGATACAAAAGATGAAAAGATTGCGTGTGTGACCTAGAATGTCTCCCCACTGATGATTTATAAATGAAGGAAAAAGTAGAAATTTATGTTGCATTACTGTGTCAGAAAGTGTGAAACATTTGGAGCTATTTCCTTTTACACATTAACATGAGCTTACTGTATCTTCGAATGACACTGGCATCATAAGGCAATCATGTCACCTATACTGTTGACTTACCTGACGTTTTTGAGATGAAGCATCTCCTGTACCGATAATTCTTGTCTCAGTGCGTAGAAACTAGTGGTTTGTGCTTCTCATTTTGCTTCGATGTTCCACTCGAGCATGTATCTGCCTTCAGGTAATATCAACATCGTAACGCCAATACATCACCTGTGCTTCTGATCTCACATCACTTCCGACGAATGACTAGACGCGAATGCAAGAATGAATGTTATGTTGTTCCAGTGTATCGAGCGAAGTGAAGCATTTCGTGTTGTGTTGCCTTACATTCTAACAACCATTGATAATAGTGAAATCCAACAGTTAATACAATTTCAGTATCGGTTATTTCATATGAATTGCTACTGCCACTGGGAAGGCAAAAGTATGGCAAAATAAATTGTGCACTGTTAGAATGTAAGTGGTGCTATTTTCTTTCAATTATACACTTAAACTCTCATGAATCTTCCAATAGCTGTGACATCTTGCCACCAGTATATCGCCTATGCTGTGGACATCACAAGACCTCATAGTGATGACTGATGCCGTGGAAGCTGTTAAATAGCTTGGTTTTTAATATACAGTACTGTTATAGATGTTGCTAATTTCTTACAATTCTACTCTCAAACACTTGCGCACTGTAATATAACCGCGACAACAAAACACCAATACATCCGCAGTGCTGCTGACATATGATGACTCAGAGACAGAGGATGAATTGAAATCTCTTATTAAATGTAAGGAAATGACCTTGTATGAAAGTCATAGTGTACAAAGAGATGTCCACCATCTTACGCACCCTGGCAACCACATAAGTGAGTTTCCCGTGGCCTCAACGTTCGAGTGAGTATTGGTATTATTACTCGTCTTTATTTACTTTTGCATCAGTATATCAGATATATATTTTTATCAATAAAGTTGGTTTCCACTACTCTTTCTCTCTCTCTCTCTCATTACTTGAAATAAGATATATACGGCGATTTAACAAATAACAGGGTACGTGTTTTTTGGTTTAAGACACTTTGAGAGTATGGAAGGCATGACAAATACTGAGTCACTGAATGTGTGAAGTTGATGGCAAGAGAAAGGGAAACATGGAAAACGAAAAAGGTGTACCTGCGAGAAATGTGAGGTGAAGGGTAAGAGGACTATGCCGGTTTAGTTTTTGAAATATTCCAGTCGGCGTGACGGCCTTGCAGATGTTCAGTGATCCCCAGGGAGTGACTGTCGTATTTATTTTCTCATATAATAGGAAAGCTGTTGTGTGTTGTTCCAGTGGACGCAGGTTCTAATCACGGCTGAGGAAGGAAAAGGGTTATGGACGTGATTTCGCAATATATATATATATATATATATATATATATATATATATATATATATATATATATATATATATATATATATATATATATATATATGTGTGTGTGTGTGTGTGTGTGTGTGTGTGTGTGTAATTCACCGGGTCGGTCAGGATCACTTGATGGTCGTGATCGTCAGCTTTTACCCTCCCGGAAGGGAGCTGAGAGCTCATATAGTCCGATCTAAGGGCAAGGCTGTGACCTTCACACACGCACACACCCGTCCCCTTGCTCAAGGGGGACAGTAACCACCCACTTCGTCAGTGAAACTTTTCGCAACCTGACCGAGGCGCGAACTCCCGTCCACCAGTTGGCAAGCGGGAACGTTACCACTGCACCAGCGAGTGTGTGTGTGTGTGTGTGTGTGTGTGTGTGTGTGTGTGTGTGTGTGCAAAGCTAACTAGCTGTACAGACAGAGACAGACAAACAGATCATCTCAAATCATTATTTATCCCTGAAGCACTATAACTGTTCTCAGAAATATCATTCTACCAGAAATGTCACTCCAGGTTTTAGTCAGTGATTCTGACCTCTTACTGAAAAGTGTGATGGACTCCGAATCCTGCGACAGAGTGCTTCGAAACTCATTATCCACTGCCTCATTCCTTATGGTAATCAGTTGGGTTAGTACTTATGTCGGGAACAGTACCTCAGTTCATCATCTTCTAATGCGTTCTTTTACTTGATACTCTGCAGAAACTTACCCATTTAGTTTCACGTTTTTCCAGCACTTTCCACTTCGTCCTCTCTCATGTGGACCCGCCCTCTCTGATAATCTGGCTGAGGACGTATTAAAACTTTACATCAGCAGACTCAGAAGATAAAGCTTATTTTCGTTTCCTTATAACTCCTTGAGAATTTATGAGAATTATAAATACTGATTTTTCCAGTGAATAATGCAAGCTGGAAGAGTGTTATAACTTGACCTTAAAATACGCCACAGTTTAATGATAATAATAATAATAATAATAATGATGATGATGACAAGAAGAAGAAGAAGAATCATAGTAGTAGTAGTAGTAGTAGTAGTTGTTGTAGTAGTAGTAATAGTAGTAGTAGTAGTAGTAGTAGTAGTAGTAGTAGTAGTAGCAATAGTAGTAGTAGTAGTAGTAGCAATCGTAGTAGTAGTAGCAATAGTAGTAGTAGTAGTAGTAGTAGCAGCAGTAATAATAATAATAATGTTATTATTATTATTATTATTATTATTATTATTATTATTATGATAAATAAATAAATAAATAAATACATAAAACTAGCAGGTTTACGATGCAGTTACCAAAAAAAAACGTTTCTAGATTCATTTTTGTTATCCATTTGCATAAAGTTGCACTGATAAGTATTTGCATCATTATGTGTGTTCAGTGACATTTTTACCTGCAGTCACATAATGAATCTCAGCGTTCATTAGCAGCGCACACTACAAGAAAAATACTGTATCTCTATAACATTGCTGATCCATCCAGTCCGATGTCGTAATTTATATGACTATTTTTTCTACCTCCTTGATAACTTCACGTACTGTGCCTTTGGGAAGGTCTTTGGTAGTAATTTGTGTAAAAAAAAAAAAAAGCTATATATCTACATCTTTCGACCTAACTGTCTGTCCAATTATCTGTCTGCCTATCTCTGTATCTCTGTGTGTGTTAGTGTGGAGCATAACGTATTAGGAAAAAACAAAAGTGGAATACCGAGCTTTTGTCTATTATTTCAAGACATGTTCAAGGTACCGTGAAACAGTAGACCAGCGTTTCTTAACCTGGGGTGCTAGCACCCCCAGGGGGTGCTGAAATCAACTGTAGGGGGTGCTGGAAAATGCTGCATTACTAGTTTTTCTTAGAGGTTTTGTTTAGTATTGGCATCCTTGAAGTTGTATATTAGGAGAATGTATTAAAAAAAATTGCCAAGGAGTGTTTTACTTCACTTTAGTGGCAACTGTGGACCCAGTAACCAGATGTAAGGGGGTGCTGGACTGTGAGGCCTTACCGCAGGGGGTGCTGAGATCGGAAAGGGCTAAGAAACGCTGCAATAGACGAAAGGCCGCTACTCCACTTTTATTTCTTCCGTGATTTTATGAAGATTAGTAAAGTCTTGTTCTAAGGATATTCTTTGCATCAGTTAATTCCCTGCCCGACCAACTATTGAACTCTCGTCATTTCAGGCAATAGATTACTTCTCTAACCACTCGAGCAAAACCCCCTTATTTTTGAGTCACTCCTGAAAAAAAAAATATTGTCCAGAGGTAGCAATAATAATATGAAATACGCTGGACGGAAAGAGTTAACAAGCTACACTATATACTGACTGAATCAAACATCAGACACGTAAATTTTACCTTGCATTAATCCTACACCAGACGGCTAATCCTAATCCACCTGACCATAACTTTTTCAAACGACCACATATGTACAGTTAACTACAGTAGTCCTTTGCTGGTTAATTAGATGCTTGACTGATAATAATGGACAAAGGTACATATTATCACCTATAGATGGAAGATAACATGCGCTCCAGTCCAGTACGTGACATTTAGGCGTTTATGAATCTAGCGATGAAAGAAACAAGAGAGGCGAATGGACTTTAGTATTTGACTGTAAAATACCATGCATGAAAATATCCTAATCTATCTATCTATCTATTGCCAGACGCCTCAATCCCGTTTGGGGTGGCCACAAACAAATCGCCTCCAAGTCGCCCTGTCCCCCGCCATTTCACTCCCCTGCTCCCAACTCACACCCCCCTCTCTCATATACCTCTCCACCCCATCTCTCCATCTCATCCTCGGCCTCCCCCTCCCTCTTTCCCCCTCCACCTCACTCACATACACTCTCTTCGTCAGTCTTTCACCCTCCATCCTCTCCACATGGCCAAACCACCTCAGTGTGTTCCTCATAACGCTTCCTATCACATCCATATCAACACCACAACGCTCCTTTATATCCTCATTCGTCAGCCTGTCTCTCCATGTGACTCCACAGGCTCCTCTTAAATAACTCATTTCCACGGCTCTCACTCTTGACTTGACTTGTGAATGTAAAATACCATGCATGAAAATATCCTAATCTGCGTTCTTAAATTTCCTTAACAGTCTTAGGGATTTCTGTATCACTTTCAGCTCAGTAAAATTATCTAACTTAAACTGAAGAAAAAATTAATAGTTCTGATTATGAGAGAGTTAATTCTGAGAGTGTTTACATTGAATCCTGAGCGAAAACTTCGCTGAATAAAGTTGTCTGGCTTTAGGTGGAGCTGGATGAGAGCTGCCGCATATATGAGACAGACAGACAGACAAACAAATAGGCAGAGGATAATATTGATGCAAGAAACCACGAGAAACAGACAGACACACAGACAAAGACACAGGATATATGGTGATTAAAAAAAGCAAGAAATGAGACAGACAGACAGACAGACAGACAGACAACAGATACACAGGATATGATGATACAAAAAGCAGGGGAGAGAGAGAGAGAGAGAGAGAACACATCACCGGGAAGGAGCACAAACAGAAAACTTTAGGTGGCAGTGAATAAGGCCTAAAGCACACTCAGCCTCAGCTCTGACAGTCTACACTCTCTCTCTCTGTCTCTGT
Organism: Coenobita brevimanus; assembly: GCF_032717465.1. NCBI lineage: Eukaryota > Metazoa > Arthropoda > Malacostraca > Decapoda > Coenobitidae > Coenobita > Coenobita brevimanus. The sequence continues at coordinate 12,300,597 of NC_136955.1, read as the reverse complement.
CTCTCTCTCTCTGGCTCATTTGTTGTTATTTATTGTCCGCCTCCTCGCCTTCCTCTCTCTGCTTTTTCATTCTTCCCTCATTATTCTTTTAATCTTGCTTACTCCTCTCTCTCTCTCTCTCTCTCTCTCTCTCTCTCTCTCTCTCTCTCTCTCTCTCTCTCTCTCTCTTCTTACCTAACCCCCAGCTCTTGGGCCCACATAAATCCTTCCCAACAAACCGGTTTCTCATTCTTCCCTCCCACCTCCTTGGCCTACATCGAGTTAGCCCTCTTCCACTCTCTTTCCATTTTCTTCTATTCTGGTCAAACGATATCTTTAATTTTCCTTTCCTGTGTCTACTGTATTCATTCCTACTTGCTCTCCATCAACGGCGTGCCTCTACTCCTCTTGGTTTCTTCTCTTCTGGTTTAACGATGTCTTTAATGTTCCTTTCCTTTTTCATTCCACCTTTCCTGTCTGGCCTTCATCGACTTTTCCCAGCATGTTCTCACAAAAAAGGAGAGTATGTTTTCACCTCTGCTCGCTTGTTTCATTGTTAGCAGGATTACTCAAAAACCAAAAGAGACGTTTGGACCAAATTTGGTAGGTAGATAGCCCATGTCCCAGAGAACAATCGATTAAATTTTGGGACCGATCCTGATCGTATTACAGATTCTGGATCCGGAAAACACTTTTTGTGAAACCTTAATCAATGATGGGAAAACCTAACCCATTATGAAGAGTGGTTTGGAAATTACGTTGCCCTTGTCGGAGAGATGTGCTCCAATGAGTTCCCCTCTAGTTGGTGCTTGAAGTGAATAGCATAATGGCGATTCTTAAAAAAAAAAAAATGTAATCTCATTTTTTCCCTTATTACGGTGACGTCATCTTTAGCTTATTCTTTTTATTACAAAGCGATTTTATTGCGGGACGATTTTAGTCATCTGAAGATACGAACAGTAAAACAAACAAAAAGGTCTCGGGCTCAAGGCAATAACAACTTTACTTTCCTCGCTTCATTTTGCTTTCATAATTCGATAATCCTTTTATCATTAACCCTGTAACGCTGACCAAGAGACTACGCGTGGTGGCGCTGTTTACCCTGGGTTGAACGAGGCAGATGCGGCGTCCACCCAGGAGCTAAACCTCCTAATATTTCTCTGCACCTCGAAGTGGGAAGGGCTATGGTCGGACCCTGGTGAGGCGATGTCTACCAAAAAGGCGACTCCAGTTTCCTACACGATGTATGTATTGTACTGTACATGTACTGTAGGACGATTTATTCATTACATTCTGCCATTTTATTCATTTCTCTCTCTCTCTCTCTCTCTCTCTCTCTCTCTCTCTCTCTCTTTCTCCCTTTAGTCGACGTGTATGATCAGCCGCACATAAAGCGATTAAACAACAAGAGCAATGCACCCTAGGCTTAAATGAGGGGAAAGTGAGATTTGGTCCAGATAAACAGATCGGCTACTCTTATCGATGTTTCTCGGGATGTTAAGTTTTCTTGCAATTGTTTCTGCATACCTTCCATCACATACAGTAGTGGAGAATGGGGTCAGCAAGGTGATGATGATGATGATGTTGATGGTAGTAGATGTGGTGCTTGTTTTACTGGTTATGATGATAATGATAATGAAAAGAGATGACAATGTCAGAGGAGAGAGAGGGAGAGAGAGAGAGAGAGAGAGAGAGAGAGAGAGAGAGAGAGAGAGAGAGAGAGAGGAAATGAAATAAAGCAAAGAGTTATTATGACCCTGACAGACCAGTATGTCAACCTCTTCCATTTTATTCTTCCCCAAAACCGGACGACTTCTCTTAAACTAGAGATAATTGTCTTGAAAGGATTAAGTACGATCTTTATTAACAAACTAATGCTCTGAGAAGGGTCTTATAACATTGAGTATAATCGTTTTTTGGCAGCAGAATTAAATCGTAGTGAAGAATTTAACATTTTCAGCCTGTAGTTGTAGTAGCAGTAGTGGTAGCAGTAGTAGTAGTAGTAGTAGTAGTAGGGGCGGCAGTAGTAGTAGTAGAGTAGTAGTAGTGGTAGAAGTAGAAGTAGAAGTTTCTTCCTCCTATCTCTAAACGATTTCTTTTAGCTGAAGAGAGTCCCCTAATCGTAAAAGTATTAATGATGACTTTATCTAAACCCTCCTGCTCCAGATGTCCATCCCAGGGAGAGTGAAATTTTCTGGAGGCAGAGAGATATAGCAGAAAATACGCGCTGAGAGTGACAAGGTTAATCTCTCTTTCATTGATCTTGATGGAGATTTTCACTGATATGATTGATTCCTTCAACTTCATAGTGTGTGTGTGTGTGTGTGTGTGTGTGTGTGTGTGTGTGTGTATTTTTTCTAGACGATTATATGCCACTTAATGGAGCTTTTACTCGTATTACTGGAGAACTTAAATGTAGGAAAATTTCATCACTTTTGCTTGGGTGAGCTCCTTTACTGAAAAAAATTGTCTGGCTACAGTAAAAAAAAAAAAAAGAAAAAAAAAGAAGAAAAAAAAAAAAAACTGAAAATGACTCTCTCTGGCTGAAAAGGGGATCAATAAATACAGATCCATTTTACCAGTCTTTCAGAACATTATTTTACAAATACTAATCAAGAATTGTATCAATATTAGCCAGTTTAAGGACGTGAGACGTATTTTGAGTTACTCTGTGCAATATTTAAGAGGGAAAGGGAGACGAAATCATAGAGGGAAGGAAAAAGTGAATGAATAAAGACAAAATTCAGAGAGAGAGAGAGAGAAAGAGAGAAGAGGCCGGGGCAAGGAAAGAAAGAACGAGGAAAGAAAGGTATATGGAAAGTACAGATAACATAAGACCCTCTGATCCAGAAAGAGTTCATCTGCCTGGGAAAATCCAGTTAAATGATAGATTAAAACAGCGTGTGTGAAATGGGGCAGATAAGAGAAAGCTCATCCCCCGTCAGTCACACCCACTCCCAATGCAGATGCCAGGAAAAAGATACATCATTAGTTTTCAGAAGAATATGTTGTGAGGTGTTTACGGAAATGACGTAAGGGGAATTATTACGCGTTCTGTACTATCCGCCCCTCTCCCGGTGACGACTCGAGGTGCCTGGAACCACTGTCTGACTCACTTCTTCTTCATTTCTGCAACATTCGCGGCCTTTCCTCTAACTTTCGCTCTGTTGAGCACCACCTCTCCTCCTCTAAACCTCACCTTCTTTTTCTAACTGAGACTCAGCTGTCTGAGTCAACTGATAGCAAACCCTTTTCTGTATCCTCCTACTTTCTCTATACTCATTTCAAAGCCAAAGGTGGCTGTTGTGTATATATACGCAACGACTTATCTTGCTCTCGTGTTCCTGAACTCGATTCTTCTGAATTCTCTACACTCTGGCTTCGGCTATCCTGTCATTCTCTGACTAAATATATCTGTGCTGTTTACATATCCCCTAATTCTACTGACTATCAAAAATTCTTCGACTATCTTACTTCTACGATGGAACACATTCTATCCATTTCTCCTTTCTCTGAAATCTCCATTCTAGGAGATTTCAATGTTCGCCACCACCTTTGGCTCTCCTCTCCTTTCACTGATCCACCTGGTGAACAAGCCTACATCTTTTCTATCCTTAATGACCTAGAGCAGCTTGTACAGCACCCTACCCGTATCCCTGACCGCCTTGGAGAGAGCTCCAACATACTTGACCTCTTCCTCACAACTAATCCTTCTGCTTACTCTGTTAATCTTTTCTCTCCGTTGGGCTCCTCCGATCACAACCTTATCACCTTAATCTGTCCTATCACTCCAGCACAACCTGTGGACCCTCCAGGGAAACATCGTCTGTGGCATTTTGGAGCCACGGACTGGGAGGCCCTCAGGCAGTACTTCTTTGATTTTCCCTGGAATGATTATTGCTTCCATGGCCATAAGCCATCTGAGTGTGCCTTGCACATTACGGAGGTTATTCTCTCGGGCTTGGAAGCATACATTCCTTTCTCATATCCTTTGACTAACGCAAGAAAGCCTTGGTTTAATCACGCTTGTTCTAATGCTGTACGCAACAAGGAGAGGGCCTACAAAAGGTACCGGAACCAACCCACCCCTGAATCACATCATCTTTACGTTTCTGCCCGGAATCGTGCTAAGTCTGTTCTTCGCTCCGCTAAAAATAATTTCATCCGTACTAAATGCTCTCAACTCTCCAACTCGAATTCTTCCAGCTCCTTCTGGCACCTTGCCAAAAACCTTTCTAACAACTTTACCTCATCATCCTTCCCTCCTCTCTTCTACTCTGATGGTTCTGTAGCTTCTTCTACTGATAAAGCAGATCTCTTCGCACAAACTTTCTCCTCCAATTCCACCTTAGACGATTCCAGTGCTGTTCCTCCATCACTTCCCCCCTCTGACTTCCTCATTGCTGACATTAAAATTTCTTCAGCTGATGTATTTTCTGCCATCACTGGCCTCAGTACTAACAAGGCATATGGGCCTGATGGGGTCCCTCCTGTTGTTTTCAAGAACTGTGCTTCTGTGCTTACACCCTGCCTAGGCAAACTCTTTCATCTTTGTCTGTCAACTTGTACCTTTCCTTCTTGCTGGAAGTTTGCTCTCATTCAGCCAGTCCCAAAGAAGGGTGACCACTCCCAACCTTCCAACTATCGTCCAATTGCTTTAACGTCCTGTATTTCAAAAGTTTTCGAGTCAATACTCAATAGAAAAATTTTAAGGCATCTTTCCTATCACAACCTTCTTTCCGATCGTCAGTACGGGTTCTGTCAGGGATCTTCTCACCTACCTTTCAGACTCCTGGTCATCCTCCTTTCGGGACTTTAGCGAACGCTTTGCCATTGCACTTGACATCTCAAAGGCTTTCGATCGAGTCTGGCATAAATCTTTAATTTCCAAATTGCCCTTCTACGGTTTCTATCCTTCTATCTGTGCCTTCATCGCTAGCTTCCTTTCTGGTCGTTCTATAGCCGCTGTTGTAGACAGCCATCGTTTTTTTCCTAGATCTATCAAAAGTGGTGTTCCTCAGGCTCTGTCCTATCACCAACTCTCTTCCTTTTATTGATCAATGATCTTCTAAGCTGTACATCTAACCCTATCCACTCATACGCTGATGACTCCACCCTTCACCTTTCCATTCGGTTCCCGCAATGCCCATCTCAACAGTTACTTCAATAAACAAGGGATGAGGCTATGGCACACCTAATGTCTGACTTGGCTCGTATCTCTGACTGGGGTAAAAATAATATGGTTGTTTTTAATGCATCTAAGACTCAGTTCTTACACCTATCAATCCGATAAAATCTTCCACAGGTATACCCACTAATGTTTAATAATATTCTGCTTAATCCTGCATCATCCTTGAACATGCTTGGGGTTTCATTTACTCGGGACTTATCTTGGAAAAATCATATTACATCTCTTGTAAAATCTGCTTCCAAGAGATTGGGTGTGCTAAGCCGACTCCACTCTTTCTTTACCCCTGCACAATTGTTGACTCTATACAGGGGTTTTATCCGCCCCTGTGTGGAGTACAACTCTCATGTGTGGGGAGGCTCCCCACACACAGCTCTTCTCAATAGGGTGGAGTCAAAGGCTTTTCGTCTCATTAACTCTCCTCCTCTTACTGACTCCCTTCAACCTGTCTCTTCGCCGCACTGTTGCATCTTTATCTCTTTTCTATCGCTACTTTAATGGTCACTGCTCCTCTGAACTGTCTGCTTGCATTCCTCCACCTCTACGACGGGTGCGTAGCACCCGTCTAGCAGCAAACTCTCATCCCTTTTCTGTCCAACTTTCTAATGCAAGAGTTAACCGTTATTCCCAGTCTTTCATTTATGCAACAGGTCAACTCTGGAACTGTCTCCCTCTGTATTTCCTGCTGCCTATGATCTCCAGTCTTTCAAACGCAGTGTGTCCAGGCATCTCAAAATGATCGGATCTTGAATTTGGCTTTTTATTGTATTTTGTTTTTCTCTTGGAGGGAACTGTTACTGCGGGCTCATGGCCTTTGGTTCCTTCTTCCTTGCATAAAAAAAACCACTCTAGTCTACAATTCTACACACACACACACACACACACACACACACACACACACACACAACAGCAATGAAAGTTACAAAAAGAGCCTAAACTATAAAAAGGGAAAGTATCATGACCTAAAGGAGTACTTCTTAGAAATTGCTTGGGAAAAGGAGCTTAGAGGACAAGATTTAAATGTTATATATAAAAAATTCTGTGAACTTTATGAAATAGGAGTCCAGAAGTACATCCCACAGCACAAAGAAGGAGAAAAGAAAATAAAGAAATGGTTCAATACAGAATGTAAAAAATCAAAAGAAAAAAGATATTTGTTGTGGAATAGATATAGAAGACACAGTAGTGAATGGGCATATAATAATTACAAACAGGCAAGAAACGATTATACAAGAATAAGGAGGGAAGCCCAAAAACAGTTTGAGGAGGATATCATAAATAAAAGTAGTGATCAACCAAAGCTATTTTACAGCTACATCAGAAGCAAAACCAAAGTAAAAGACAAAATACAATCCATTACGGACGATGGAATCACCTATACACAAGAGAAAGATATTTGTGAAGCACTAAACAAGAAATTCCAATCAGTTTTTACAGAGGAAAAAAAAATTGAGAGGGATTATGTGGAACATGCATGCCCACACATACTACCAGATATACAAACATCAGAAAAAGAAATACAGGAGGAGTTAAGTAAATTTGACCAAGGAAAAGGAAATGGTCCTGATGAAATTTCACGTTGGGTGCTACGTGAATGTGCAAAGGAGTTAAGTAAACTATTATTTTTAATTTTCAAGAAATCCTTGAGTCAAGGTAAACTACCTGATATTTGGAAGAAAGCAAAAATTGTTCCCTTATTCAAGAAAGGGAATAGACAAAATCCACTTAACTACCGACCAGTATCACTAACTAGTGTTGTAAGCAAGGTATTAGAAAAGCTTATAAGAAAAGCTTGGGTAAATCACCTAGAAGAACACAGTATGATAACAGAAAGACAGTTTGGTTTTAGAAAAGGAAAATCATGTGTTACTAATCTGTTAAGCTGCTATGACAGAGTAACAGACACATTACAGGAAAGAGAAGGATGGGTGGACAGTATCTATTTAGATTTCAAGAATGCATTTGACACAGTACCACACCAAAGACTTTTATGGAAACTGTACCATCAAGGAGGAATTCGAGGCAAACTCTATTGCTGGATGCAAGATTTTCTAATGAAAAGAAAAATGAGAACAGTACTAAGGGGAAATTACTCATCATGGAAAGAAGTGACTAGTGGAGTACCACAGGGCTCAGTGCTGGCACCAATCATGTTTTTAGTGTATATAAATGATATAGACAGTAACACTGGAAATGAAAGCTATCTAAATATGTTTGCAGATGATGCAAAAATACAAAGGAAAATTACTAACACAGACTCTTGTAAAGAGCTACAAGAAGAATTAAATAAACTTCATGAATGGAGTAATACATGGCAAATGGAATTCAATGTGGACAAGTGTCATGTAATCAAGTTTGGTAAAAGTGGAAAAAGACCTGATTGGGATTATACATTAGGAAATAAAATCCTACCTGCATCGAAAAGAGAGAAGGACCTAGGTGTGATTGTCAGTAACAGACTATCTCCGGCTTACCACGTCAGCGAGAAGGTACGGAACATGTATACACTGCTTGCCAATATGAGAATAGCGTTTACATACATAAATGAAGACAGGCTAAGAAAGATAATAACATCATTCATCAGACCAACCCTAGAGTATGCATCAGTAGTCTGGAGTCCTCATCTCAAAAAACACATAGATAAGACTGAAAAAGTTCAAAGGGCCTCTACAAGATGGGTACCAAGCTTAAGGGATCTAAGCTACGAAGAAAGACTAAATAAACTGAATCTACCAACACTACAGGAGAGAAGGAAAAAAGGTGACATGATTATGCTATATAAATGCATATCAGGGAAGGAGAAAATAGACATAAATGATTACTTAACGTATGAGGAAGCATCAGCAAGAGGACACTGCAAAAAACTGCATAAAAGGAGAGGTGATAAAGACGTAAGGAAATTTAGTTTCCCAAATAGAGCAATTGATCAGTGGAATGCACTACCGAATGAAATAGTGTGTGCCAAAACAATTCACAAATTTAAGGATATGTACGATAAATATGGTTTAAGACACGGAACAGTACGAGCTTGACTCATTCCTGTAAAGATACAATTAGGGAAGAATTAGGCAAGAACACACACACACACACACACACACACACACACACACACACACACACACACACAGGGAGGGATAGAGAGAGAATTCTAGTATGTTCTCGTAACTGATCAGGGAACGAAGAGGAAAGGAGAAAAAGGGGAGAGGGGAAGGGAAGGGAAAGGACAAAATTTAGGAAGGAAAGGGCCTACAAGAGGAAAGGACAGGAAGGAGAGAGAGCAGGGGAAAAGAGGGTAGGGAAGAGAGACTGAGGGGGAGAGAACGAAGGAAGAGAGCAGGAATGAGAAATGGAAGGGGGAGGGTAGGAATCAGGAGAGGGGAGAAGATAGAGAAGAGGGGTTGAAGGAAGTATAGGAAAGTAGAATGGAAGGGAAGAGGAGGGGAGAGTGTAAAGAAGATGGGACAAGGAAAACATTAAAAAAAGATAGAAAAAAGAGGGGAAGACAATAAAAATGAGTAATAGAGCTGAGAGAGAGCCAAAGGGAAAGAGGAGAGAAGATAACAAAGGGAAAGGAGTAGGCAAGGAGGAGGGAAGGAGGGGAAGATGTAGCAAGTGGAAGATAGGGAGGGAGGAGGGGAAGAAAAGGAAAGAATAAGGAATAGGCAAGAGGAGAGAGAAGGAACAGAGGGAAAGAAAATAGCAGGGAGGGAAAGGGAAAAGGTGGTTAGCAAGAGAAGGCAGGAAGAGAAAAGAGAAAAAGACAGAAGGAAAGAAAAAGCATGGAATGGAGAAAGGAGAGAGAGAAGGCAAGAGAGGGATTTGGGGGAGAGGAGGGTAAAGCAAAAAGGGATACAAAGTGACATATTTTGGTGACAAATAAAATATATATATAGGCTCCAGGCGTCACTTTCTCCTTCACGCCAGGCCTGTGATAAACTACCCAGGAAATGTGAGAGTTGGTTTGGATAAGATCTTTTACGATACGTGTGACTGTAGGCCTAAATGTTTAGATGGATGGATGGATAGATAGAATGATTGATTGATAGACATAGATATACATTTGAATGGATGGATTGATGGATAGACAGGCAGACAGAACTCAGATAAGGAGATGCATAGACTGATTGACTGATGGATGATTGGATGGGTAGATGATGGATGGATAGACAAATAGAGTTATACAGTCAGATAGCTGAGTGGATGCTTAGGTGCTGGATAGATGTATGGAGAGAGAAGGGGAGAGCTATACTGATAGACAGAGGTACTGATAGATGGAAAGATAGATAGATAAACAGATAACTGGATGAAGGTAAATAATTGGATGGAGTTGTGGATGGTGAGAGAGAGAGAGAGAGAGAGAGAGAGAGAGAGAGAGAGAGAGAGAGGAGAAGGGGGGAGGGGCACAAACTGTTAGAAAATAGGTATCAGTGTTTCAGTGTCATTTCAGGAAGCAGTCAGATTTACTGTATCGTAGTTCATTCACGATATTTCAACAATTTCCGTGACTTTACAGCTTGTTTCCTGTAGTTCAGTGGCAGTGTAAGACAATATTACAAACACAGCACTTCTTCATGACTAGCATCATATATTTGTGTTAAGATCTTGGTACAACACAGCATTTAGAGTAGAGATTTTCATTTCTTTTTCTTTCATTTGTAAAGAAAAACAACCAGAGACAAGGCCTGCCAAAAACTGCCCTTTCCAAGAGAACAAAACAAAACAAAGCCAAATTCAAGGTCCATTCATTTCCTTTTATGATGTCATGACTGGACACAATAAGTTAAAAGCCAGGCGTTCATAGGCAGAAGGTAATGTAAACTGATGAAAACAGTTCCAGAGTTGATCTTTTGGAGACATGAACGGCAGAGTACCGAATTACTGTGCATTGGAGATGAAACAGAATATATGTAAGACTGTGTTGCCAGGCAGGTGCTCAGTGTCTGCTGAAACGAAGGAATGCAAACAGACATTACTGAAGAGAAGTGACCATTGAAATAGCCGTAGCAAATGGATATAGATTCAACAAAACGAAGACTGAGGGGCTGGGGTGAGTGTGAATAAGAGGGAGTTGATGAGACTAAAAGCCCTCGACTTCACCAAATAAGAGCTACTTCTGTTAATTCCCATCCCTCCCACACAGAAATGAATAAGAATCGTTTGCAAAGTCAACAGTTAGGCGAAAGGGTAGTGAAAATATGATGTCGGCTTAGCACATCCGATTTGCAAGAGAAGTAATGTCATGTTTCCATGACAGGTTCTGAGAAAGAGACAACCGAGGATATTGACAAAGATGAGGAGGGACAGAGCTGTGTATTGCTTAATCAAAAAGTATTACTGTGAATTATTTCGATGGGTTAAAAACTGTAGGCAATGATCGTTTGATGGATTAAAAGAAGCAAAATTTATTTTGTTTTAATCAGAAATAGCAGCCATGTCAGAGAAGAGGGGTGTGCCATAGCCTCATCCCATTATTGCTGAAGTAATTGTTGTTAGGGACGCTGTGAGAAGCACTTGGAGGTGTGAAGGATGGAGCCATCAGCGTCTAAGTGGACAGGGTTATGTGCTGCTTAGATGATGATTCCTTAATACCAGGAAGAGAGTTGGTGACAGGACAGAACTTCGAGGAAGATCATTAACGATAACTTTAGAACACTGACCGTCTACAACAGCTATAGGATAATCAGAAAAGAAGCTAGAGATGAAGGCACAGACAAAAAAGCGAAAATAATAAGAGAGTAGGTTGTAAACTAAATATTTGTGCCAGACTCAGTCGATAGTCTCTGAGAATTCAAATCCATGGCAAAAAGGTTTTACCAAAATTCAGAAAGCAGGGTAACCAAAAGTCAGAAAGGAATCAGAGAATATCGCCTGAAAAAAAAAACGGTGGAACCTATACTGAAGGCCAAAAATGGTTATGAAAACATATTTCAGAAACTTCCTACTAAGGCTAGTTTCAAATGCCTTAGAAGTGCATGATAGTAAAGCAAATGGAAGATAGAGCATCAGGAGTTATGTCTTGAGGGCCAGTGAAATTGGAGCTCTAACTCTTCCTATCACCAACTTTCCATCCATTTCGGGAATACCGCTCTGCTCAACTGGTGCTGCAGAATACGAGAGCTTGTAATATAATAAAACATAATCTTTCATTTACCTCCCAAACGTTTCTGAGTAATCGAATGGCGTACAGTATGTAAGCCGACCCAATTTCCCACAACTCACTCACCTCTTATTACGTTTCTCCCATGCCCCTGTTCTTTCAGCAGTACAGTTGGGGGTCTGGGATGGGGTACTCAAACGAACTTATGATCGTTTTCCTGTCGTACTTCAGCTTTGTTTTCGCCAGAAGGGTATGGGAAGAAGTGTGCAGAGTGTTTCCAAGTCTGAAATTAAACCTACAAGAAAGCAAATTGATTTACGAGGAAAATGTTATTGTAGATTATAATTGTTCCTGTAGGAACGACACCTAAATGAACATTAAGAATCTTCTCGTCTTTTGTTCTTCCTGGGAAATGGAACCAAAGTTACGACACCAAATAGATCATAAGTTCGTGTATTTTACCCCTGAATGTAGCACATACAATAATTTAGGAGAAGACTGGAATGAAGTTAAAACAGATGATCCGCCTTAAGCTCATTAACACCACAATGTATTTTCCATTTACTTCTTGTTATAAATAGAGTGTTTTACATATTTTAAGAGACACATCAGAAAGAAAGGTTATATATTGCCATCAATGACCCACTTCGTCGAACAGGGCTCTTCTGACTGAGATCGTCGAGATATAGAAAGCATATTGTACAAGGTATAGCAGTCGATTGAAGGGATAATGACTTCTTCAGCCAAAAGGCATTAATCCTACACCTTCTTCCTGCCTCTACGGGTCTCATCCCTTCCTCCTCCCCTTGGTACTGGTCTACTACTTCCCCTCCAACTAGCAAAGGAGAAACTTCTTTACCTGGAGTAGACAAATTTCTTTACTACAAAGATAATTCTTCCTTATTTATCTCATCTTTCCTACTTCTGACGATTATATTCACCTTACAGTAAAAGAGGCTATGTAGGGAGGTTATTTACAGATTTAAATGCCCCCTTTTTTACGAGAGGGTCTTCTTAAGTTCAATAAAAATGTCTTGAGGTAGTCATAAGAAATTAAATTACATTTCATTATATTGAAGAAATTATTTAAATCGCTAAGTAGTAGGTATAACAAATTCTTATAAGTCCTAGCACATAAGGGATTAGTTAGGGTGGGAAGCGAACTCAGATATCTAAACCAGACTTTCAAGAGTATGAAGCGGTAGGCGAAGAATGGTACGTAAAAACAGTTAATGACCCTGTCCCACCCCAGATCACTGACACACATACACACACACACACACACACACACACACACACATACACACACACACACACACACACACATAATATACACGCACTTTCCCTATCACTCACCATCAAACTTTTCATCCTCCCCCCCTCCTCCACACACACACACACCACTATACATCCTCCCAAACACACACACACACACACACACCATTATACATCCTCCCAAACACACACACACACACACACACCATTATACATCCTCCCAAACACACACACACACACACACACACACACCATTATCCTTCCTTTGTACAAGTTCCCAACCCAGGGTATGTAAGATTTTCGTGAAAGGGCTGCAGCATTTACCCTTCAGAAAAAGAACGTCATTTCTATCTATCCTTTGAGTCAGGGGGCGATTTCAGTGAGGCTTGGAGGGATTTCAGCAAGTTTTGGAGGGATTTCAGACAGTCCTGAGGGAATTTCAGTAACTGCGAGGGGTTTCAGTACGTCTTGGAGGGATTTCAGTGAGTCTTGGAGAGATTCAGGAAGTCTTTGAGGGATTTCAGTAAGTCTTGGACGGATTTCTGTAGGTCTTTGAGGGATTTCAGTAAGTCTTGATGGGATTTCAGAAAATCTTGGGAGGATTTCAATGTCTTGGGGGTTTTCAATAATTCACGGAAGGATTTCAGAAAGTCTTGGAAGGATTTCAGTAAGTCCTGGAGGGATTTCAGAACGTTGTGGAAAGATTTTTGTAAGTCCTGGAGGGATTTCAGAAAGTCTTGGAAGGATTTTAGTGAGTCCTGGAGGGATTTCAGTACGTTTTGGAGGGATTTCTGTAGGTCTTTGACGGATGTCAGTAATTCTTGTTGGGATTTCAGTTAGTCTTGGAGGGATTTCTTTGAGTCTTTGAGGGGTTTCAGTAAGTCTTGGAGGGATATCAGTAAATCTCGGAGGGAATTTTGTAAGTCAAGGAGGGATACCAGTAAGTCTTGGATTTCAGTAAGCCTTGTATGGATTTAGAAGTCTTGGAAGGATATCAGTAAATCTTGGGGAGGATTTCAATAGGTTTTGGAGGGATTTATCATACTGCATATGGCGTCGTCCACACTGCAAAGAAAACCGTCTCATCTTAGGATTATACAAGAAGACATCCTTGGAATAGAAAGGTACACTGGAACTATTTTTTAACCAGGGCAGTCGCAGTATATAATTATTTACTGAATAAAATCGCCTGGCGTGAGTGATATTCGAATGGATATAAACCATTAGAGAGAGAGAGAGAGAGAGAGAGAGAGGGAGAGTGCAACAGGGGTCAGAAATGTAAGAGAATAAGTTTATCAACCTTTCCACCCCATGTCAGGAAGGAGCCAACTTTACAATACAGTTCACTAAGCCTCACCCTCCCTCCATCTCTCTCTCTCTCTCTCTCTCTCTCTCTCTCTCTCTCTCTCTCTCTCTCTCTCTCTCAAGCTACAATAAAATCTAGAGTTGCTCCGATGATGAGTAGGTTGATTAGTTGTGGATTTTCTTCCTTTAAACTTATTTTCCTTGCTCAATAGCAAAACAAGTGCAATACTGGGGCTCTTCATACTTTCCATGGCATTTCTCATCTAACTGCATCATATTGTAGTTTAATCCTTTATTACAAGTACATGGCAGGATAAGATACCAATACGAGTCTGCTTCCTTTCCATAAAATTAAACTTCATGTGACTAGTGCCCACACACTTCCACACACCTTCCCTCACGCACCACCACATTCTCCCTCCAACACACACAAACAGCATCATTAACTACATCCAACTGCATCCAATCCATAACACTTCTTCGTGACTATCATCCAAACACTCCCACACACCCTCCATCCAACATCCACACACAGCTCCCTCAATTACGTACATCCAACTATATCGTGTCCATAATACGTCTTCGTGACAAGCATCCACACACTCACACGCACCCTCCCTCACGCTCCACCACTCTCCATCCAACACACATTCCTCCTTTAAGTCCATCCAGCTACATCCTATTCATAATACTTCTTCGTGACTAGCATCCACACACTCACACGCACCCTCCCTCACGCTCCACCACTCTCCATCCAACACACACAAAGGGCTCCTTCAACTTTATCCTTTGTAGAAAGTTCCCAACACCTGATATGATTTTAGTTAAGGGGTCTGAAGTATTTACCTCTTTAGTACAAAACGATTTATTCCATTTTATCCTATCATTTTGGGAACAGCTTTTTTTTCCCCTTATCGTCGTATTTATAATTTTTTTTATTGAGTCATAGGAGTCTACAATTATCGAATCTTTTAATTAAGTGGTCAGTTTAATTTTTCTTTTCCTTTTCCTTTATTCTTTTATATATTTGCTCTCTCCTGTCTATCTTATTACGCTTAGGAGAGATTTTTTTTTCTTCCTATAAAGAGTTAGATGAAAATGACTATAAAGGAGAGAGAGAGAGAGAGAGAGAGAGAGAGAGGGAGAGTGAAATCTGTTGGATGACAGCTGACGTAGAAGCTCGCTCGAGTAAAGCGGGGAGGGGAAGCATGATCTGTCAAGGAGAGAGAGAGAGAGAGAGAGAGAGAGAGAGAGAGACTTCACTGTCTAGAGAAAATGGCATCTCAAAAAACTAGAACGAAAATTATGAAGGGGAGACTCATGACACACCAGACCTGCCATTAAGTTAAATTAGATATGTCTGGAGGTCGAGAGAGAGAGAGAGAGAGAGAGAGAGAGAGAGAGTCAGTTGGAGGGGATAAATGAAGAGGCAGATTGGGAGAAGGAAAAAGAGAAGGAATACGAATGGAGACGTAGCGAGCGAGAGGGAGAAAGAAGGGATGAGCAAGAGGGAAATAGTTTTTGTAGGATGGGAAGGAGGGAATGAGAGCATGTTAGAGAGGGAGTGGAAATTTGGAAGAAAGAAGGGAGGGAAGGAAGGAGTACAGAGGGAGGGAAAGGAGAGAAGCAGAGAGAGAATGGATGATGGAGGGGATGGGAATGTAGGTAAGTGGGCTGGAGGTGAGGGAAACGGTGGTGGAGATAAAGAATGAGGGAGAGGAAGAATGGGAGACTAGCAGAGGAAGAGAAATGGAAGAATTCATTTAAGCGAAAGGTTTGGAGACAGACAGACAGACAGACAGACAGACAAACAGACAGACAGACTGACAGACAGACAGAGACAGAGAGACAGACCGAAAGACAGAGACAGAGTGACGGAGAGAGAGAGAGAGAGAGAGAGAGAGAGAGAGAGAGAGAGAGAGAGGGAGGGGTCAGAAATGTTAGAGAATAAGCTTATCAACCTTTTCACCCAGTGTCAGGAAGGAGCCAGTTTTACTACCGTATGCATTTCACTACCCCTCCCCCCCCCCCCCTCTCTCTCTCTCTCTCTCTCTCAAGCTACAATAAAATCTAGAGTTGCTCCGATGATGAATATGTTAACTAGTTGTGGATTTTCTTCTTTTAAGCGTATATTCCTTGCTCAATAGCAGAATAAGTGCAATACTGAGGCTCTTCATACTTTCTATGGTATTTCTTAGTGAATAGCATCATGCTGTAGTGTTATTCTTTTATTACAAGTACATGGCAGGATAAGATACCACTACGGCTCTGCTTCCTTTCCATAAAACTAATCTTCATGTGACTAGCATCCACACACTCCCACACACCTTCCCTCACGCACCACCACATTCTCCATTCAACACACACCAACTGCTCCTTTAACTACATCCTTTCTAAAATACTTCTTCGTGACTAGCACACACACACATACACACACACACACACACACACACACACACACACACAAACACACACACACACACACACACACACACACACACACACACACACACACACACACACACACACACACACACACACACACTTCTTTAAGTACCACCACACTCTCCCTCCAACACACACATACAGCTCCAATAACTCCATCCAACTACATCCTGCCCATAACACTTCTTCGAGACTAGCATCCACATACTGCCACACACCCTCCCTCCAGCACACACAAACAGCTTCTTAAGTCACATCCAACAACATCCTGTCCATAATACTTCTTCGTGACTAGCATCCACACACTCACACACACCCTCCCTCACGCTCCACCACTCTCCATCCAACACACACAAAGGGTTCCTTCAACTTTATCCTTTGTAGAAAGTTCCCAACACCTGATATGATTTTAGTTAAGGGGTCTGAAGTATTTACCTCTTTAGTACAAAATCGATTTATTCATATTAATCCTATCATTTTGGGAACAGCTTTGTATATTATTTTGCGAGTGAGTAATAGGAGTCTAAAATTATTAAATCTTTCAATTACGTCGTCAGTTTAATTTTTCTTTTCTTTTTCCTTTATTCTTTTATGTACTTGCTATCTCTTGTCTATCTTATTACGCTTAGGAGAGATTTTTTTCTTATATGAGGAGTTAGATGAAAGTAGCTAAAAAGGAGAGAGAGAGAGAGAGAGAGAGAGAGAGAGAGAGAGAGAGAGAGAGATCTGGTTGAAGACAGCTGACGTAGAAGTTCGTTTGAGTAAAGCGGGGAGGGGAAGCATGATCTGTCAAGGAGAGAGAGAGAGAGAGAGAGAGAGAGAGACTTCACTGTCTAGAGAAAACGGCATCTCAAAAAACTAGATCGAAAATTATGAAGGGGAGACTCATGACATACCAGACCTGCCATTACGTTAAATTAGATATGTCTGGAGATTGAGAGAGAGAGAGAGAGAGAGAGTCAGCTGGAGGGGAAGAATGAAGAGGCAGACTGGGAGAAGGAAAAAGAGAAGGAATACGACACTGATGGAGATGTATCGAGCAAGAGGGAGAGAAACAAAGAAACAGCACGAGGGAAATAGTTTTTGTAGGATGGGAGGAGGGCATGAGAGCATGTTAGAGAGGGAGTGGAAATTTGGAGGAAGGGAAGGGGGGAGGGAGTGCAGAGGAAGGGAATGGAGAGAAGCAGAGAGAGACTTGAAGGTTGAAGTAATGGGGGTGTAAGTAAGTGGGTTGGAGGTAAGGGAAACGGTGGTGGAGGAGAACTAAGAGGAAGAGAAAGAATGGGAGACTAGCGAAGGAAATGAGAGTGCTCATATAAGCGGAAGGTTTGGAGAGAGAGAGAGAGAGAGAGAGAGAGAGAGAGAGAAAGCGAGCGCCAGGCAAAGGAAAGGCGGAGAGAGAGATAATAGACACTAAAGAGAGAGCGGAGAGTTGAGAGATTTGCTTAACTGGATGAAAAACTGCCCAGCCAGACGGACGATAAGTTCTCAGGCGAAAGTCAATGCTCTTTCATCTCTTTTTTCCAGATGCGTAGACGGGAAATATGCTTTTTGGATTTTCTTTTTTTAGAATTTTCCCTTATTGACGACGACGGCCTGAAGAATGAAAAGAGGAAAAAATGGGGGAACGACATCTTTAGATTTCATAATATGACTTTTGAATATTATTTTGCCTTTGATGGAGGCTGCCGAGAAATTGAACAGAAAAAATGTTATGGAAAATATTTTGAAACTTCTTATTTGACTTATAAGAAAGTCGCTTGTGGTGCAGACTTGATGGGGAATCTGAGAAAAAAATCTGTAAATGAAGTTGTGCACTCTACTCCAACTTGGCCCAGATTTTTGTCCTTTTGTAACTAATTACACGTATGTCAGTGGTAGAAAAAGACAGTAATGCAGCTCTACGGCACTTTATAGCACTTCTTCGTGACTAGCATCATATTCTAATGTTCATCCATTCCTACAGATCAGCAGTCAAGATGGAGACACGACGATTCTAGGCCATTCAGAGTAAAAAGAGTATTGTTGACTCACCAAGATTCTTATGACTCACTTTCAGTTGAATAGTATCATCTGGCATTATCTGGAATAAAAGAATTGTCCCGGTCATAGGAGGGGTATTTGCACTACTATTGACACTCTCAGGCTCCAGTATGTTTCTCAGTTAAATAAAATCCGTCAAACAACAGCTAAATAAAACATGAGTGAAAATGCGAACATGACCAGACAAAGCCAGGTATCCACTTGTTGCGTATCCGCGCATCACGTCATCGTTGCGTATGAATGTGGACGGGCAAACGTTGCACCGTTGCATGTCAAAATGTGATACAAAGATGCGCAACGGGCCATTTGTTGGTTTTTGGCCGTCACATCCAAGGGATGTTACCGCACTGGATGAGTCAGTGTGGACGGGGAGCTGCAGTCAAAAAGAAACTATGAGGTCCTATCGTAATCCCGTGTCCTGTGTTTTAATACGGATATGCAGTGATGATACAGGGGAGTGATTACCCGATTTAGGACATTGTTGCACCGTATCGTATCACGGGGTGATACGCAACGATGATACGATACGCGGATACGCAACAAGTGGATACGCACCTTGACAGTCTCAGGATCCAGGACGTCTCACAGGAAGTAAATAATCAGCTCCTTTTTTCTTTGCTGATCTGCGGAAATGTGTTTAAGTCTTTTAATCAGATAACTTACATATTGGATAAATTACTGATAATTCCAGATGATTTTATTTTACTTCGGAAAGGTATGTATTGTTGAAGAGATGAAGAACCCCTACCAGAATCGGATTTATTGGTCCGGGGATAGAGTAATAAGATATATCGACGTCATCAGAGTGAAGTGCTGATTAGCTCACTAGTAGAGAAACTCAAGTAACACAGCAGGGATGGTGATACGTACCGAACAATGAGACAAATCCAACTGCTGGGAGGCAACTCATGCAGGTTTGAAAAAGTATAAATATCAAAAATGTCTAAACTTCATTTTATATTTATTCTTACATTTTTATTTTGTATATTTTTTTTTTAATTTCTTATATTGCAAAAATTTTCACACAGTCCGGAGTTGCCCCCAGCAGTCAGAGTTGTCCCAGTCTATGGTATGTATTTAAACGAAAATGTCGGAAATAAACTCTGAGATGATTAGTGTTTTTTTAATCATATTCTTAACACTTTCAGGCAATTTTACTCACATTAAGGGACATCTTTTGTACTGAAGGGACATCGGTTGTGTAGTGGTGCCCTAGAACACTCACGTCCTAAGCGAGAGGACTCGGGTTTGATTCCTATGTCTGTGTAAATGCTGGTCATTTTTCCTAAGCACCCATGAGCCCACTTACCTAGCAGCGAGTATATATTGAATGTCGATAAGAATCGGGTGAGTGGATGGTATTGTTGGTGAAGATAATAGACTCCCAATACACCCAAGCAGTAAAAACCAACTGTCTCACATGTCCTCTCCACCAAACTCCTTCGAATGCTATTAACACTATTGTGGAAAGGTCTCCTGGTTTCAGCGAACAGAAATGAAGTTATAGCATTACAGTGACTTACAAAAATGGCACATTCTGCTTCCCCTCCTCCTCCACCTCCCTCTGACTGTAACAGACATTAGTGGAGATAACCTTCATTTCAATTAGTCTGTCAGGTCTCTCGTGTTCTTAAAAAAATAATCCAGAAATAACTACGCGTATAAGAGACATTATCTACTAAATGACAAATTGCAAAATTTATAGTACCCGAACGCCATGCATTGTAAAAAAAAAAAAAAAAAAAGATATACTGTAAGAGAAAAAATATAAGTTGCTTGTTTAACACGTTCCCTTCGCATGGAAATTTAGAATAATTACCATCACCACCACCACCATCACCACAAACACCACCACCACTACAACCACAACCATCACAACCACAACCATCACCACCACCACCACCACCACCATCACCACAAGCACCACCCTCACAACACCCACAACCACCACTACCATCACCATCACCACCACCACCACCACCATCACCATCACCACCACCACCACCACCACCACCATCACCATCCTTAGCCTAGTCCTATTATTCAGAATGCTCTAGGTAAGATCCAGAAACAACAACAACAACAAATAAACACGCACACAAAACCAGGAGTACTGTGGTAAGAATGTCAAAAGAAAACCGAATCATACATGTCTTCCCTTCCCTCAGATAACAAACCAAAATGATAACATGATAGGTAGATAGGTAGATAGATAAATAGATAGATAGACAGATAGATATTTTACCTTCTAGTCACTGAAGCCATGACACCTATAATTCCTTTCTTACTCCACGAAACAAGCTATTTTGTTGGTACATATGTGAAATTTGAGGATGGATATTTTGACATCTTTATTTAGTAAAGTCTAGTCCTCGTTTAGCAGAGTGAATTAAAAAAAAAAACGAAGGTTAAGAAGAAGGCAAAACACAAAGTAGAGTGGAGGAAGTGCAGGACGTGAAGAAGGTAATGATGCAAAAAATTAAATAAGGGAACGGCTGGAGTATTAAGCGAATATAGGAGAGAGAGAGAGAGAGAGAGAGAGAGAGAGAGAGAGAGAGAGAGAGAGAGAGAGAGCAAAAATAAAAATGTAAATGACCACAGGCGGAAAAAAGTCCTGATAGAAAAAACGAGTGCATATCAGAATAAATGGGAAAAAAAGGTGTAGCGACTGTAGAGGGAAATGTTTGCTTCTAGATCGTGAATAAGAAAGCAGGGAGAAATGGCGAGGTAAGGGGAAAATGGAAAGAGAGAGAGAGAGAGAGAGAGAGAGAGAGCACAAATATCGCTGCAGAGGAAGTAATGTGAAACGCAAAAGTATAGACCTGTACAGAGAGAGAGAGAGAGAGAGAGAGAGAGAGAGAGAGAGAGAGAGAGAGAGAGAGAGAGAGAGAGAGAGAGAGAGAGAGAGAGAGAGAGAGAGAGAGAGCACAAATATCTCTACAGAGGAAGTAATGTGAAACGCAAAAGTATAGACCTGTACAGAGAGAGAGAGAGAGAGAGAGTAGAGCACAAATCTCTATAGAGGAAGTAATGTGAAACGCGAACGTATAGACCTGTACAAGGAGAGAGAGAGAGAGAGAGAGAGAGAGAGAGAGAGAGAGAGAGAGAGAGAGAGAGAGAGAAATGACTACAAGCGGAAAGAAGTACCGGTATGAAAAACGTGTAAATAAGAACGTGGAAAAAAAAATAAAGTGTACCGAGAATAAAAAGCTTTGACATATGGCGGGATGAGAGGTAAATGATGAGAGAGAGAGAGAGAGAGAGAGAGAGAGAGAGAGAGAGAGAGACAGACAGACAGACAGACAGACAGACAGACAAACAGACAGAGACCAAATATCCACATAAAAGTAACGTGAAATGTAGACATAATGAAACGCCTACAACTCTGGTCCCGACCTGTCGACGCAAATCATCGCACGGTATGCCTCCGTCAGGCCTTGTGCGTGGATTTGCCGATCAACCCCCGTGACAGGGCAGATTGTGGGTTGAAATGAGACTAAAGAAAATAAGTCGACCCCATATGACCTTGACTTTTGACCCCTTGATAATGATAACTAAATCAGTCCATCGTCCCTTCAAACTGTATCACTGAGAAAGGTTTGGTCGAAATCCGCCGAAGGATACAGGAGATAATGCGCCCACATTCATATGACCTTGACCTTTGACCCCTTGATCTTGATGAACTATTCAGTTTATTGCCCCTTCATACTATATCATTGACAAAAGGATGCTCGAAATTCGTAGAGAGGTTAAGGAGATATCGTGCCCACATCCATATGACTTTGACCTTTGACTACATGACCTTGCTGACCTATTTAGTTCATCGTCCCTTCATGCTGTCTTACTGACAAACGTTTGGTCGAAATCCGTCGCGGGGTTCAGGAGATGTCGCGCCAACAATGATAAACTAAGTCGATTGACCTTGACCTGTGACCCCTTTACCTAGCTGACCTAATCAGTTCATCATCACCTTATACTGCATCACTGACAAAAGTTTGGTGAAATCTGTCGATGGGTTCAGGAGATATCGTCCTCACAAGAGTGTTACGGACGCACGGACCCACGCACGAACGCACGGACAGACCAATAACTTAATGCCTCCTCCACAATAAGTTGGCAGAGAGAGAGAGAGAGAGAGTAGCTAAAACAAATATCTCAATAAAAGAAACAACATGAACTCTGAAGTAAAGATTGAGAGAACATAAAACATGGAATTAGTTTGTCACTATTTTTATTTTCTTTGTGATATTTTCCCTCTGTCAGATTTTTCTCGCGGAATTTCTCTCTCTCTCTCTCTCTCTCTCTCTCTCTCTCTCTCTCTCTCTCTCTCTCTCTCTCTCTCTCTCTCTCTCTCTCTCTCTCTCTCTCTCTCACCATTTCTGTCTCTATCATCTATATCCTTCATGTGTTTCATTTATCAAGTACCGTATTGGTATCTGTCATCTGCCATCTGTCATCTATCTAGCTCTATTTATATCTGTCTATCTATCTGTCTATCTGTCCATCTATCTTTCTGTATGAGAGTGAAGAAAATTTCATAATAATGGAGAATCACAAGTATATCTTTCAATACAAAAACACCAGAAAACTATATATCTATCTATCTATTGCCAGACGCCTCAATCCCGTTTGGGGTGGCCACAAACAAATCGCCTCCAAGTCGCCCTGTCCCCCGCCATTTCACTCCCCTGCTCCCAACTCACACCCCCCTCTCTCATATACCTCTCCACCCCATCTCTCCATCTCATCCTCGGCCTCCCCCTCCCTCTTTCCCCCCTCCACCTCACTCACATACACTCTCTTCGTCAGTCTTTCACCCTCCATCCTCTCCACATGGCCAAACCACCTCAGTGTGTTCCTCATAACGCTTCCTATCACATCCACATCAACACCACAACGCTCCTTTACATCCTTATTCGTCAGCCTGTCTCTCCATGTGACTCCACAGGCTCCTCTTAAATAACTCATTTCCACTGCTCTCACTCTTGACTTGTGTCCTTCCAACAACGTCCAAGCTTCACTTCCGTACGTTAGAGTTGGTATCACAATACTGTCATGTAGTAACTTTTTCACTTCCATGCTCACTTCCCTGTTTCTTATCACTGCTTTCAAAGAACCAGCAACCTTTCTTCCCTGCGGTACCCTTTCAAGCACTTCACCCTCCAAACCTCCATCCTTACTCATCACACTACCCAAGTACTTAAACGTACTCACATTTTCCAATTCCTCACCATCCAACCTCGCTGTACATTCACTGACTTCACCTCTCTCAAAGACCATCACTTTACTCTTCCCTACATTCACCTTTTGATTCCGTTTCTTACACACTCTCTCAAACTCATCCACCAAGCCTTGCAGCTCCCCTTCGTCTTCACTCAACAACACAGTATCATCCGCAAACAACAGTACAGGGAATTTCCAAACAGAAACTGATTAGGAATAATGAGAACCCACTTGTCCGTATTCTTGTCGATTAAGGAAGCTCCCAAGCCCCTTTTCCTAGGCGATTTAGTTTTTGATACGGCTGGTTAATATCAATTTGTGTGTTATTTATGGTGGGTGTAATGGTATAGAAATATATAAATGTCTCGGACGAGGATACTAAGGAGTAATAAGCAAAATAAATCTCTTAGGAAGGTTTGATAGGAAGCTTCCTAACCGACCAGAATACGGGCCACTCTGATGCAAGCAGGGATTTGCCAAAGTCTGGGTTCATGAGTTACTAGACAGTCTGAATTTTCACTTGTCGTCAGAGGGGTGGTAGGTGACATTACTGACCCAGCCATTACTCATGAGGGTGTGACTAGAGAACTCTCAGGGCAGTGCAACAGAGGCTTGTCACGCTAGTCAATTGAAGCCCTACCTTCAGATGATTCTTATAATTTTAGTAGAGACTTTCTGAACTTGAAGGGTTATATATAGTCTCCATTAATCACCTTAGTACCAGGGATCTTTACAAAGCTGAATTAACTCGATTGAAAACAAGAGGAATGAAACGCTAAGAACTTGGGCCCCAAGCTGTTGATGCAAAGCGTCGCTCACTATGCCTCCGCCAAGCCTTGCACACTGATTCACCATACAACCCACATGCCATGGACCTTTGACTCCTTGAGTTTGCTGACCTAATCATTTCATCGTTTCTTCATACTGTATCGCTAACAAAAGATTGGTTGAAATCCGTCAAGGGGTTCAGGAGATATCGCGCCTACGCCCATATGACCTTGACCTTTGACCTCTTGACCTCACTGACCGTATCAGTTCATCGCCTCTACATACTGCATCACTAGTTGGGTCGAAATCCGCCAATGGACTCAAGAGATATCGCACCCACAATGATAGACCAAGTCGATCCCATATGACCTTAGTCTTTGACCCACTAACCTAGTTGACCTAATCACTTTAACATCTTCTCATACTTTATCACTGATTTAAAAAAACAAATGGTGGAAATTAGTCAGTGAGTTCAGGAGATGTCGCGCCCACAATAGTGTTACTGACGCCTGCCCACAAGGATAAACTAAATTGGCCCACTGTGGCCTTGGCCTTTAACCCCTTGACCTTGCTGACCTAGTCATTTTATCATCCTCTCATACTGTAACAATGACAAAAGTTTGGTCGAAATCCGTTGAGGGGTTCAGGAGATATCACGTTCTCATTGATAAACTAAGTCGACCCCATTTTTCCTTGACCCTTTGGCCCCTTGACCTAGCTGGCCTAAACAGTTCATCACCTCCTCATACTGTATTACTGACAAGAGTTTGGTGCAAATCCGTCGATGGGTTCAGATGATATTGAGCCCAGGAAAGTATTACAGATGCACGCAACCCACGCACGCACGGACAGACAGATGAATCACTTAATGCCTCCTCTGCCATAGTGGGTGAAGGCATAATAAAATACAAAAATACATCATTCGAGTGAAGTGGCTTAGAGCCATCAGATCTTCCAGTTCTGACATATTTTCTCTACGGGAACTGGGAAAAGTACGAAATCAAGTGGCCTTCATCTGGCTGATATATTTCATAACCCTCTGGCTACTGTACAGTTACCTCCACTTCTAACGAGTACAGTGGGCGGTGTGTTTGGTGAAATGTGGCACCACTGTGTTTGTTTACATCGTAGTAATAGTAGGTGAATGGGCAGACCTGGCAGAGCTTCCCCTCCGCCACAGTATCTAGTACCCACAGAAACAATGTTCTATGAAGTCATACTCTGTGTGCAAATACAAGTGTATGCCACGTATGCATATTGGAAGGTAAAGAGAAAAACAAATAGTAATGTCATTGGATCACATTGTTTCTGACAGGAGATGACTGTGAGGCGAGGTGGAAAGGAGGGGAGCGGGAAGAGGTAGTGGGGGAGCATGTAATGAAACTTTGTCTTCTTTCGTTTAGAATGGTAAAGGGTATGATTATACAGATGTTCTGAGATGATCTGTAACTCCCTATGCAATGTGTATTGCATGAATGCTCGAGTCTTAATGCTAGTCATACAATGTGGTGAACAACTATAGCTGAGCATAATGTCCGGTGTCTCGAAACTTGGTTCGCCTGAGTCTAGTGAGTGTGCGACTCAACTGTTGTAACATTTTTGTGGCTGAATCAGGGTGGCCATAAATGATGCATGATTATCCATGTTCCACAACATTCATCCCATATTGTGCACCCTCCAGTCTGTTTTCTTGTGAGGAAAAACAATCATTATATTCGCAAACCATGGAATAAGTAGATGTCCTGTTGCATAGGATTATAGCTACTTTGAATGCTGGACAGCTATTGGCTTGTTCTGCGAAAATGTTGTGTAGTCATCATACTGATGGATCACACGGAGGTAATGAGATATGGTATTTGCATAATGAATGCATATCTTGTATTATGATAACTGTAACAGAGTTGTTACGCGTGTCCAGTCCACAAATGATGTCGCATTCTTCGAGGTGCTATTTCATTAGTCTGGATAGTTGTGACACATCATCCACAAACATTGATCATCGTATATTATATTCTCTTTAAAACATTCAAACATTATTTTTCATACAAGTTTTGCATACTCAGGCCCTCCTTAGCTCCAGACACATTATACTATATAATCGTGTGTCTACTCGTACACTCATACACTGTTCATCGAGAGGGAGCAGTATTTTCTTTACCATGCATGTCTGTCCGTGGTCTGTCATTATAACACATGGTTTTATTATGGCCACAGCTACACAAAATATATCGGTGACGTGGTGCTGCTGAGAGAGTGTAAATTTGCATATTTGAGCAGGGAGTCTGGTATTACATTTCACCGACTTATTCACGCTCATGCCAAGATAGCAGCTAAGGTCGAGGTTTTGGTGACAATACTGACTGACCATTGAACACTCTTTCACGTCGCAATAGTCTGAATGAGATTCTGTTTTCAACCAATGGAAACATTAGGCAACTGAGTGAAAAATGCAGTTTTATATGTAAAGTAAGGAGTGTTTTATGCACCGTGTCATCAAACAGGCTTATACAGTATAACACAGCCAAGGATAAGCTGGACCTACGGTAGGATAAAGGTTGAGTGCTGCTGGAGCGTCCAAGTAAACGTAAGCAAAATTGGTGCACCAGCACCTGAATGGTAAAACCCAACCACCGCGCTTTAGGCAAAATAAACACGGGTTCCGAAGCTGCCCCAGGTCATCCAGTAGATTTACACAAGGTCATTGCTAAGGCTGTAATCTCGTCTTAGTGATGTGATATGAAAAGGAAGTCAGTATCAGTCTCGTTACCCATTATACGAGAAAGGGCCGAATTTGAGAGAGAGAGAGAGAGAGAGAGAGAGGCTAACACACAGACAGACTGACTGGTGCATTCATGGTGTCATTACAAGTTGATAGAACACGACGTAATAGACCCAGGGAAGGCCTGGGTGGTCCTTGTCTCCCTGAGTGTCTTTCTATAGTGACGGGAACCTCATATCACCCACCTGTGACAGTGTGAGCATAACAAGCCTCCTTGTTTACAGGCTATTTGAGAGAGAGAGAGAGAGAGAGAGAGAGAGAGAGAGAGAGAGAGAGAGAGAGAACCCTCCCTCCCTCTCTCTCTCTCTTTAACACACACACACACACACACACAAATTCGGCCCTTTCTCGTATAATGGGTAACGAGACTGATACTGACTTCCTTTTCATATCACATCACTAAGACGAGATTACAGCCTTAGCAATGACCTTGTGTAAATCTACTGGATGACCTGGGGCAGCTTCGGAACCCGTGTTTATTTTGCCTAAAGCGCGGTGGTTGGGTTTTACCATTCAGGTGCTGGTGCACCAATTTTGCTTACGTTTACTTGGACGCTCCAGCAGCACTCAACCTTTATCCTACCGTAGGTCCAGCTTATCCTTGGCTGTGTTATACTGTATAAGCCTGTTTGATGACACGGTGCATAAAACACTCCTTACTTTACATATAAAACTGCATTTTTCACTCAGTTGCCTAATGTTTCCATTGGTTGAAAACAGAATCTCATTCAGACTATTGCGACGTGAAAGAGTGTTCAATGGTCAGTCAGTATTGTCACCAAAACCTCGACCTTAGCTGCTATCTTGGCATGAGCGTGAATAAGTCGGTGAAATGTAATACCAGACTCCCTGCTCAAATATGCAAATTTACACTCTCTCAGCAGCACCACGTCACCGATATATTTTGTGTAGCTGTGGCCATAATAAAACCATGTGTTATAATGACAGACCACGGACAGACATGCATGGTAAAGAAAATACTGCTCCCTCTCGATGAACAGTGTATGAGTGTACGAGTAGACACACGATTATATAGTATAATGTGTCTGGAGCTAAGGAGGGCCTGAGTATGCAAAACTTGTATGAAAAATAATGTTTGAATGTTTTAAAGAGAATATAATATACGATGATCAATGTTTGTGGATGATGTGTCACAACTATTCAGACTAATGAAATAGCACCTCGAAGAATGCGACATCATTTGTGGACTGGACACGCGTAACAACTCTGTTACAATTATCATAATACAAGATATGCATTCATTATGCAAATACCATATCTCATTACCTCCGTGTGATCCATCAGTATGATGACTACACAACATTTTCGCAGAACAAGCCAATAGCTGTCCAGCATTCAAAGTAGCTATAATCCTATGCAACAGGACATCTACTTATACCATGGTTTGCGAATATAATGATTGTTTTTCCTCACAAGAAAACAGACTGGAGGGTGCACAGTATGGGATGACTGTTGTGGAACATGCATAATCATGAATCATTTATGGCCACCCTGGTTCAGCCACAAAAATGTTACAACAGTTGAGTCGCACACTCACTAGACTCAGGTGAACCACGTTTCGAGACACCGGACGTCACGCTTTCTAACATTTATGCTCAACTACAGTTGTTCACCAATTGTATGACTAACATTAAGACTCGAGCATTTATGCATTACACGTTATTGCCTACGGAGTTACAGATCACCTCAGAACATCTGTATAATCATAGCCTTTACCATTCTAAACGAAAGACGACAAAGTTTCGATGCATGCTCCCCCACTACCTGACCCCCCTCCCTTCCGTTCCACCTTGCCACACAGTCATCTCCTGACAGAGAAACAATGTGATCCAATGGCATTACTATTTGTTTTTCTCTTTACCTTCTACTATACATACGTGGCAAACATTTGTATTTGCAGACAGAGTATGCCTTCATAGAACATTGTTTCTGTGGATACTAGATATTGTAGCGGAGGGGAAGCTCTGCCGGATATGTCCATTCTCTTACTATTACTACGATGTAAACAAACACAGTGGTGCCACATTTCACCAAACACATCACCAGTTGTACTCGTTAGAAGTGGAGGTAACTGTACATCTCGCATCAAACGAAAAAGAAACAAATTTTACCTCAGTTTTATTAATTCATTGGTGGCCAGCGTCCATTATAATGGACAGAACTGGGCATTTTCAAAATTTAATAAAGAAGGGAACCCCTGGGTAGGGACCTATGAGCTTCGCGACTATGAGCCGACAGGCGGAGGGCGGTATGCTTAGTACCCGTCCAGTAAAATCCCCCTCACAGGAACTCTGGCCACTAACGGGTTAAAAGGGGGATGGTCATTATCACCGAATTTACCGTCTTATTAGCTTTACATCTTCGGTGTGGATGGTAGTAGAAAGTATAGTGACATGTGAAGGTGTACGTTATGTAGGAGGATTACTGGGCCTTGGAAACAGACTGTGAAGCCTATGCCCATAAGTCGGACGCATAAAAATAAATAAATAAATAAATAAGTGTACGGCATTTAGATTCAAATAATTTACTACATAATCTCATAGGTATTATCATGCAAATTATCGTTCAGTTAGCTTTACGTCTTTATTAAGGATGGTGTTAGAAGGTAAAGGTTCATGGCTGTAGAACATTTACAATAAAATAATTTACTCGTTACTTCATGACTCTCAACATAACTTCCTGGCTGCGATCATATATGATTAATTTTTCTCATATTGCTCGTTCTCTAAATGTG
Source organism: Coenobita brevimanus (assembly GCF_032717465.1). Taxonomy (NCBI): domain Eukaryota; kingdom Metazoa; phylum Arthropoda; class Malacostraca; order Decapoda; family Coenobitidae; genus Coenobita; species Coenobita brevimanus. Next base: position 12,270,740 of record NC_136955.1, on the reverse strand, counting down.
GTTAGTGTCGGGCATTTGGCTCTCTTCATCTAGACCTCGAAAACGAATTTGATAATGTACTTAATCGTAGGCAGATGGGAAAATCTTGGGCACTGGGAAATAGGGAGACGAGCTGCATGAAATGAGAAATGGCTGACCCACCAGAACCACAGATTAGTCACTGCAGAAAATGGGGAAACTTGTAGCTGAGTATCCGATATAAGATGAGTGCCCAAGCAGAAAGTCTGGTATTTTTTTCGTGTTTATACCAGTGATATAAATATGGGCATTATCAAGCATTTAACACATAATCCGTTATTGTTTGTTTAATATTTACATCAGTGTTACGTGAGCATTATCACCCGAATTATGAAGTTATGAACGATACAAAGCAAGGAAGTAATGTTTCCTTGCTTGAGAAGACAGAAGAACAATACAGTATATGGACTCGGTTAAGACAGGTAGGTATCTCGCAATATGGTGACAGTGATACTACAAATCCGTGAACCAATTACTTTGTGCTGAGAAGCGCAATCAGCAATACTAACTTGGAGAGAGACTAAGGTGTACTAATCAACATTGGCTTCAAGGTCTCTAACCAGAACAGTAAGATAAGAAAAATGGATACGGAAAAGGATAGTTGAAATACATAATCAAGGAGATAGTTCTCTCGCTGTACTTTTTTTCTTTCACAGCTGAAAATGGATTATGTGTGCAATTTATATCACCGCCACTGAAAATGGACATCACGAGACAATGGAATCCAGACAAGGTTACAAAACTAATCCCTTCTATCTAGTGCACGAGATACCTAGAATGCTGTAGGCACATTTTTCTTTTTACTAGGTGTCTGCTTGTACTGCTAACTTAGGTTTTGAAAACCTTTCATGGACATGAAAACATCGACCACCAGCATGCCTGAATACCAACAATGCGAGATACCACGAGTGAAAGCTTAAACTGAATTTCTTCCTCTTTGATAAATTAGGCAATTTCTCTAGATACAAGATCTGCAACACCTGGAATCGCCTATTAGCAGAGGTAGTTAAGAGTTCTCCACAAACTGGGCCAAAGCACGGTTAGACAAAGTTTTCTTAGACCAACAGTAATTTAATAGTCAGTTGTATTCTTCCTCCTTTCCTGTAAAATTTTCTGCTGTGGCTTTATTTTCAGTTCAACTAGGTATACAGCTGACCACATACCAACATGGGACAGCATCTGTATATAGCAGAGGTTTGGTATTTGGTACACTTGACACCCGTTATATATTGACATGCTTGTTGGTGGCACTGACATGAATGAACGGAGGTGTCAAATATCAATTAAAATGACCAGTTAACTGCGATGCATGAAAGTCGGAGATTGTAACTAAACCTCCGCTTCACAGACACTGTCCCAGGCTCTTGTGTGGCCAAATGTACATAGTTTTCTGTGCCTGTACTGGGATGGTAGAGGTCGGGGGACCCTTCATTTTCCTATACGTTTCTCTCACTATTGGAGTAGACATGTGTACAAGATAGCAGGATTCAAAGCAGCCTCATTCATGGTACATTCTCGGTATAAATCGCTAAACCTTATGAGGTAATACTTGTCCCTGCAACCCCTTGTAGCTCTCTCTCTCTCTCTCTCTCTCTCTCTCAGGCCACCAGCAGATAGCCCTCAATTTAGGAAGGTCCTCTGATAATAAGGAGTCACCTAAGGCTTTATCCAACCCCTCCAGTTCGAAATTTCTGTCATAAGGTGAAAAGACTCTTGGGACGGTAGTAACAATATTATATAAATCAAGGCATCAGACTGAACGGGTTTGTGCATTACGTATACCTCTTTTACATTATGTTGGGCTAGAAATGTCTGTCCATCTTGCATTCCGAATTCTAGCAAAGTATTAACACTAGAATATGCCGCTAGTCACGAAGAAGTTCTATGGGAAGGATGTAGAATGGGAACCTAGTCTTATTCTGTCACTGAGATACAGGAAATAAGCTGCAATAGTCAACAATCTAGATATAGTTTAAGTAAAAGAACTACAGTAACCATAGATTCAACAACAAGTAGCCTTGTGGTTTAGTGGGGTTAAGGCTCTGCCGGTGAATGTGCGCCAAAAAATAAATAAATAAATAAATAAATCTTAATTGTTATTGGTGTTTGTTGCCCATATAATGCCACTTTGGGATGGGTAACTTCTCACTCTTGCCTTAAATCTTAAATTGTGTAGCCTAGCCTCTGTACCCAACACTTCTCAAGAGGCAATAAAATCATGATGAAGCAAGAGGCTGGAAGAAAGAGAGGAAAGTACTGTACACGAGAGTAATTTGGGAGAGAAGAATGAAAATGGGTGTAGGGAATGAGAGGAAGAGCAGGAGTTAAAAATAAAAATGGGTGAAGGGAATGGAAGGAAAAGCAGATGATGACCAAGGCCAAGATAAAGTATATACATTAGACTTCGCAGGAATTAAAGGGGACACTAAAACGAATATACACGATTAAAGTTGTGAGATGTGGTTAAAAACGTTAAGAAAAATACAGAGATAATTTGGCTATGTGATGAGGATGGAGAATGAGAAACTGGCTTGAAGGGTGTATGTGAGTGAGGTGGAGGAAAAGAGGGTGAGGGGGATGCTGTGGATAGGATGGAAGGATGGAGCTGAGAAATATATACGAGTATAAGAGAGAGGAGGGGGGGTGAGCCAGAGGGACGACAGACAAATGGCAAAAGACAAGGCGACATGAAGGCGACCTGTTTGTGGCCACTCCTTAGTGACTGAGGCGTCTGGCTATAGATAAACTGACTGATTGATGGATGGACGAATGGATGGATAGATAGAAAAGTGCGAGATAGATGGGACTACAAGGAGAGGTAGACCTGGAAAGTGATTGATTAGAGGACTGTAAATCAAATCAGAAGTAAGATTTCGTTGGTCTGGTCGTGTGGGATTAGGATAAAAAATAAATGTACGAAATGGAGGAAGTAGAAAAAACTAATGACCGAAATCCTTTATAGACATAGAAACTACCGAGTGTACACTATGTCAGCCTGTCCATATGAAACTAATACAAAGAAATGAAAGGAATGAGTGTTTGTTATAAAGCGCTAAAGTGAATGGGAGGAAAAGAGGTTGATCAGGAACGACGTAGAATATCAACTAGACAACTTAAAAAATACACTAATCTTATATACAGTAGAACCGGAAATTAATAGTTGGAGTAAAAGTGGTAGAGGAAGATCAAATGCTAAATCAATTCTACGGTTGTGTGGCCATATCAAACTTGGAATAAATGTTTGTTTAGATAAGTTCATAGAAGGACTAGAGGTAATAGAAAAAGAGATGTATTAAAGACCTGTAACTTACTGAAAAGAACACTGGAAATAATAAATGGTTGTAGAGCTGAGAAGTTAGAGGAATGAGAAGGGGTTCACCGGTAAAGACAGAGAACGCAGACCTATTAATGAAAATAAAGGTGTGTACCACAGTGAAGTGGATGGAGGAAGGGGGGGAAGTAGATTAAGGGGAGCTATGTGGAGGCACGACTGATGAGTAGGCCTGTAGATGATTGCATGATAAATATACTGAATGATAGGCTAAAATATAAGGCTGCAACCAAACTGAAATGTAAATATGGGAGACATTTTTGCTACAACGGCCTTAAATAAAAGACGGACTAGGGTGTCAGGCAGTATATCTGTCTATCTATTTGTCTGTCTGTCTGTATATATATATATATATATATATATATATATATATATATATATATATATATATATATATATATATAGAGAGAGAGAGAGAGAGAGAGAGAGAGAGAGAGAGAGAATCAGGGACTCTCTTTACAGGGCAACATCTGGGAAGGGAGTGTGAGGGGGGGGGGATAATTCCTGGAAGGCATATTGGAGGAAAGCATATGAGTAAAACATCTCGTTCTTTATCACGGACTTCTTTCTCTCTGTCACACCACAAGCACTGGCAGATACAGTTGACTTTCCCTGCACATGAGTAAGCTTTGAAAATCAATTACTTTTTCTGGTGAGAATTTACTACAAACTTTTCGTACCATGGTGGAAAACGCACGCTGTAATGAAGGGATCACCTACTGGGATGGTGGTTCAGTTCATCGCCCCTTCTTGTTTATTTTTACACACATTTTCCATTACATTAGTTCAACAAGTACTCACTGGTCTGCATGATGGATGTATACTGTTGCCATCTCTCAACGAACCTTGCATACTGTAAGGAAAAGAATGTTGTAGCTGTTAATAATGCACTTAACCGTGAAACCTTGAACAATCTGACCATACCCTAAGCAACTGAGATAAATATTTACTTTCATTTCAATCATATCCTCTGTTGTGGAAGGTCTGCTGAGAGGTGAGGACGACATTCTTTTATAGCAGTGAGATAAAACACTCAAACTAAACCTAAGGATTTTAATGTAACAGTAAAATGACAAGAGACTGACTAGATGAGTGCGTGTTAGTGAGATGAAATGGGAGAGGAGGGAGACCAAGATGAAATGAAGGAATGGAGTGGAGAGATAGATGAAAGTAGAATGTGTAAGTTGCCATGTAGAGAGAATGGAGAATGAGAGGTTGACTAGAAGGATGTATGTCAGTGAGGTAGATGGGAAGACAAGGAAAGGGAAACCAAGAATGAGATGGAAGAATGGAATGGATAGATGTATGAGAGAGGGAAGTGTGAGTTTCCATGTGGAGATGATGGGGAGTGAGTGACTGTCTAGAAGAGTGTCTGTGAGTGAGGCGGAGAGGAAGAGAAGAAGGAGGCGACCAAGACGAGATGGAGGAATGGAGAGATACGTGAAAGAAGATGATGTAAGTTGGAGGGAGGGCAGTCCAACTACTGAAGGTAGGGAGGCGTGGAGGAGATTTGTTTGCAGCCACCTCCTATAGGATTACAGAGTTTGGCAATAAACAGATAGAAAGGTACATAGATACAAACTGATATAACCAACCTAACCCTAATGAGATTGATATTTTCCTGCTTGTCAATTATTTTTTCAAGTTGTTATAGTTCGACGGACAGGTGACGACAGCCATATAGCTTTTTGACTTTAACTAGGCCTAAAATTGCCATCCCTCCATCTTGAACACTGAGTTACAACAAGGGATTAACAGGTGAATATGGTATTAATCATGAAGAAGTGCTATGAAAAGGAGGGAGAGCCATAGTATTGTCTTATTCTGCCTCTGAGCTACGTACAGTAAGCCAAAAAAGAGGATAAAATTCTGGGCCAAGTTAGTATGAAGGGATTGTAAGGTTCCATACATAAGATACATTCAGCCAAGATTAACAATAGAATATGATACTAGTCACGAGGAAGTGCTATGGAAAGGATGTAGAGAAATAGTGCTGCCTTGTTCTGCCTCTGAGCTACGTAAAATAATCCCCCCCCCCCCAAAAAAAAAAGGACAAAAATCTGGGCCAGGTTAATGTGAAAGGATTATAGTACTCCATACATAAGACTCTTATAATCATATTCGTTCGTAACACCTCTTTCTAGCCGATTTATTTCCATACTGCAACAAAATATCCTCTAATGGTCTATTCCTCTTTGCAGTATCAACATAGATTGCAATAGTAATACACTGAAGATTGATAAGTTCCAACAGATAAAATAAATCGCTTAGGAATGAGTCATTAAAGTGAAACAAGTAAAATAAATTGCTTAGTAAAAGATCATTAAGGTGCAACAGGTAAAATAAATCGTTAATGAAAGGATCATTGAGGTGCAACAGGTAAAATAAATCGTTTATGAAAGGATCATTGAGGTGCAACAGGTAAAATAAATCGTTTATGAAAGGATCATTGAGGTGCAACAGGTAAAATAAATCGCTTAAGGATCATTAATGTGCGACAGGTAAAATAAATCCCTTAGTAAGAGTCCTTTAAGTTGCAACAGGTAAAATTAATTACTTCATAATCATCAAGGTGCAATAGGTATAATAATATTCTAACAGACTTAACCAAATTTAGAAACGATGTGATTGTGGGTGGCATTCTAAGTGGCTCTGGAGATTTCGTAACACCTCTTCTTTTGCTATTTGTCCTAAACATTGCGTCTAACTATCCTTCTGAATGTTACTGGTACAAACTATGTCCACATTGTAAGGATCTAAATAATGCTCAGGAGTGTTGAAGCATAACAGGCATAACAAGAATACAGTAGTCTGAGAGCGCATACCTCCACCAGCGCCTATGCCAGACAACTCAGATCACTACCAAAATATAATAAACTCTTCCTTGACCCATGACCCATATATCCACAAAATTTCATTAAAATCCATCAACAACCTTTCTAGATACCTTGCGGACAAACAAACAAACGAGGATGAATACATAACCTCCAGCTCTGTCGGCGGAGGTAATAAAGCGTTCGGGAAAGGGCGTTACGAGGCCTCCTGTGGCACGTGGAATGCTGAGCTGTGACCTAAACTTTATACCAACATCTTTTCCCAACATACATATCCCGCCGAACGTAACAATCTTGAACCAAGGTAACTTTGAGACTAAAATTTCCATCTCAGTTATTTCCTATTATGGGAGATCCGCAAGAGGTGGTGGGAATATTCTCCTGACACGAATATTTGCCTCCCTGTTAGTTATTTCCTCACGTTTTGGAAGGTAGATGTGGTGGCAATATTCCTATACGAAACGAATATTTCCCTCAATGCTGGTTATTTCCTCAAGTTATGGAAGGTATGGAGATGATGGCAATATTCCTCCATGAAACGAACATTTATCATCGTATCTTTTTTTTTTTTTGCCTATCGACCATTGGGGCCGGAGCCCCTGGTCATTAAGGCAAAAATATGTATATGTATATACATTGACACATATATACATATATCATCATCATCAGCCATTACAAGTCCACTGCTGAACAAAGGCCTCTCCCAACCTTCTCCACGAATTCCTTGACTGAGCCAATCTTTGCCACGTTTTCCCTGCAGATTTCTCTATCTCATCTCTCCACCTCCTGTCTGGCCTTTTTCTGCTACGCTTACCATCTCTTGGTGTCCAGTCAGTCAACCTCTTGCTCCGTCGATTATCCCTTGTTCTTGCTACATGGCCTGCCCACCTCCATTTCTGTTCTTTTATAACTTCTATAATATCTTTGACTTTAGTATGCTGTCTCACCCAAGTTGATCATATATATATATATATATATATATATATATATATATATATATATATATATATATATATATATACATACATACACACATCCATGCATATGAACATACACACTTTCATGCACACGTACATATATATACTGTATAATAATTTTTATTTTATTTTTTATTTTTATGTTTTTTTTAAATTTATATTTTTAACCTTATATTACTTATAAACAAAAATACCTAATCTAAAGACCCTAAAACTAACTACCTAACAGACAAATCGCTAACCTATACTAAATCCTAAGAGACAAATAACTAACCTACACTAATGGTAAAAAAGCCTCGACCAAGAGAACACCATCGACTGCACTCAACGCACTCAACGCCTGCTGACTGTCAGTCGAGGCACAACCTAATAAAGGGGACATCAATATATGAAAGGGAACCAGACGAGTCAGGAACATTTCCATATACGTCAGCTGTCGGCCCTAATTAGAATAACTAAAGCAAGATGGTATAATGTATTTACATAATATGTACAAAAAAGTGAAGTACCTCGCCCAACAGACCACCATCGACTGCAACTGCCCAATATCTTCCTATATTGCACACTTGCACTCATCAGCTGGTGACTGTCAGTCGAGGAACGTGGCTTAACCCGTCACGTCCCGAGCACTTTCGCACCTCCGACACCCCCCAGTCCCGACCATTTTTGGATTTTTTTTTTTTTTTGGCTAAAACTTCCGCTTTAGTTGAGAAACAAAGAAAACTCATAAAGAAAGTGCTTACCGTGGTCGGCATCTGGTCAGAACAGGTGAGGTCCCCCGCGCCAGGTATCGTATTCTATCACTGAGGTGTGAGGTGCTCACGTTTTCTATGGTAGGTAATTTTGGGAGAAACAACAAACAACACCTCTACATTTATTGAATTTGAACTAATAACCAATAAGAATAACGATATAATGAATTTCAATGACATATATATGAAAAATAAGCATTGTACCTTCGCGCGAGCATAGCGAGTTTGGTTCGATTGGTAAAATGCTATGTGCAAAGTTTCTTGTTTCAGTCAACATATCATTTTTTACTTGTATTCTACTGTTTCAATGTCATTATACCATTTTGTACTGTATGTAAATGTTTTCAGCTGTTTTCATTCATTACGATGACATGTAGCATAAGTATAGCGCACATAGCCTATGAATACTCAGCACACTCGCTACGACTCGTATTTCAACATACAACATTGTTTTATCACTTTCATATTTTTTTCTTTACATTGAACCTTTCCTCCACCACTGTAAACGTTTTCAATTATTTACATTCATTACGAGGGCATTTAGCGAAATGCTAGCGCATATTCTCGTAGCAGGAACACACTCTCTCACACTCGTGTTTCCACTTTTACTTTATTTCTTCAATCGCAATATACTTTACCACTTACATTACACCCATTTACACCCTATTCTGCACTATACATATTTACTGGCATTATTTATTCTAGTGAGCGTCAGAATATCGCATGAAAATACCCTCGCAATGAATTTTTCGACCAACATAATACTCATACACTTACATACTAATATTCCACTTATATTACACCCGTGTTCACTTGTAGACTCCTATTTACATATTTACGGACCTTATTTATTCCGCTGAGCGTCTGAATATCGCATCAAAATACCCTCACAAGGTATGTTTCCACCTAGATAATATTCATACACTTACATAATAATTTTCCACTTATATTACACCCGTTTCCACTTCCATACTACTATTTACAGATCTACGGGCCTTATAACTACACTGAGCGTCTGTCTGTCGCATTGATTTCAGAGTATCAGCGTCCTATCGCATTCACACCTTGTCAGAAGTGCAGGAACGTGTGAAACTCACTGAAACATGGGTGAATACACAGACCCAAGTCACACTGAATGCACTCATAGCGGGTGTCCTTTCTCTGAGTGGTGGGTCTCACCCGGGAATTGCTACACACGTGACACCTGCGCTGGGGCCTAAGTCTATTTGCTTGGGGAGGTATGGGAGTGGGGAAATGGTGGGCGGATAATCTCAGGGAAGGGTGGGCACCTGGGGCTGTGCGGGTTCGGTGTTGGGGCCTTTCAACCGCATACCTTGCAACAATCTCTCGTGTCAGCTCCCTCACAAACCCTTCAAAGGTTTCCAGAACTCCTGTTGTCATGGCGTGAAGGTGGTGGCAATTCAGGGCAGTAATGTCAAGCAGGTGAAAGAATAGTTTTTTGGACCACTTCATCGTGATCCTGGCACACTCGACAGTGGATATCATGGAGTCTGACTGGTCCACCAGGCGCATGTTGATATTATAATCAAGCACACACTCAGGTTTCCATATGTGGCGTCTGTTCTCGCTCCGATAATCTAACGACTCTGTACGGTGCATCAAGGGGCGGTGAACCGTGGACAAGAGGCGGACTCCTCTATTGTGGTTCCACACTGTTGTAAGGATATTGTTGGCCTGGAAAAAGACCACCTCATTTCTGTCAATTTCCGCCCTACCTTGACCATATGATGCCGGTTCACCTTGACGGTCCCACAGATCCCCGTGTCATGCCTGTGTAGATAACGAGCGAGAAGAGGGCTAGTGTACCAATTGTCAAGGTAAAAGACGTGACCACGATGAAGATAGTCTTCTATCATTGTCTTTACCACTGCTCCAGACAGACCAATACTCCGATCTTCTATTATGTCTGTCTGTGCACCGGTGTACAAGACTATGTCTTGCACATAACCAGTCCTACAGTCACACATAACAAAGATCTTGAACCCAAAAAGGTGCCTTTTGCTGGGTATGTACTGCCGAAATGAAATATTGCCTCTCCACAACACGAGACTCTCGTCTATGACGAGGTCTCTATAGGGATAAAATGAGGAACGGAATGTCTGCCTTAGGTGATCAAAAACCAACCTACTTCGCCACATCTTATCTGTGTCATTAGCATTTGCAGGATCATCAGCATCATAGAAATGGAGGCGGCTTAGAATTTGCTGAAACCGATTACGGCTCATTACTTGGCCAAATATTGGGGTAAGCATAATAGGGTCCCTTGTCCAGTATGCAGGAATTCGGTTCTTTCGTACAATACCCATCAATAGTACCAGGGCCAAAAACAAAAACATTTCTGCGAGGGAGACTGGGTAATCATATATGATAGAATGCCTGCTCCTTGTGCCCTGTCTTTCACTATCACGGCGCTGGCTGGTAGCGAACCAGTTTGTTTGATCCACTATTTCCTCCACAAAACCCTCACTGAAGAAAAGGTGGAAAAAATCCAGCCTGGTTGAATTAGGGTGAACACCTAGAACAATGCAGCCAGCATGCCCCTGCTCAGTGAATGGGTGAATGAGGGGAGTAAAATCACTCCCATCCTCCCAATTCCATGCCACAAATTCCTCGTCCCGATCGTCCCCATCGTCACCTTCATCGGGGCGGGCAGGAGATGATGGTGGGGGAGGTTGGGGAGGAGGAGTGCGGAGGGCTTCCCCACTCGCACTCCTCTTCTCTCGGCCTTTACCCTTCCCCTTTCCCTTACCCTTACGGCCTTGGGGAACATCAGGGGGCTGTGGGGAGGAAGCCCGGGAATATTGGGGAGCATATGACGTGCTGGGGAGTGCCTCCTCCTCACCTCCCTGCTCCATCACCACACCACGTGATTCACCACCCACCCTCACTTTCCCATGTGATACGCCCCGCCGCCTCACACCACCACGTGACTCACTCCCACCACTCTCACTTTCCACACTCCTCCCAACACTTTCCCTTTCACTCCCCACTCCCTCAACGCCACTTCCGCCATCCCCAAACAAAACACTAGGCCCGTACCTGTTAGAACGATGTGGTGTGGCTCTGGGCCGCAATGAGTAATAACCTCACGGCTGTACCACGTGGCAGCACGTCCCATGGCTCTGTCCTCTCCTCGTCCTCGTCCTCGTCCTCGAAATCGGGCTCCACGTCACGTAGGGGCTGGCTAGAGGATCTTGCACGTTGTTTTTGTCAGCCTGACCCTCTTCTGCAGCACGATAAGTCATGTCGCACCGCTTCCTGGGGGACGGGACTTCCTCATCACTGCTGCTACTTTCAACATCCTCTGGTTGGACATAATCTTTGTCCATCTCCTCGTCATCGAGTGGCGAATCACTATCGCCAGTAAAGGCATCCAGGGCAGCTTGAATTTCCTCCTCCGAGAGACCTCTATGCGCCATGTCTGAGCAGGACTGTTGCTAACAGGTGAGTGACCGAGCGCAGGTGAATGCGGGTTGCGCAGGGTCGCCGAGTGTCCCCGCCTGGTGGCAGGTAAGGGAAGGACGTGCGACGCTACGTACCAAAAATCTGGTGCAAATTTTGAAAATTGTGGAAATTATGCAACTTGCAATTGCAAAACGTACTAGTACGTCAACAGGACTGGCAAATGCAAAATGTTGCAACGTATCCATATGTTGATGGGACGTCTCGGGTTAATGTAGGGGACATCTGTATTAGAAATAGATCAGTGGCAGGAGGAACTATTTCAAATATGTCAATTGTCAACCCTAATTAATATTACAATATATACATATTTCACGTTGATAAAAACCATAACGATAAATATCCTCTTTATATGGAAGACTCCTGAAGAGGCAGCGGTAATATGCAGCCAGGCTTTTGACATACTAAAAGAAGTTCGACTAATGCTCTCATTTTTCCAGGTTCAAGGAAAGAGTATTACTTTTGCCTTCTGGATTAGTACCCGGCATAAACCTGAAATATGTGTTCCCAGCACTGAAAGATGATGTGGGAGTTGGTGTAGGTTCAGATATTTAGGTCCTCGTGAGTTAAAAGTATGCCTTATTTCATAATAATAATAATAATAATAATGATAATAATAATAATAAAAATAATAATAATAATAATAATAATAATAAATCTTCAGAATCAGTGCTGAACATATACAAAAAAAATGATGTTCCTTGTCATATTTAGAACGAATCCTGAGTTGGAATGAATACTGGCCCTTTATTTGTTAGGGTAAAACTACATTTTATTTTACTGTGCACTTACCACAGATGGAAGATAGCCTAGTACCCACCTATCCACAAACGGAAAGTTTTTCGTTGTGTCAAGGCTAGCTATCTGCTCCCCCCATCTCTCTCTCTCTCTCTCTCTCTCTTGTATCCAACTTAGCACCCTAGCACCGATCCATCTCTCCACGTCACACCACCCTTCCCTCAACGTATGCCTATGAGCGTCTCTACCAAGCAAAGGGTTAAACCAGGGTATTTGCTAGCGTTTGACTAACTGAGATTTCTCGTAGCGGAGCAAAAGCATCTAGTAAAAGCCAAGTATCCGTAGCTGACATTCGGTTACCGACTTTACTTCGATTATGTTTGTAGGTTATTTTTACTATTAACAGTTGATTTACTTTGCCTAGGAGAGCACCACGATAGTGAAAGAGTTTGCATCTAACCCCTCTAGTTTGAAATTTGTCCTCTAATAAAGTAGTTAGACTGAAAATAACAGAAAAAAGTAAAAAGGCCATCGGAATGAAGAGTGAATTTAGATATATTTTACACCCTTAACAGTGAGATTTCTGTCAGTTCAACAACAGAATCGAGAGGAGAATAGCAATGGGAATAAGAAGTTTTCATAAGGAAGATAACATTCTAAACGAACATATATTTCATCAGTGTCAAAATAGACAGGATTATAATTAGTGTGTCCTTCCAGCTGTATAATTATGGGTAGGAAACGCGGAGTCTAACAAAATATTTAGAACGAAAAACTACCAGTGCTCAGGAAGCATTAGGAAAAAGTTATGTCAGTTGTAACGTGAAGAAATAAAAAGAGCTTATTGGATAAAAGAACTAACATATTTAGAGGATATGATAATTACAACAGGAAGCATAAATAAAGTTTTCATACGTCGTAGAACAAATGAAATGCTGAGAACACGGGCCCAGAGCTGTCGACGCAAAGTGTTTCTCGGTATTCCACTGCCAAGCCTTGCACACGGTTTCGCCATACAATCTCCATGACTGGGTTATCTTTGGGTTGAAATAAGACAAAAGATAAACTTTGTCAACCTCATATGACCTTGGCCTTTGACCCCATGACCTTTCTGACCTAATCAGTTCATCGTCCCTTCGTACTGTATCACTAACAAAACTTTGTTCTAAATCTGTCTAGGGGATCAGGAGATATCGCACCCACAAGGATATACTACCGATAAGTCGACCTCATATGACCTTGACCTTTGACCCCTTGACCTAGCTGTCCAAATCAGTTCATCATCTCCTATTGCATCACTGACAAAAGTTTGATGGAAATCCACCAATGATTTAAGGATATATCTCGCCCACAAGAGTGTTGCGGATGCAAGGACCCACGCACTCATGCCCGGACAGACTAATCACTTAATGCTTCCTCCACCATAGATGGACGGAGGCATAGTAAGAGGGACATCCGAAGTAGCTGAGTAGTAACCAAGAGATGAAGCGAGAGGTTAGAGCAAGACATATCAAGATGGAGAGTTATTATTCACAGATTTGCAGGGACTGGATGGAAAAGGTTAACAGCCAATTAGTAAGGGTGGACATAGATGAGAAAGTCCTTCGTCTTGGATAGAAACATTTCTAACTGATGATGACAATGACGAAAATGATGATGATATTGATGATGATGATGAACTAAATAGTTTGGTGTTAGCTAAGAAATATCACCTAACAAATGGCACAGAAGAGCCAAAGGTCAATCTATCTATCTGTCTATCTATCTATCTATGGCCAGACACCTTAACCGTGAAAAGGAATGGCCCCAAACGAACCACCTCCATGTCAATATGTCCTTCGTGGCTGCCCTCTTTCCAGCTCTCTCCCTCTTCTCGTAAATACCTTCAGCCCATCCCCCATTTTGTCCTTGGTGTCCCCCTCCCTCACCCCCTCCTTCTACTCACGTAAGCTCTTCTAGACAATCTTCATTCTTCTATCTCTCTGCATGGCCAGACCATCTCAAGGTGTTTCTCCTGATGCATTCCAAACGCACCCACATCAGCATCACCACGCTCTTTCTCTTCTTGGTTTGTCAGTGTGTCTGGCTCTCCGCGCAACTTCTTATATTACTCTCAGAATACTAACCTCCTCAGCCTTCACTCTCGACTTGTGTCCTTCCGAAAGAACCCCAAGCTTCAGTTCTGTAGATCAGAGTGAAAAATCAAAAAATTTTCTTGCAGCTATGTTCTTTGTTTATTTGCTTATTTTTATTTATATACTTATATATTCATTAACTTCTAATTCCCTGTTCCCAATTACTGATCTCAGTGGCCAACAACCATTCTTCTTTTCCTTTCAATGGGTCTCCCTTAAGGTGCCGTCACACTGGGACAAAAGTGGCTAACATGCAAGTCAGTTTTGTGAGCTGCTAACATAACTGACTCACAGTGGGCGAGATTTCGCTTGCGAGGCGAAATGGATAACATATCTCGCTCACAGTTTGTTGGTGGGAGTAGAACTCAAATGAGCCTATATTTATTTTGTAACTGGTGAGAAAATATTCTGTTACTCACAGAAGGAAACTGTAACTATAATTGTTAAGTAAACATAATTTAATTCTTGGGTTTTTTATTCATTTCCATTTTTTCTTGTGACAAATCATTAATCTGACACTTTGGTGACCAGCCGTGGAGGCTGTCTGCTTTGTTTCCAAACAAGTGGAAAACAGATTGTGACCAGTATTCGATATGGATCCTGCGGCAAGGAAAACTCTAGTAGACTGCTTTCTGGCTCTGGAGTTGCTAAGGTACGTGAGGCATTTGCAGACACTGAGGAAATGGGAGTGGGTACTCAGTGGTGGTTTGTTTACAAATGACCATGAAGCGCCAAGGCAGACGACACTGTTAGCCGTTTCAGCACGCAAAAACAGATGAGTGTGACGGGCACTCGACTCTGCTAGCCGTCTTGGCTCGCAAAACTAGCTCGCATGCTAACCACTTTTGTCCTAGTGTGACGGCACCTTTAAACTGAATGAAACCACTTGAGAGCAGCAGAAACTAAATGAAAGCAAGAAGGAGCATTCAGAGGGAGCAATACCCGCACGCCTACCAGTTGGTCTAAAAGCTGAACATTTGACGATAATCTGGAAACTCAGCCTTAGACCGACTGTTCTCAAAATTGAAAACCTTCAGCCCTACTTTACCCTGAACCCACCAACAAAGTTTGGTCTGAATCACGTTGAAACTCTTTTAAGTCGACCTCGCCATCTGACCTTGGCATCGACCTTTTCCTGTGACCTTGATATTTAATTGATTATTTTCAAAAACGAAATCCCCTATTCTCACCTTACCTTGAACTCTTCCACAATTTTCGTCTAAATCGGATAACAACTTGCCATGTGACCTTTCCATTGCCCTGTGGCCTTGACCTTCGACCTGTTGTTCTCAAAAATTGTAGATTAGCTCCTTGGCAGACTCGCAGCATTTCCTCTTCATTTGAGCCACATCTGATCAAATGTGTTTTAGTTATTTTGTTTAAATACAGACACGAGGGTCGATCTTTTACCTCATTCTAAAAGTTTGACCTTAAATTGTTTCCAAAATTGATTCACTATGTTTTTACCTTAACCTCAACCATTTCTGGAAGTTCTATCGAAATTTCATCAAAACTTTTACGTTAACTTTTCTGGGTCAAATTTTATCTATTCCTGTGACCATAACTTTGACCTATTGTTTTAAAAATCAGTGAGTCAACACCAGGCTAACTTTCAGTACTCTACCAAGTTTGGTTAAAATTGGATGAAACTTTTTTTTAACTATTTTGGTTCACACACACACACACACACACACACACACACACACACACGCGCGCTCTCGTTCCGCTAGCTCAAGTGTTGCGAAACTGATCCCATCACTATTCTTACGTCGTTTTATAGATTATATTTACTTCTAAAAGACGATTTAATTCCACTTACAAGAGTCCATGATACTGAAGAGGAAAACTGAGGCTTTATTTAACCCTTATAGATTTAAGCGTCTGTCTTTAGCTTTATAAAATCGTCTGGATATATCAGGAATAAAACGTATGTGATTTCCTCCTCCTAAAAGGCTATTAAGTCCAGTGAGGCATTATTATACTTTATTGGTGCTTTATTGATACGATTCTATTCATCTCTGAAAATAATCAGAATGTAAGGGTTAATATGAACTTAATTTACTGATCAGCTGAGACAGACAAACAGACAGACAGACAGACAGAGACAGAGAGAGATAGGGACAAGAGAGACAGACAGGCAAACAGATATACTGTGCGTGTGAGACAGACAGACAGACGGAGACAAGAGACAGAAACAGAGACAAGAGATAGAGACAGACAGAGACAGCTATAACTGTCAGCGGATAACAAGACCAAATATACACAAATACTCTGTCTGGAAGGTCTAAAAGATTAATAACAGCACACATGGGGAAAGAAAAAGATTGATTAGTTTTACGAAGTTCAGCTCGGTTGGTGAAATAGATATCAGATGCCAGGAGTGCATTATGTATGTGTTTCCTACTCTCTCTCTCTCTCTCTCTCTCTCTCTCTCTCTCTCTCTCTCTTTCCATCCATATATACATACGAGTGCACACATACATACGAGTACATACATACATCGATGTCTGTCTATCTATTATCTATCTATTTATCTATCCGTCAATTCATTCATTCATCCATCCATCCATCCATCCAACCATACATATCTACATCGATATCAATCAATCAGTCAATCTATCTATCTATCGATCTATCTATCTTTATTGCGTGATACATCAAACTCAACCAACTCAAACAGTCACTCTATAGCTGAATAAAAATATCCAGTAAGAATACATAAAATTAATAATTAATCTTAAAAACGTTATTACTAGATACTCAACCGTAATGATATAATTGTACTATATATAATTTTCCTTTAACAAATACGCTTTCCCTTATGCTACATCAGAATATTTTTACAGAGAATTTTAAGTAATACTTCCAGTTCGCTTTTCCGCTCCATAATAATCCTGACTTTTTTTTTTCTTTTTAATCCCAGCAGTACGGATTAATGAGGAGGTGAGGGAGGATTATTCTGTTTCACTATACTACATTCACTTTAACTTGGCCCAGAATTTCTTCCATAGCAGCTTATTTAACGTGGTGTCACAAAGAGAGAATACTGTGGCTCTACATCCTTTCTGTAGCACTAATTCGTGACTAGCATCATAGTCTAGTGTTAATCTCTTATTAAATATCAGCACTCAAGATGGGGGGATAGAAATTTTTGGCCAAGTGAACAGATTAATCTATGATATTCTTGTTCTCATAAATTAGATATCAGAGTCTTGTCCTGTCCTGCTAAAAACCTCCTCCATCCCCTTTCCTTTCTGCCTGTCTCCCTCTCCCTCTTCTTTTCCTTGTCTCTGTTTCTTCCCTCCTCCCTCTCCTTCTTCCTCTCCCTCTTATTCTTCCTTTCTCTCTCTTCCTCTCCCTCTCCCTCACCCTCTCCCATTCTATCTCCTCCCTTTTCATCTCCGCCTGTGTCTCCCTCTCCCTCTTCTGCTGTCTCTTCCTCTCCTTCCCTCTCTCTCTCTTACATTGGTATACATAAACTTATGCGTTTATGTGCACATGCATATGTCTACACATTTTTGTATTCACACGTAGCTATAAGTAGACCGTACATATCTACTGTACTTAAATAAAAGAGAGAGAGAGAGAGAGAGAGAGAGAGAGAGAGAGAGAGAGAGAGAGAGAGGAGGGGGGAGAGAGTTTGGATTAAATTTTAACTTTCTGTCTTTATAAACTGCATGCAGTAAGTCAAGATCAGAATTAATATATGGATGTGTTGAGCCATTTCAGTTGTATTACTGTTCTACTCTCCGCTGATCCTGTGAAAATTTCCTTCAGGCTGAACTGTTCAGTCCTGCAAGATGCTGTTTCTCACTTTTTCCCTGTACGGCAAATGATGGAGGGAGAAAGAGAGACAGCCTTGTGCATTGGTATCTTTTTCTCTTTCCCTACTGTATGAACAGAACCACCTCGTAGGGACGGTAAGGTCTGTGTGGTCTGTGTAATCTCTCTCTCTCTCTCTCTCTCTCTCTCTCTCTCTCTCATCCCCTTGTGCATTTTCTCTTTCTTCGCCTCCCTCTCCTCTCTCCGTCCTTTCCCTCACCCTTTCCCTTTCCCTCTTCATCGGTTATGCTAAGCGGCTAGTAAAGTTTTTGGTCTAATTTATGAAGTCTATACTCCTTTTACTCCAACCTGGCCTAAAATTGTCATCTCACCATCATGAATGCTAAGCTGTAGCAATGGATTAGCACCAGAATCGGATGCTAGTCCCGAAGAAGTGCAATGGAAAGGATGTATAGCCTTTGCAGTCTTTTTCTGTCATTCATCTACACGAAATAAACTACAAAAGAATGAAAATCTGGGCCAAGTTAATGTGAAAGAACTATAGAAGAAAAGACTTTAAGTTTGGAAGGTAATTTATCCATATCCCAGCAGGGAGAAACCTTATCCTTACATAAATTTGTAAAAACGTTCATTACATTAAATTATAGACTAGCCAAAAGTCGAGGTAATGCTGGATTTGGAGAGGAGCTGGTGATCTATTGGTTAGCAAGTCCACCTCGCGAATGGAAGGACCTGAGATCGACTTCGGGCCAGTCGTTCTCCTGCGCAAAGCCTGTTTAGTCCTTGTCCCTGTGCACCAAGCAGGATAAATGGGAAGTTGGAAGGAGCAAGGGTTATAGTGTCCGATTCTAAGGGAAGGTTGTGACTTGGAAAAAATGGTCTACCTTGATGGCCGCTGTGCAGTCGGTCGATATCTTCCTTAATTTTTATTATTATTATTATTATTATTATTATTAGTAGTAGTAGTAGTAGTAGTAGTAACATTATTATTATTATTATTATTATTATTATTAACATTATTATTATTATTATTATTATTATTAACATTATTATTATTATTATTATTATTATTATTATTATTATTATTATTTTCCTCCTCCTCCTCCTCCTCCTCCTCCTCCTCCTCTTCTTCTTCCTCCTCCTCCTCCTCCTCCTTCTCCTCCTCTTTTCTCCTCCCCTTCCTACTCCTCCTCATCATCCTCGTTTTCTAGGTTTTAGTTTTATCTATCCATCTATCTATCAATTAATCCTTTGCTGCCCAATCAGGACCTCATAGACCCGCAGCTAATCTACCTGTTCTTCACACTTAAGGCGAAGTTGGCAAGCCTCTCTCGACCCTGAGTAGCATTACGTGAGCATTAAATCCCAGTCACTCCTTGAATGTAAACCTATGCAGGCCCGTCCGATTGGAGCTTCTTAACCTACTATACCACTAGGCGTCATTTGGTTCTCTGTTTACCACCTAGCATAGTACAGTCAATTGTATCCTGGGTTACGCTGGACCATTTTCTCGTGACTTAGTGTATAGTAACCTGAACGTAGCACTGCATCGAGTGAGTGGATGGTGAATATCCCCACTTACTACACTCCTGTTTCCCTACATTAGATTTTTTTTTTTTTATCCCACGTCGTTTTCAGTATACTCTCTCTCTCTCTCTCTCTCTCTCTCTCTCTCTCTCTCTCTCTCTCTCTCTCTCTCTCTCTCTCTCTCTCTCTCTCTCTCTCCTGGCATTATCATTCTGGTTAAGGATGGTCATTTCAAAGAGGAGGGAATATTTACAAGCTTAGCTAACTTTTTTACTGCCAGTGGAATCTCTTATACTGCATAAAATCAGGTTGTAGGAGTCAAAATAAATGACTAACATATCCCCGGACTTAAGAAAACTCTAATGCATTACTGGAAATATATATAAAATA
This sequence comes from Coenobita brevimanus, assembly GCF_032717465.1. NCBI lineage: Eukaryota > Metazoa > Arthropoda > Malacostraca > Decapoda > Coenobitidae > Coenobita > Coenobita brevimanus. Next base: position 12,250,772 of record NC_136955.1, on the reverse strand, counting down.
CTAGAAATCATCATGTAGTCAACATCAACCTCAGTGAAAGTACGTCTTTATGCTAATTATGAGATCTTAAACTACAAAAGAGTATATTTTCAATTAATGTAAGCTACAGGCATTAACAATTGCAGTGTTACTGAATAATTATCGCATGTAATGATGTATGAGGTAATGTGTACAGGGAATACCAATAATGCTCTTAATTATTATCTTATATTTCGTGATATTTTCCCTGCAAAAAATATTTATCTCACATCGTGGAAACAGCAACAAAAAGAACCCAGGTTATAAAAAATTGTTCACCATAACAACTACAAGGCTCGAAGGAATCAGGCTGAAAAAAATAAGCATGAATCCTCTTCGGGGAAATCTAAAAATCTAACAAAACAACACAAGGTAAAAGAAAACAATCAGTGAACAACATTTTTCTTATTTTTTCTATAACAAAGACAGAGCCGGTCATATCAGTGGAACCGAACATGTCAGTGGAGCACGTTCGGCTGGCTGAAAGGTTATTAAAGCAACACAGTATGAAAAACAAAATAAGCGAACACAAAATAATTTCTTTTAGAGGGTACTGGCAATATTCCTACCGGTCATACTGGTGGACTCAGTTTGTTTCCCTCCTGTCCCCATTCACCCAGCATTGTAATTGAAGGGCTGGGTACAATCCTATTTGGGAGGGTGGCTTTCTGTGGCAAGCCTGGCAGAAACATAAACTGATGGTCTTCTTTAACTACCTCTGTGCAGTCAATGGGTAGAAAGCTAAGCCACCATTATTTTTACACATTATTTTACCATTACTTTAAGATGATGCTCAGTAATGATATGCCCCACTTATATACGCTCATTTATATGCTCCATTTGTTTTAGATAATGCTTAGTAATGATATGCATGATAAAACAAAAGGGATTAAGTTACTGAATATTTTATTTTAATGTTTTTTTGTCTACAAACCACATGCATCAAGGAGGGAGTAAAAAAGTACAACTATTAAACAGAATGCCCTGTGAAACTGGTCACAAATCCATTTATTCATCGCCTCAGTCTTTCACATTCTTAGCTCCACCTTACAGCCAGTTGATCAGCATAGCATGGTGCTTCATAACACCTGTGGAATAGACATCAATGCACTGACTGGCCGAGAGAGAGAGAGAGAGAGAGAGAGAGAGAATCCATGGACATTTCATCCTTGTTTATGTTACAACACTTTAAACTACTTACCCATTCTAAGTGCACTGGTAAGCACATTTAATCTCACTCCTCATCGAGGCTTGAAGGGCAAGACAGCTGATGAAATTCGCAAGCTAACAGACCCCAGAGACTGGCGAAAGCAGTTTACAATGATGTAAAAAAGCCTATCACACGTAAACAAACCAGTTAGTTCAGACTTGGCTGTAGGGGACTTAGTACGAATAGTGACTTCATCCAGGAGTAAGAGCTTTGCAAAAGGATTTACTAAACAGAATATAGAAGAGGTATTTCGCATTACTAGAATACACAGGAGTAAGTCAGGAATTTATACCTATGAGCTGGAAGACTGGGGTGGAGAAGCAATCAAGGGAATATTCTACAGAGAAGAAATAATCCGTATTTTAGCCCCAGAAACCTTCCCCATTGAAATATTAAAGAGACGGAAGAAGAAAGACGGCTCTTTGCAGTATTACATTCACTGGAAATCGTATCCAGATCGCTTTAACGAATGGATAGATGCCTCGGAGACCCAGAAAACCACTGATCTCCCGCCATCGTGAATTTATTCAGTTTCTGAAAGAAACCAAACCAAAGCTGAGGGCAAATTAATTTCCAGGTGTCACAAACCAGAGTTAGACTGCTTATCAGAGATATTTGCAAATTTCTTGAAGAAATACTTAACAAGAGATACAAAGGTAATAAGAAAGCTTCGTCCACACCAGTCTGTAATTCGAGAGATTGCTTTGAAACAAACACCTTTAAATAGAAAAAGGCAGATCCTTACCTCTACTACTGGAGGGTCTATTCTAAGCATCTTGCTACCCATTGCCACTACTGTATTAGGGAGTCTTCTTAAATAATGACAGTCAAAGAATTCTGCCTAGTACCAAGGTCTCAGGCGGAAACCATTCTTTATGCTTCAACCATTCAAAGACCCCAGGAAACTGCTTATCCTAAATCTTCCCACGTAATTGCCCCCATTCAGCCTTCAAATACAGAACATCGTCACTTACTCGAGGACACAATCAAAATACTACTCAAACCAGACAGCCATCAGTATGCTCTGGTATCTTATCATATTTACGACAACACCCTTTAGAACACTGGGATGATATGGGTAATCTGATGTCTCCAATTCGCAATATTAATATTATAGATGTAATTCAGTACTGGGTAACCCGAAACAACACGTTTGATTCACGTAAAATAACTGACTTACGAACTTTGGTGAAATTTGTAGATATACCCGAGGCCTATATCAAGAATCCAAAGGCAAAGAAACAACTATTCGGGGGTGGGATCACATCTCTTCATAAAAAAAATAAATCAAAGTTTTAAGAGGTGGGACCCATATTAAGTCTTTCATTACAGCCTGTAGAAACAGTCTACCTTGAGATCTCGAGCAGAATGGATATCTGTGGGAGAGGCTTGCAAGTCCATGATCGATTAAGGGAAATTCGTTTGGCCCACTCTCTCGCCAGACATAGGGCCACGATTATCAACTCCCTTTTTGAGACTTATAGCAGACTAGTTGGCAATCTAACAGAGGATTACTATAGGCAAGATATAGATTTAGATGTTTCCATTCTAAGTCCGAATGATAAGGATATAGACACTCAACTCCAGTATTATCAACAACAATACCATCGTTATAGAGAGGTGGCTCTCCAATTTTTGTCTGTCAAGTCGTTGCTGGATGATCTTCGAGCCATACGACAAGATTTGTAATTTAACTACCTAGAAAGAGAAAAGGGGGAATTCCCACCCAGTTACGACCTTGAAAGAGGTGAGTGAGTGAGTTTGTTGGTTAGCACTCCTCCATAAAAGGAAGGCCCCATGAGTTCAGCCAGCACACTTCGCTCCCTAACACTCGCTCACATTTTAGAGACCTGGGATGGAGGCTGAGGGTACATTTTTCAAAGAGTTAGCGGGGTAATAACTGACGATCAGTATGACGTCAGAGATAATGCTATTTGTCACATAGTTAATACTACTGGAGTAAGAAATTACGGCCTTTGTGCTGCAACTTCTGAAAAGTACCCTTATGCTAATTTGTATTCCACTCGAAAACCCCTTTATAATCTTAACAGAGCCCAGGTCAAATCAAGAGATAAAGTTGGGGTGGTTAGAGTTTTTAAAGAAAGTAACAGACCCTACATAATAACTTTAATAGCCCATTGGGGTCCTGGCTCTGAACTAGAGACCAACGAGTCTGTCCAAGCATTAATATTAAGGTCTTCAGACCGACATTACATTCAGGGTCTCCAACTGGATACTCTGACTGGACGTGTGGGTAACTTAGCTCTATGTATTGAAGAGCTAAAACGTATCCTACCCTATTTAGGTATTACAAATTTATTAGTACCTGCAGGGACTGGAAGTGGTCTGGGTGGGGATACGTCGGCTTTAAAATATTTGCCTTGCTTTGAGAAGCTTGCGATATACTGCCGGCGTAACAACATCAATTGTACAATTGTTGATAGGAGAAATGTCTCTGATCATAAACCCGCTGTTGGAGTACGCGAGTGGTATCCACCACAACAACCACTAGTACAGCTTCCATCACAGCCATAGCCACTACCGCAGCTTTCATCACAACAATCACAACCTCTACCACAGCCTCCTTCCTACGAGGAGGTGTGGCTGGAGGATCCAATGTTACTACCTCTCCTCCAGCATGAACCACTACAGCAGCAGCACCAGCACCAGCAGTTGCCTCACCCCCAGTATGAGCCACAACAGCAGCAGTAGCAGCAGCACCAGCAGTTGCCTCACCCCCAGTATGAGCCACAACAGCAGCAGCAGCACCAGCACCAGCAGTTGCCTCACCCCCAGTATGAGCCACAACAGCAGCAGCAGCAGCAGCACCAGCAGTTGCCTCACCCCCAGTATGAGCCACAACAGCAGCAGCAGCAGCAGCACCAGCAGTTGCCTCACCCCCAGTATGAGCCACAACAGCAGCAGCAGCAGCAGCACCAGCAGTTGCCTCACCCCCAGTATGAGCCACAACAGCAGCAGCAGCAGCAGCACCAGCAGTTGCCTCACCCCCAGTATGAGCCACAACAGCAGCAGCAGCAGCAGCATGGACAACGCAAAGACCCACGAGAAAGACCCGCAGCAACCTCAGATGAAGTGAAACCACTCGGTATCATTAAAAAGGGAAAAAAAATGGAATAAGTGACAGTGTTAGTGTATTAAATGTTTATGATGATTCCACTGCCTGGAAAGATGCCAGAAATGGAAGCTGTTATAAAAAAGAGGCCACTGATCGATTCAGATTTCACAGAAAAATAATTTTTATAGAGAAATTACTTACATCATTATTACTTAAGAAATTATTACTTATCAAAATTAAGCATTCCCAAATTTGACTACTAATAATAGTTTGTAAGATGTTTTAGGGAGATGGTATATAATTCTATGTATTGAAACAGATTTACTTAAGAAACTCTTGTATACTATTAGCATTTAGTCATAATAGCCTGTAAGATGTTATTGGGTTATTGTATGTAATTCTAAGTACTGTGTGAGTTTTTGAGGGTTGGTAAAATTCTTATGTAAGTTGTTAATAAAAGTAAAAAAAAAAAAAAACAAGACTTACAAATCATTAGTTTTCTTAACCTATAAAACAATGGTATATAGTACTTTTTTGTTAGTATGTATTCTACAAGGGAAACAGTCATGTCACTGAAAGACGCTGATGACATTTACCTTCATCTCTCTTCCATTGCAAGTGGGGATGTTTACCCAGATAATACCACAACAAACTCTAAGAATCGCATTATCCCACTGCAGCTAGATCCAAATCATGAATATGAAGTTGGGTTAAGTAATATTTTACTCCCAAAACATTATTACTGTCTCAGAAATGGTGATCCGGAGTGTAAAATTGTTTTTCATGCACGAATAATGAGATCTGAAAACGAAGACTATTAGTAAAATTTTTATAATCATATACCTGAAACAAATATTGTTTGCAACTTAAGCTCTCGCAATTTAGTATCTATAATCGAATCCATTAACCATCAAATGATGAAAGAACTTCAGGAAATTATTCAAGCAACGTATGCTGATTATTTCCCTTACCAGCAAATATTGCACTATGATTACAACCTAGATAGGGTTGTCATTCACAAATGGTAGTTGGGGCTGATGCAGATCGTTTATACACCGAGTTATCAGTGGAGTTTGCTCCTCAAATTGCCATAGTGCTGGGATTTGAGCCAAGACTTCGTTATTCAGTATTTCAAAAAACTGAAAAGGAAAGTCCTTCATCCTCGAAACCCAATCCTGTTAATGTTGTAGGTCCATATCCACCCAGATCTGATGGTTCCAATGATTATTTATATGTGTACTCTGACCTAGTTAACCCTTCACGATTCGGGGGGCAAATTGTGAATATCCATGATGCTATACCCCTACCGAATGATGTGACAAGTAAGGGTGTTAATCCTATAATGTACAAAACAATTAGTAGTTCAACGATAGAAAGTGTTGCCATAAAAATTACTAATCAAAATGGTGGACCAATATACTTTGAAGACAATCACAGTGTTACCTGTGTTTTACATATAAGACGTAGGTATAGATGATCACAGACTCATTACTGTTTTTGACACCATGATGCGTACTACCCTGATTCCTCCTTCCAAAGACGAATTCTTGTTACTATTCAAAGACCCATTCCTACTCAAACGAGGAGGGGCTCTAAGTGATATAATTACTTTTAGGAGCCCCATATACTACCAACGGGGGGCTGGTATTTTTGACTTTCTAAGGGGCATAGGGAAACGGGTAATTCCTTTTTTTTACGAAATATGTAGTTCCTGAGGCTCTGGGAATGGGACGAGGTGTACTCGAGGATATATCTAGTGGCAAGGCAAATCTGAAGGACTCTCTGAAACAGAGTATTAGAGCCCTGAAAGGTGTCGCTCAATGAGCTAGCATGAAAGGAGGACGTAAACGAAAGTCAAAAAGGAGGCGGAAAGTACGGAAATGTTATAATATGGATGTATTTGACTTAATATAGCTTAGTTTGAATGGTGATTTGATTCTGGTAAACATGTCTCTTGATGTTGCTTCGGGAGTAGGGGTAAAATCCCCTCTCAGCAATTAGTCAGCTGCCATAGCAGAAATGTTTCCTCGTCCTCACAAAGTCCAGATGATAGAATCATCAATTGCTTCAAAGCAAGATATGGATGTTCTATCCATAACCGCAGGTTTTATAGAAAAAAAAAATAAAAGATAAATATGTAGAATTTCGCATACCTAGAGCTGATGGGTCATTCATTGATATGAGCACTCTAGCCCTCGAGATGAAATTGCGAGTTACAAAAGCAGACGGATTTTCCGTTTTCGTAGAAGATGATAAAGTGATGTTTGTGACTGCAATATTTAAAAATGCATCTGTGTTTTTAAATGGGATTCAGGTTGAAAATAACTATATGTATAATTATGCAGCCATTATAAAATTGCTCACAACACTTAGTCCCTCCAAAGTAGGGACTATAGGTAAAAATTGTTATTTACTTCATGATGAAAATGGTACTGGGACTGGTGATACTTATACTGAAGACTATTTTGCTGGGCTCAGTGATGAGGGAAAAAGGTTTCTTACTCTAATTAAGGAACATAGACTGCATCTATGTAGTCCAGTACTGATAGACTTAAATGGGTTGGTTGGATATTAACTTGATAACATTGACGTCAATATTCGACTTGAATTCGCTAATCCGAGTTTTATTATTAACACTCATCAAGATGGGGGCAAAATGAAGCTCCACATTGATTTGTGTAAACCGTGGGTTACTCGTGTATTTCCTCAGCCGGCGGCCAGGGTCGTTTATAGAGTATGTGTATAATAAGCAAGTGGTAAAATCATACGTCATTGCTCAAAATCAAAGTTCAGTGACTGTTGACAACCATTGGGAGAACTGTATTCCATGCAAACTGTATTTGTCTATAGTTGATATGGGGGCTTTTTCTGGATCGTATAATAAGAATCCTTTGTATATGACTCATGCTGACTTGTCAGGACTAGCTGTAAGTGTCAATGGGAGAAGTCTGTATAACTTCACAGTCTCTTTTCCTTATCAGTACGCATCACTGTACCATTATACCTTGAAGGCTCTAGGTCTCAATCGAGATCACTTACCTAACTATGAGGCCTATACGATTTGAAGAATGATTTTAGTTTTAGACCTATTACCTGAGGACGTTAAAGATGCAAGTGATCCCGAATACACAGGAAATTTGAGAATAAATATAACATTCAAGAAAGCCAGTGGGTCTAATCGTATCCTGCTGATGTCTGGAGACACTCAAGGAATTCTAAGAATAAATAGTGATCGGCAGATATATTCAGATGTGAGAGCTTAAAGAAAAAAAAAAAAAAAAATGATCCAGAACTCGAAACTGTGACTCGTAAAAATTTACTCTCTCACTGTATTAAACAATTCTGGGGATGTCTGGCAGCTGATGAAATAATACATGTGAAAATACCTAACAAAATAGGACCCGTGTTTATCATCGCTAACATATTACCTACTTCAAAAACTGGAGAAATGGGTCACTGGGTTTGTTTTTTCATAAAAGATCACTTTATATATTTCCTTGATTCATATGGTCTTCTACCTAACCAGTACTCTGAACATTTTGTAACTTTTTAAAGAAATCATAAAACATTTAAATTGTGCACACAACCCTACCGCCTGCAGAGTGTTTCTTCCTATGTTTTTGGGGTCTATGTATTATTTTTCATACATGTCATATGTACAGAGGGTATAGACAGATTGATGATGATAATCCAAAAACAGTTCCGCAAACATAATTATGTCGAGAACGATAAACGGGTACTAAAATATGTGTATAAACATTTTCCTGTACTTATCCCTGACTGCCGACGCACTTTGTTTGAATAAATATAATTACAAAGAATGTGCATTTTACCTATGCAAGAATCTTCCCTGAAGAGTGTAGCCACTACGCACTGGTAAGTATCAGTCCTTACAGTTCCATATTAGGTGATGGGTGTATGACAGTACTTGGTAATAATCTAGAGATGGATATACAAACCTCTGGAGATGAGACTCTGACAGACATATATGGAAAATGGGAGAGTCGGGTGGGTAAGGTATCTTTGATGGGTGACTCATGAAGTGTTCGTTTTACTGTATCTAAGAGTGATTTATTGGACTTTCCTTCCTTAGATACAAGCCTGGGATGTGACCTATGGACGGTTATCAAACTCGACCATAACTATGCGAAATCACCCTTAGCTGAACTATGGTGTGATGAACATTTGGAAACATTGTGTGATCCACACAAGATACCTGTGATATTTTGCTTTAAATGTGCAGATCCAATGTACCTGAGTGATGCACAGTGCCTGATATGTCCTGGTTTAGGTTGTGTGCAATAGGAAAGAGATTAATTAAATGTCTTCAAATATTTCACTTTGTTTTTTATTTGTCCTTTATATGAACAGACGTTTCTTAAATCAGGTAATAATAGTGGTAATGGTGTGAAGAATAAGAGGAAATTAGACAGAAAACAGAATGAAGAGAGAGAGCGAGAGTTACTCGCCTATGAAAGTTACTCAAGGCCACTCACTGGAGCTTTCCCTCAGTCATTTACCCACCACCCACCACAGAAGGTGGACGTGTGAGCTGAGCTCTCTTGATTAAAACATGTTCAACCCTGTGTAGATTTGGACAGGAGGTATGTGACCTAATAATGGGGGGGGGGGATGCCTATTACAAAGTGTCCAGGATTAAGCGTGCGTAGACCTGGACAGGGGCTTGAAGTGGGGTTTGCCTGAAGGCATGCCCAGTAGTACGCACGGGAGGGGGGGGGAGGAGGCCTATTACAAAGTGTCCAGGATTAGGCATACGTAGACCTGGATAGGGGCTTGAAGTGGGGTTTGCCTGAAGGCATGCCGAGTAGTATGCAGAGGCTGGGAGGAGTAGGGGGGAGGGGGGATGCCCATTACACAGTGCCCAGCAGTACGCATGCGTACTCCTGGGCACTTTTGTACTACTGACACCAAGTTGAAAATTTTTTTAAAATAATATGAAGAGAGAAAAAGAAATCAAATGAGTGAATTCAACATAGTTATCAACACAATGTGATGACCTTATAAGCACAAGATGTTTGCAGCCGTTAACTAGGAGGGCCTGTCGATGGCTGAATAATGTCGTCTTTCGACAGAAACAATAAAAGAAAAGACATCAAGGGAGTTTTTGCAAAAAATTCAGACTCACTCTCTCTCTCTCTCTCTCTCTCTCTCTCTCTCTCTCTCTCTCTCTCAGGAAACCTCTAACTAGACATCAGTTACAAATGGAGCTCCCTGCAGGGCTCAGAAGTGCAATATTATTTTTTATTTATCTTTTACACATATATGTGGAAATCATCAACCGAATGCAAAATGTGCGCACGACACACAGCTAGGAGGCAATGTTTTCATCGCTGTAAAAGACAGAAGAACTATGTTAGCATATGATTAAAACTGGGGAATGGTTTGAACAGTGGTAATAACAGTTCAGCCTACACAAGTACAAGGTGGTGCTCATCAGTCATGCAAATCCAAGGTGAGATCAGCAGTAGTGCCCTGGAGAAAGTGTAAGGGGTGCTACTCAGCAGTGGTCACGAGTTCTCCAAGCAGTGCACTGAAGTACAGAAGAGAGCACAGAATCTTTTAGATTACGTAAAGAGACTGTTTGGGTAAAAAAAATAGTGTGGTCCTCTCTCAGTAGGCTACAATGCTCTTGCACCGCATAGCTGTATCTGGAATACATACAGTAGTGCAGTTCTGAATAAGTATATTGCAAGGCTTGACAGAGTCTAGGCATGGGCTTCGAAACTATTTCCATCCATCAGGAACATATCAGCGAAAGCTACAGGCACGCGGCCCCGTTTTTGTTACTGACTATGCGATTACGTGGACAGCTAACTGAGGTCATTCCTGTATCTCAGAACATTGAATACCAACACATATATTGTTTGGGATGCAGTTCAAAGAGAAATCATGAATGGAACATTGTCTTGAAACGTAACTACCATGATAAGACTTGCTTCATATAATAATATGCAGTACCTTGGTTTGGATAACAGCAGAGGTACAGTTGACAGTTCCTTGATACACAGTTCAGAGGGGAGATAAACAAAGCAGTGTTGGGCGTACCATAGCCAACGAATGAATTTTTAATCCTTTCCAGTTTTTTTTTTTTTTTTTTTTTTTTTTTTTTTTTTACCAGGCATTGTTTTCTTCCGTGAGAACAGCAGTATTGGTTCAGCGTGCAGCAGGAGTGGGTGCAGGGAACCTTCAACTTTACTATTTTATTTGTCTCACTAGTTGAGTTTCCAACGCATGCTTGATAATTTTTTTTTATGGGGACTCCTCGGAATCGATGGTAAGATCAGTATGAGGTGCTGCATGTCACTGAACCCCTTGTAACTCTCTCTCTCTCTCTCTCTAGTAAAACAGATAACCAGCACAGGTTTAATAACATCATGACTCACAAATTTGTTTGCATTTTTTACATATACGATAACTGGGACAAAAAAAATACCGTTGGATGTCATCCAACAAGATTTCCAGAAAGCGGTTGACATGGTCCTCCATCTAAGACTACTAGAATAACTAAAAGGCAACGGTCTCTAACAAATTATGTGCATGGACTGGCGACTGGTTAACGAATCGCAAGCAGCGTGTAGTGATAAAAACGGAATGAACAGACTAGCTAGAAGTAACAAGCGGAGTTCCTCAAAGGTCTGTTCTAGATCCAATATTTTTCACTACTAATGTCAATGATCGAAAAAAATGGACCCTCCACTAAGGTGTCAAAATTTGCTGATGACGCGAAAATTGGAGGCAAAGTAATTAAGCAAGTAGACTGTGAATCTATACAATATGACCTGGATAAGTTATTAAATTGATGTGAAGAATGGCAGATGAAAATTAATGTAGATAAGTGTAAGTTAATGAAGTTTGGCGATGAAAACATTATGTATGAATATCACATCTTCAGTACCCCACTGACAGGGGTAAAGGACGAAAAAGATGTAGGAGTTATCAGTAACGACACTCAAGCCAGTGTATACCAACCAGTAACAAGGCAAACAAAATGCTCAGCAGTCTCTAAGCTTTATACATCTTTAGTTAGACCACACCTAGAATACTGCATAATGGTCCCCGATTCTTACTATGTACGAATATGGGCTCAAGAGAGTGCAATGCAGAGCCACAAAGATGATCCCGTCGCTACGAAATTAACCCTACGAAGAGCGACTACAGAAACTAAAGATGTTTCTCTGAAAAAGTGACGACTCAGACGAGATCTAATACAAGTATTTAAAATTCTTAACAAATATGATGATGTTGGATGATAGTTTCTTCGAAATACAGAATGATAATTTGACTAGAAATAATGTAATAAAACTCAGAAGCAAGAGGTGCAGTACTATTACAGGGAAAAATTAATATGATATTCGCGTAGTGAGAAACTAGAATAGGCTACCAGCAACAGTAGTTAGTGCAAAAAGTTGATGTTTAAAATTTGACTTGACAAATATCTTGTTCTTTGGACTATAACTTAGCATCGGTTATTTTCAAGTTGATGTGTTGCTGATAATTAGGGGACGTTTTCTTAATAATGAGACCATTTGGAGATTGTGTGTGTTCTTTCATTTACAGATCTGTCAAACAGATATTACATAGTGCATAGTCGTTCCCCTTCTCCCTCTTCTATAAACTTTTCATACTTCTTCTTTCTACCAAGCATGATTTTTTTCACTATATTCTTCCTGCCGGTTTAACCGGATAGTGTGGTGGGTGAGGGAGAGCTTTCCTCTTTTCTATCCTATTCCCTTACACGTTGGTTAGATCTTAGTAACACTAGCCTTTTTATATTCCAGCGGATAACTTCTTCGTGGGCATACAGGCCTCCTCTTTTGTATTTCCTATGTACACCTATGTATTCTCTCTCTCTCTCTCTCTCTCTCTCTCTCTCTCTCTCTCTCTCTCTCTCTCTCTCTCTCTCTCCTGTCTATCTATCTATCCATCTATCTATTTAGCTCTCTAGCTATCTTTTGTATGTAAGGAAGAAGGAACCAAAGGCTAGAATACCGCCAAATAGTTCCCTCCAAGGAAAAGTATAAACAAGACCAGGGGCACTCAGTGGAGTGCATCTCTCCTGCAAGGGCAACATAATTTCCAAACCACTCTTCATAATGGGTTAGGTTTTCTCATCAATGATTAGGGTTTCGCAAAAAGTGTTTTCTGAATGCAGAATCTGTAATACGATCCGGATCGGTCCCAAAAGTTAATCGATTGTTCTCTGGGACATGGGCTATCTACCAACCAAATTCGGTCCGAATGTCTCTTTCAGTTTTTGAGTAATCCTGCTAAAAGGCAAACAAACAAACAAGCAAACAAACAGGGGTGAAATCATACTCTCCTTTTCGGAGATAATAACAGAGAGCCAAATTCAAGATCCGTTTGTTTCGAGATACCTGGACCACTGCATTTGAAAGATTGGAGGTCGTATGCAGTAGGAAATACGGACAGAGAAAGGCACTTCCAGAGCTCTCCTGTTGCATACATGAAGGAGTGGTAGTAACCTTTAACATTTGCCTTAGAGAGCTGACAGCAAAGGGATGAGACTGCTACCAGACGGGTGGTACGCCCATGCTGTAGTGGTGGAGGGTTGCAGGCAGACAGTTCAGAGGAGAAGTGACCAGTGAAGTTGCGATAGAAAAAGAAATGAATATGCAACAGTGCGGCGAAGCGACAGAGGACGAAAGGAATCAGGAAGAGGAGAGTTAATGAGATGACAGGCCTCTGACTCCATCTTGTTGAGAGGTGCTGTATGTGGGAAGCCTCTTCATACATGAAAAATGAACTTACACAGGGGTTAATAGGACCCCTGTTTAAAGTCAATAACTGTGCAGGGTAACCTCTTCGTGGGCATTCACGAAGACGGAGTCGTCGGCTTAGCACACCTAATCTCTTGGAAGCAAATTTACAAGAGAGGTAATATGATCTTTCCAAGATAAATTCCGAGAGAACAAAACCCTTAGCATGTTTAAAGATGATGCAGGATTGAGTTGGATATTGTTAAAAATTAGAGGATATTCCTAGGGAAGATATTGTCAGGTTGAAAGATGTAAGAACTAAGTTTTAGATGCATTAAAATCAACAAGCTTACATTTACCCCAATCAGACACATTAGGTGTGCCATAGCCTCATCCCTTGTTTATTGAAGTAACTACTGAGATGGATGCTGTGAGAAATGGATGGAAAGGTAAAGGGTGGGGTCACCAGCATATGAATGGCTAGTTTTAGATATACAGCTTAGAAGGTCAATGATAAAAAATACAAGGATGAGGGTTGGTGATGGAGCAGAGTCCTGAGGATCACCATATTGGTAGCTCGAGGAGAAGAACTTTGGCCGCCTACATCAGCTACCTCCCTTTCCTTGGGGGAAGCAGCCTAGGTATATAGATAGACAGATAGACATCAGCTATAGAACGACTACACTCAGTTTTCTCTTTTTTTATCCAGGCGAAGATGCACTTGACAGGTTGGTGATGATTGGCTGAATGCAACATGTCCAAATAACATTGTTGTATTTCAGGTAATTACCAGTAATGACTGGTACTTACTGGCAATTATCTGAAATACAACGATGTTATTCGGACATGCTGCATTCAGCCAATCATCACCAACCTGCCAGGTGCATCTTCACCTCGGTAAAAAAAAAAAAATGAATATAGAAAGGAAGCTAGAGATGAAGGCATAGAATAAAGGACAAACTATAAAAAAGGGCAGTTTGGAAATTCAAGATTAATGCCAGTGTTGATCTAAAGACTTTTGAGATGTCAAGCGCAATTGCAAAACATTCCGCAAAGGCCCGAAAGGAGGATGGCCAGGACTCTGAGAGGATCGTGAGACCACCAGTACAGTGCACCTGGCAGAACACATACTGATGATGTGAAAGTAGTTTGTTAAAGGAAATGTGTTTTAAAACATTTTAGTCAAGAGTAGATTATAAAACGTTAGAAATGCAGGATGCTAAAGCAATTGGGCGATAGTTAGAGGGGCTGAGAATGGTTACCGTTCTTTGGGACTAGCTGGATGAGAGCAAAGTTATAGCATAAAGGAAAGGTACTAGATGGAAGACAAAGGTGACAGTTTTTCTAGGTAGGGTGTAAGCACAGAACCATGGTTCTTGAGGACATTAGGAAGGACCCCTTCAGGAACATATGCCTTGTTAGTACTGAGGTCAATGATGGCAGAAAACATATCAGTTGAAGAAATTTTAATGTCAGCCATGAGGAAGTCAGAAGGGGGAAGTGATAGAGGAACAGCACCAGAATCATCTAAGGTGGAATTGGAGGAGAAAATCTGAGCAAAGAGTTCCACTTTATCATTAGATGAAACAGCTACAGAGCCATCACAGTGGAAAAGAGAAGGGAAGGATGATGAGGAAAAGTTGTTAGAAAGGCTATTTGCAAGATGCCAGAAGGAGTGAGAATTTGTGTGTGGGGTTTCATATCCGTTACAACGAATGAAATTATTTTTACCAGAGAGAAGAACAGACTTGACACGATTCCTGGCAGAAACATAAAAGAGATGAAATTCAGGGGTGGATTGGTTCCGGTACCTTTTGTGGGCCCTCACCTAGCTGTGGACAGAATTAGAACGAGGGTGATTAAACGATTTTTGTTTGCATTAGTCACAGGATAAGAGAGAAAAAAAAATGTATGTTTCTATGCCCAAGAAAATAACATCTTCAGTGTGCCAGGCACACTTAGATTGCTCTCAGCCATGGAAGCAAAAAGAAATACAGCCATGGAAAATCAAAGAAATACAGTCTGAACACATCCTAATCAGCATTTCCTAAGGCCTGCAGTCACAGCTTTTTGGGCGGTCGACTGGTTTTACTGGGGTAATAGGAAAGGACAAGGCCATAAGGTTGTGATCAAAGGAGCCTGAAAGAAAAGATTAACAGCATAAGCAGAAGGATTAATTGTAAGGAAAAGGTCATTTATGTTGAAACTCTCTCCAAGGCAGTCAGGGAAATGGGTAGGATGCTGTACAGGCTACTCTAGGTCATTAAGGATAGAAAAGATGTTGGCTTGTTCACAAGGTGGATCAGTGAAAGGAGAGGGGAGCCAAAGGCGATGGTGAATTTTGAAATCACCTTGAATGGAGTTTTCAGAGAAAGGTAAAATTGATAAGATGTGTTCCATCATAAAGTATGATCTACTGTATCTATCTATATACCTAGGCTGCTTCCCCTAAAGAAAGGGAGGTAGCCGAGACAGAACGATACACTCCCAATTTATTCATCCACACACACATTCATTCACATCTTAGCCCTAAGGGTAGAAGGGAAAGATCCTCACCGCACCACACCGCACGAGAGTCAACTGTGCAGTGCAATCAGCAACATCCTCAGCAGGGCCCGGCAGCAGAGATGGTTTACCTCTGTCACATCATAATGGACCCAACCCCTTACCCACACCTGACCTGATCAGCTGATCAGACCAAATGCGGGAAAATATCGCCTCAGGGCTGCCTCATCATTTATTCATTCACAATTTCTCTCCAATCATTTCTATCACGTGCAGCCACTCTTTCTTGCTCAACAGACATCTCTCTCACATCAAACGCTCTCTTCACACTGTCCATCCATCCTGTTCATGGTCTTTCTCTCAGCATTACACCACTCACATCTGATCCAGTTATCTTTTTCACCAATCGCTCATCATCCATTCTCTCCATATGCCCAAACCATCGCAACACCCTCTGCTCAACTCGGTCAGCCATCTCTCACATATCTCCAGTCCTCCTTCGCACTTAATCATTTCTCACTTAATCCATACGCATCACTCCACACATACTCCTCAGACACCTCATCTCCATATTCCACGTTTCAGCCCCATATAATGCAGTCGGTACCACAACACCCTCATACAGACTTCTCTTTACATCCATTCTAAGCAAACGACATCTAAACACTTTTTTCATTCCTCCCAGTGTGTGTTGTTGTAAGTAAAAGATGGAAGAAGAACATAGGAGAGTATGGATCAGTTGGGTCAAGGATTGTGTGGGTAAGACTGAACGTTGGACTACAAATGTGGGCGATTGTGTGCGTGTATGTGCCAACGCAAGATCGTGTAAGCAGCGTGAGAGAAGAGTTCTGGACAAATGTGGAAGTGTGCATGGAAAAGTTTGGAAGGAATGAGAGAGTCTTTTTGATCGGCGATATGAATGGCAAAGTAGGGAATATGAAGGTGGATGGAATAGTTGGTGAGTGGGGTGTGCCTGCTGAGATAGATGAGAATGGCAGTGCGTTAGTGGACATTTGTGCTGGAAGGGGGTTGGTGATAGCCAATACCCTCTACAAGCACAAGATGATCCACAAGTATACATGGCGAGTGATGAGAAGGGTGGGTGGTGAACTGAATGAAAGGAAGGCAATGATTGATTATGTGTGTGTGGATGAAAGGATGCGAAGATGTGTAATGGTTGCAAGAGCTTATAGAGGTTGGAGGAGTGGACTTTCGGACCACTACATGGTGGTGGCCAGAATCAAGATCCAAGTAAGGTGGAGAAATAGAAGAAGGGAATGAGGGGAGGAAGGAGTAGTTGCAAGGAGAGTGGAAAGGTTACAAGAGGATGAGAAAAAGGCAGAGTATAAGAGAGAGGTGGAGGAATGATTGGGTAAATATGAATTGGAGCAG
The DNA here is from genome assembly GCF_032717465.1 of Coenobita brevimanus. NCBI lineage: Eukaryota > Metazoa > Arthropoda > Malacostraca > Decapoda > Coenobitidae > Coenobita > Coenobita brevimanus. The sequence goes on along the minus strand of NC_136955.1, from coordinate 12,233,833 downwards.
TTGGGGGATGTGAAAGGTGTGTGCAGGGTATTCACAGAATAAATATGTGTAGCATGTGATGTCGTGTGTGGGGTGAAGAGGAGACGGAGGGGGTGCAAGGAACAGCGTGGTGGAATGAAGAGATGAGACAGGCTGTGGCACAAACGAAGAAAGCATACAATGAACGGATGAGAAATAGGGGCGTGGAAGAAGTTGAGAGGCGGGAGAGTTATATGTAGAAAGGAAGAGAGAGGTGAAAAGATTAGTAAGAGAAAGAAGAGAGTGCATAAGGAATTTGGAACGAATTTGAGTGTAAAGTGGAGGGACTGTAAGAAAATGTTTTGGAAAGAGGTGAAGAGAGTAAGACAGGGTGGCAGTGAAGTTAGCAGGGGAGTGAAAGATAAAAATGGTAGATTACTAGTGGAGAAGGGAGAAAAAGTGAGCAGATGGAGAGAACACTTTAAGGAATTGTTGAACATACAGGATGGAAGTAATGTGAGTATAACTGGCTTGGGAATGGCTGGGAGAAGGAGGGAGGTGAGAACACAGGAAGAAATCAGTAGGATAGAAATTGTGGAAGCAATGAAGAAAGGCAAATTGGGGAAAGCCCCAGGAATTGATGGAGTGTGTGGTGAAATGCTGAAGCATGGGGGAGAGATAGTTGTAGAAAAGATGTGGAAGATGTGCAGATTGGCCTGGGAGAAAGGTAGAGTCCCGGAGGATTGAAACTCAAGTATAATTATTCCCTTGTACAAAGGAAAAGGGGAAAAAGAAGTGTGTGGTAATCATAGGGGCATTTGTCTTCTTTGGGTAATAGGAAAAGTGTATGGTAGGATACTTATTGACAGAGTTAGGGAAAGAACAGAGGAATTAGTTGGAGAAGAACAGGGAGGCTTCAGGAAGGGACGAGGTTGTATAGATCAAATATTCATTCTTAGTTCTTTAGTGGAAAAGTTTCTAGAGAAGGGAAAGAAGTTGTATGTGGCTTTCATGGATCTGGTGAATGCATATGGCAGGGTGAATAGACAAGGACTGTGGAAAGTATTAAGAATATGTGGAGTAGATGGGAAGGTGTTGAATGCTGAGAAGAGTATGCATGAGGGTGCGAAGGCTGCAATGCGTGTGGATGGTGAACTGAGTGAATTTTTCTCTTTGAAGATTGAGTTGAAACAGGGATGTGTCATGTCTCCATGATTGTTCAAAATGAACATGGATGGGGTAATGAAAGAGGTACAAGGTAGGGCAGTGGATGTTGGAGTGGCCCTGGTGATAGAGGGTAGTGTTTGGAAACTCCCTGTACTGTTGTTTGCAAATGATACTGCGTTGTTGAGTGAAGATGAAGGGGAGCTGCAAGGCTTGGTGGATGAGTTTGAAAGAGTGTGTAGGAAACGGAATCTAAAGGTGAAAATAGGGAAGAGTAAAGTGATGGTCTTTGAGAGAGTTGAAGTCAGTGAACATACAGTGTGGTTGGATGGTGAGGAAATGGAAAATGTGAGTACGTTTACGTACTTGGGTAGTGTGATGAGTAAGGATGAAAGTTTGGAGGGTGAAGTGCTTGAAAGGGTACAACAAGGAAGAGAGGTTACTGGTTCCTTGAAAGCAGTGATAAGAAACAGGGAAGTGAGCATGAAAATGAAAACGTTACTACGTGACAGTATTGTGATACCATCTCTAACGTATGGATGTTGCTGGAAGGACACAAGTCAAGAGTGAGAGCAGTGGAAATGAGTTATTTAAGAGGAGCCTGTGGAGTCACATGGAGAGACAGGCTGACGAATGAGGATATAAAGGGGCTTTGTGGTGTGGATGTGGATGTGAAAGGAAGCGTTAGGAGCAAAACACTGAGGTGGTTTGACCATGTGGAGAGGATGGAGGGTGAGAGACTGACGAGGAGAATGTATGTGAGTGAGGAAGAGGGGGGGGAGAGGGAGGGGGAGGCCAAGGATGAGGTGGAGGGATGGAGTGGAGAGGTATGTGAGAGAGGGGGATGTAAGTTGGGAGCAGGGCAGTGAAATGGTGGGGTATGGGCCACGTGGAGGCGATTTCTTTGTGGCCACCCCGTACGGGATTGAGGCGTCTGGCAATTGAAAGATAGATAGACCTTTCCTACTTCATTCATTCTAAACTTCACTTCTGCATCTATTCTTCCATCCACAGAAAAAAGGGACCCTAAATACTTAAAACACTCAACCTCCTCAAGCAATTAACCTTTCAAAACTATATAAAGTAAGATAGTCAAAGAATTTTTAATATTAGAAGTAAACAGCACAGGTATATTTAGATAGAAAAGACAGGAGAAGCGAAGTCAGAGAGTACAGAGTTCAGCAGCTTCACGTTCAGGAACACGAGAGCAAGATACGTTATTTTTATATATATATATATATATATATATATATATATATATATATATATATATATATATATATATATATATATATATATATATATATATATATATATATATATATATATATATATTGTTACATAGCCTATGATTTCATCATCCCTTGTGTAATTCTACTTAGGATACAGTTTTGTTCATGATTGCATCATCCTTTGTATGATCCTAATGTACAGTAATCTGCATGTTTCTTCACGATTCGCCACGTGGCTTCCATAGTGACCAGGCTTGCGTGTTCTACCTCACTCCCCCTTCCCCCCCTTATGGTAGAGTAAGTCGTTCTTTCTATTGTTCAGAGCAGGATTGTCAACTCTTCGTCCTCTATGCCTTCATTTGCGCGTCCTTCTTACAAGTTGACTCAAGCTCTGCCGGCCCCCTATATAATGAGCTCAGTCTCTGCATTAGTTGCCACTTAGATCTACTCCTCATTCTGTTCACATCTCTGTCCTCCCCTGCACAGTAAATTATTATTTTTGTGAGTACTCAGAAAGTCTCCAGCCATCTAGCTGCTGTATAATTTGAGTATAAGTGTTATTACCATTTTTCTTGTACTGTATAGCCTAAGGCATTAATTCGTGGGCCTGATGGGGTTTCTGTGGTTCGTATTGGTTCCATACTGTCAGCCAGTATTAGTAATATTTTGTATCTGTAATAATATTATATCTTGCTTTAACTGAGCATTATCCGGTTTTCTCATTTATCAGGGCTGACTTAGATAAATTTGCTCTTGCTAAATTCATGTTAATAGAGGCTATTGCAGTTAACCATATATGTAACCTGTTTTACCATTACATTATCCTTATGAGTCCTGAATGTTTAGTTGTTAGTCTGAGCATTAAACTTTGACTTGCAATTTTACATAAGTCTTTTGTTTTGAACCTGGAACTTTGCAGGAAAGTAGTGATTTTAGTATTCTCACTTGAAGTGTTCATTATCTCTATTCTGTAACATTAATTTGGCGACCTCTTATCAGGATATTCAGGATATTATTATAAGGATATTGCTTGATATTTTGTGACTGTGATTTATTCATGATGTCTACTATTAATACTGTTGATGAAGCCAAAGATTTTTTGTCAAATGTGCAGTGTGTGATGTAGAAAACAGAACAAAGAATGAACTTAAGCTTGTTGCTCAACAAATGGGAATTGCTGTTCAATCTCATCATTCTAAAGATCAAATTGTTTGCATGATTAATAAAAGCTTGTTTAATGTAACTCCTCCAGATGAGCAAACGCAGATTGAAATAGCTAAGTTTCACCTAGCCCTGCAGGAGGCTCGTGCTAAGGAGGCTGAGTTTCAGGCTCGTGCTAAGGAGGCTGAGTTTCAGGCACGCGCTAAGGAGGCTGAGTCTCAGGCTCGTATTCAGGAGGCACAGGCACAGGCTCAGGCACAAATTGAACTTGCTAGGATGCAGGCAGACCATGAGTATCGCATGAAACAAGGTGGAACTGGATCATCTACATCTGATGATTTTGATGTGGTTAAAAATGTTAAACTTGTCCCTCCTTTTAATGAATCTGATTTAACAAAGTATTTTCAGTTGTTTGAGAGGGTAACTACAGGTTTTAATTGGCCCAAAAAGGATTGGCCAGTACTCCTTCAAACTGTTCTCACCGGTAAAGCTCAAGTAACTTATGCATCTTTGCCTCAGGATCTATCTGATAATTATGATGTAGTTAAGAGCTTGATTCTTAAGGCCTATGAGCTTGTTCCTGAAGCCTATAGAGTAGAATTTAGGACAACTTATAAGCAAGATAAGCAATCCCATGTTGAGTATGCAAAAATCAAAGAAGATTTGTTAGAGCAGTGGTTAAATTCTAAGAATGTAAATTCTGATTTTGATAAATTTAAGCAGATGATTTTGCTGGAGGACTTCAAAAGGTGTATTAATAAAGATGTAAGCCTATATCTTGATGAGAAAAGAATAGATAATTTGTCGGATGCTGCAGTTTTCGCTGATGAATATGTTCTCACTCACAAGAGATATTCTAAAGAAAAAAGGAAAGCTGAGAGTAAGTACGTTGCCTCTACTCAGAGTACAAGTAACAGGAAAGAGAATAAAGATGATGTTTCTCAGGAAGTAAATACCAGCTCCACCTCTAGATTTCAGAAAAGTAAATGTACTTATTGTAGTAAGCTTGCTCATACTACGGAGAAATGCTTCAGGAGACAGCGTGATGTGAACAAAAAGGAGTCTTTAAATATTCAGCCAATTGGTCTAGTGTCCACCCTTGAGAGTTCCCAGAATTCTTTAACCGAGTTAACTGAACCTGCTTTGAGGGGTAAATTAAATTCTCATGATGAAGCTCCTCTTTTGGGCAGTAACGTGGGTGACACTCTCAAGAGTTCATATGCTACTTTCCTGTCTGATGGTTTTGTCAGTCCTCTGGACAGTAATGACAGGAAATCAGTTAAAATATACCGTGATACAGGTGCTTGCCAATCCCTTATGCTGACCAGTTCAAGGCTCTAATGTTAATTCCTCTGATGAAACTGAGTAGGGAATAATTACTTCTCTGTCCCTTTGTGCAGAGTGAATTTAGAGTCTGGTTTTGTTAATGGTTCCGTTATGGTTGGGTTGGTTGAGACACTCCCAATGTCAGGTGTAACTTTCTTACTTGGAAACGATATTGGTGGAAGTCAAGTGTGCCCAGCTCCTCAGTTGTCTAGTGAACCAATGACTGCGACCCAGGATTGTGATGTCCCTGATGTGTTCTCTGCATGTGCTGTCACTAGGGCTAAGTCTAAAGTTACTGGTGACTTAGAGGATAATGATGATGATGATGTTATCCTAGCTGACACTTTTCTTGCTAATTTGGACCACTCACCAGATGAGGCAGTACCCCGTAGTGTTGATAATTTGTCTCGTCAAGAGTTGGTTGAGTTGCAGGTTGCTGACCCTGAGTTGAAAGGGCTAGCTAATTCTGCTTGCAGTGAGGAAGAGTCAGCTGGTGGTTCTACTTGTTATTATAAAAAGTCAGGAGTACTTATGAGGAAGTGGAGACCCCCAACAGCATCAGCCAACTGTGAATGGGAGGTTGTACATCAAGTTGTCATCCCTCGTCTTTGTAGGCAGGATATCATTAGAGTGGCTCATGATTCCAGCTTGGCAGGACACCTTGGAGTGAGGAAGACTGTGGCACGCATTTTGAAACACTTCTACTGGCCAGGTATCTTCAGGGATGTTTCCTGGTATTGTAAGTCTTGTCACACCTGTCAAGTTGTGGGGAAGTGTAATCAGACCGAAAAGGTTCACCTCTAGTTCCCATTCCTCCTTTTGAGGCGCCATTCACCCGTGTGTTGGTGGATATTGTGGGCCCTCTACTAGACTTCTTCAGGATTTTCTTATGTGTTGACCCTGATTGATATGGCTACTCGTTATCCTGAAGCCATTCCACTTAGAAATATCTCAGCAAAGAACGTGGTTAAGGAAATGCTAGGGTTCTTCACCAAGTTTGGTCTGCCCAAGGAGGTACAGTCAGACCGGGGAAGTAATTTCATGTCAAGTGTTTTCAGGCAGTCTCTGAAAGAGTTGGGCATCACCCAGATCACGTCTTCAGCTTACCATCCCTAGACCCAAGGAGCGTTGGAGAGACATCATCAAACACTCAAATCGATGCTCAGGAAATACTGTTTGGAACGTCAGAAAGATTGGGATAAAGGTCTTCAATTTGTTGTATTTGCCACAAGAGAATCTCCAAATGAATCACTGGGCTTCTCACCCTTTGAACTACTGTTTGTCCATGAAGTAAGAGGACCCCTTAAGCTACTCAAGGAATGCTGGCTGTCGGAGGAAGATGACATCTACCTGCTGGAGTATATGATGAAGTTCAAAGAACGGCTGTCCACTGCTTTACAGCTGGCGAGAGAGAATTTAGGAGCTGCTCAGGAGAAGATGTATGATAAGAAGTCCAGGTTACGCCACTTTCAGCCAGGAGATCAGGTTTTGATTCTGCTACCAGTGCATGGGCAACCTCTTCAAGCCAAGTTTAGTGGTCCTTATTTCGTGGAGAAGAAACTCAGTGATGTCAACTATGTCATTGCCACACCAGATCGTAGAAAGAACAAGCAACTTTGTCACATCAACATGCTAAAGGTATATCACAGGCGGGACGAAAATTACCCAGTCTGCACTGTAGTTGTTCCACCCGAGTCTGCAAGTGAAGCTATCCCATGCAGAATGAGCCTGAGTGATAGTTTGGGGAAGAATCCTGATATCATGAATGATCTCCAGTCTAAGCTTTCTCATCTAGCTCCCGAGGAAAGGCAGGAGTTTTCGGTATTACTGCAGGAGTACCCGCAAGTGTTCCGTGCCACTCTAGGAAGAACCACTGTGTTGATGCATGATGTCGATGTAGGAGACGCAAAGCCAATTAAACTGCTTCCTTACCGTGTGAACCCAATGTAAGTTCCTTTCATCCAGAAGGAGCTTGGCTACCTGTTGGACCACAAGATGATTGAGCCCTGTCAGAGCGAGTGGAGTTCTCCTGTCACTCTAGTCCCTTCGCCAGGTGGGTCACAGCGGCTTTGCATCGACCACATATGTGTTAATCAGATAACAAAACAGACACCTACCATCTCCCCCGCGTGGAAGATTGCATAGACAAGATCGGAAAGGTTAGGTACATAAGTAAGTTTGATTTGTGAAAGGGATACTGGCAAGTACCTATGACTGAACGTGCTAGGGAGATCTCATGTTTTGTAAGACCAGGAAAGACTTTTGTATGTTCTGTAATCCATATGGTATGAAGAATGCACCAGCCACTTTTCAGAAGCTCATGAATGTTGTAACAGAGGGTTTGGAAGGGTGTGTTGTTTATATTGATGATGTATTAATCTTCAGTGAAAACTGGAAAGATCACCTATGCCATGTCAGTAAATTTCTTGAGCGTTTGGTTCAGGCTAATCTTGTAGCTAATTTATCAAAGTGTGAGTTTGGTCAAGCTAAAGTTCAGTACCTTGGGTACGTAATTGGTGATGGACACGTTGCACCACCAGGAGCTAAGGTTCAGGTTATAAGTGATCTTCCCAGACCTAAAAGTAGGAAAGAGCTACAAAGATTTTTGGGAATGGTAGGTTATTACAGGAGATTTGTTCTTAACTTTTCAATTCTTGTATCACCACTTACAGACCTACTGAAAAAGGGAGTTAAATTTGTCTGGACCGATAACTGTGAATCCTCTTTCAGTAACCTTAAAGCTATCCTATTAAGTCAGCCAGTGCTCGCTACTCCAAATTTTGCTAAGCCTTTTAAGATGGCTGTTGACGCAAGTGATACAGGAGCTAGGGCTGTTTTGCTGCAAGAGGATGATCAGGGTATTGAACACCCTGTATCTTATTACAGTAAGAAGTTCACTCCATCTCAAAAGAACTACTCAACTATTGAGAAAGAGCTTTTGGCCTTGATTTTGGGTTTACAGCATTTTTCATTTTTTTTGTGTTCTGGTTTTGACCCCATAGTCATTTATACCGATCATAACCCACTGATATTCCTTAGTGAGTTTAAAGATAAAAATCAGAGATTGACAATATGGAGTCTACTTCTTCAGGAGTATTCATTAGACATACAACATGTCAAGGGGAAGGAAAATATTACTGCAGATTGCTTATCTAGACTTTAGACAGATTGTTTTAGAGTAATAAGAAATTTCCTTTGTAAATTTCTTTTTCTTTGTAGGAGGTGTTACATAGCCTATGATTTCATCATCCCTTGTATAATTCTAACTTATGATACAGTTTTGTTCATGATTGCATCATCCTTTGCATGATCCTAATGTACAGTAATCTGCATGTTTGTTCACGATTCACCACGTGGCTTCCATAGTGACCAGGCTTGCGTGTTCTACCTCACTCCCCCTTCTCCCCCTTATGGTAGAGTAAGTCGTTCTTTCTGTTGTTCAGAGCAGGATTGTTAACTCTTCGTCCTCTATGCCTTCATTTGCGCGTCCTTCTTACAAGTTGACTCAAGCTCTGCCGGCCCCCTATATAATGAGCTCAGTCTCTGCATTAGTTGCCACTTAAATCTACTCCTCATTCTGTTCACATCTCTGTCCTCCCCTGTACAGTATATTATTATTTTTGTGAGTGCTCAGAAAGTCTCCAGCCATCTAGCTGCTGTATAATTTGAGTATAAGTGTTATTACCATTTTTCTTGTACTGTATAGCCTAAGGCATTAATTCGTGGGCCTGGTGGGGTTTTTGTGGTTCGTATTGGTTCCATACTGTCAGCCAGTATTAGTAATATTTTGTATCTGTAATAATATTATATCTTGCTTTAACTGAGCATTATCCGGTTTTCTCATTTATCAGGGCTGACTTAGATAAATTTGCTCTTGCTAAATTCATGTTAATAGAGGCTATTGCAGTTAACCATATATGTAACCTGTTTTGCCATTACATTATCCTTATGAGTCCTGAATGTTTAGTTGTTAGTCTGAGCATTAAACTTTAACTTGTAATTTTACCTAAGTCTTTTGTTTTGAACCTGGAACTTTGCAGGACAGTAGTGATTTTAGTATTCTCACTTGAAGTGTTCATTATCTCTCTCTGTTCCGTAACAATATATATATATATATATATATATATATATATATATATATATATATATATATATATATATATATATATATATATATATATACAACAATCTTTTGCTTTAAGTTAGTATTGAGAAGTCGGAGGATACAGAGAGGGGTTTGCTATCAGTCGCCTCAGGCAGCTGTTTCGGTGAGGAAAAGAGGGTGAGGAAAAGAGGGTGAGGTTTAGAGGTTGAGACGCCGAGTTCAATAAAGAGAAAATTAGAGGAAAGCAAATCATTTTCTTGTAATGCGCCTTCACTCCTTTCGTTCTTCCTTCACCCACATTCTCTGATAATCCGCCTTCATTCCATGCATTCCCCTTCAGTCCCTCCCAACCTCTCTCACTCTCTCTCTCAGCAAAATATCTCGTGTCCTTAATTTCCCTGGGCGAAAGGAGCTCCACCCTGAAGGAATCATCTTACCCTTTTAGTGCGAGGAGGGCCTTATTATTATATTAGGAGAGAGAGAGAGAGAGAGAGAGAGATCCTTTGTTGTCATCAATGTCGGACTGAAAATTGCGCAGTGAGGTGGAAGGAGGTAAACAGCGTTTGGGCACCAACGGTTATATTTCCATTAGTTTCGGAGGGCTTCTGTCACATTTTCTTTAACCTTTTCAAAGCCCAAGACTATACAGTACTTCCTTATTTAGCTCTTACTGTCCAAATACTGTTTTACCCCTTCTGGAGAACCCCTGATACATACTCCTTTTACTATAACGTTCCCAAAAGTGCCTTCTCTTCATATTGACTACTGTGATCAACAAGAGACTGACACTACAGTGTGATGGTAACCCCCCCCCCCAAAAAAAAAAAAAACGATGGAAATGATTTACAACCAAGACTGTCGTTCACTGCCACTGTTCTACGTGAAACAAGCAGCCATAGAACCAAAATTTGGACCGGTTTGACCCTGGTGAGGCACTGTCTTCCGAAAGGTAGGGCCCGGGATCCCTGAGCGATGTATGATTTGTGTTGTACCGTACCTGTAGTACGGCGCCACAGAGGTTGTTGGTTACCTGTGGTCGATAGACCTGCTCGGTCAGACAGATGAGGTTACGCAACATCAGCAGCAGCAGAAATTTTTGCTACTTAAAAAAACAATATCTGAACTTTTGGTGTTTAGATAATTATTACAGAGGTATTGCACACTCGTAGTGGGCATATTGAGAAATTGCTGAATGCTGGAAAAATAGCAAACGTAGCAGGTAATGCTAGCTAAACTAGTCGAGGGGTTATTCGTGCTCTACATGGTAGGAAATCCCCTCACAAGGTAAGAAGCTTGCCATTATTGGTGTGATGTATTCTGCCATTTCAAGGGGATTAAAATACTTTTAGTGGTGGATGAAAAATGTTCATTTGAGAGGTGCAACTGCCTCCATACAAAACTGGGCCACGCAAGGCAGAGGTTATGGAGTGTGTCCCACTCTTGCTGGGCTGCGGGTCAATGCCTAGACAACTCCCAGCACGTAAATTTGCACCGATGTAATTTATTGGAGAATATGATTTCATAGTAGTTCCAATCCAATAGGACGACTGACTATCACAATATTTCTGCTGGGGAATGCGTATTGAGTTTGATAATGGAAACAAATTCAATGCGAACCCCGAGAAGCAACTTTTCACCTCTCTGACTCAGTGATTCGGTGCGGCTCAGATCATTCTCACTTACGGCAGTGACAGAGGTTTGACTGAAAGGATACCTAGTCAAGACTGTTGGGGACATTAAATGCAGTTCGACGAGGACACTGTTGCACATTCCAAGAGAAGATTTCACAAACTGCTTCCAATAGTGGCAACAGTGATGGGCGAAATATTTAACTGCGGGAAGAACTACTACGAAAGCGTCTATATTAAACAACCTTATAAGTGCCATGAGCTTCATGTACTGACATCAGTCTGGATGCCTAAAAACGCACCCTATAAATGCTGTGATGATGGCGATTGGTAAGATGTAGGCCAAAGATGAGGGAGAAACAATGGTAGGGTGGGCAGAAATGTATCGATGGGGCGAATGGGATTGGTTAAGATGCCTGTGGGTCGCGGGGTACGGAAGGACGAGTAAGCTCTTTGAATGCTGGTACTGTATGTGTTGGCAAAAGGGGAAGAGGGTAGAAATAGGGTGAGATAGATGAACAGAAGTGGGTGGAAAACGTTTGGGCAGTGGTGTATGGTCGACAGGGAGGGGGCAATATAGCCTACTCTATGAAGCTGACCATTCCAGGGTGGCCAGTAGGCTAAGGGTGTCGCGATGGCTTAACTGGGAATTGGAGTGAGGGAAGTGAGGAGAGGCCCCAGCAGTAATCTGGCCATAGTCCATAGGGATAGGGGAAGTATGAGATGAACCCCTCCAAAATATTACTAAACAGAATATTCAATCTTTTCTACTAGAATGGAGAAACATTGACATTATTGACATTAAGAATGTGTTATTAGGATTTACTCTACAGTCATTCACAAAGTTATATTTTCAGGACTAAAAAAATATATGGTCAACTACTTAGAATCAATTACTTATCAGAAGTACAGTACTGCATAAAACACGGTAAATATAATTGAGAGAAGGTCTTATATGCCATTTACTATACACTCATTCTTTAAAGGACAATTAAAGAGACTAAAATAATACCGGACTTCTATTTTAAATTATAAGTTGTTATTCGCCAACTGTAATCGTGCAACGAAAATTCGATTATTTTTTTTTTCATTCATTCAAAATAAATATGCCAATGGGCAACTTGCAGTCAAAAACCTCTGTCCTGGTGGCAGTGTTGTGATATCACAGGCGCCATATACAAAGGCTGAGATACATTACTCAAGAGATACGTTAACTCTTGGTGCTGCACTCTTCATCCCAAGACACACCTGTTGTATGTCTGACATCGATGTTGTTATCCAGGCAAGTTATCCAGATAATGAACAAACGAACTTGTGATATCATAAGCTCTTACGCGTAGATTTCATTTTTTTAAAGATTTTGGTGACAGAGACTGTTTTTTATATGAATTTGGAACAGTTAGTGTAATATTTTTTAGTAAAGTTCAAAGCTATTGTTCCTGTGCATCTGTCATAATGATACTTATTTGTTGATAATAAAAGAACTTTACACATGAGTTTTATCTAATAGTGAACTTTAAGGTATTTACCAGTTGATAAAGACATTTGGAATTTTCCGACTGTTTTTTAACTCTTTCTCTTACCTTTCTAATGCTGTTGCAATAGGCATAACACACTGAATTCAGAAACTAAAAGATTCATGGGAAAATGCTGTAAATTATTAATGTTGGAAGTAATCTTTTCAAAGGATTTTTTCCTTGACCCTCACCAACACTACCTTCAGACCTTTGACGCAGACACTTTGCTCATGCAATAATTTCTCCAAGAAGAAGAAGAGGAGGAGGAGGAGGAGGAGGAGGAGGAGGAGGAGGAACAACAACAACAACAGCAACAACAAATACTAGTACTAGTACTACTACTACTACTGCTGCTGCTGCTGCTGCTGCTGCTGCTACTACTACCACTACTACTACTACTACTGCTGCTGCTGTTGCTACTACTACTGCTGCTGCTGCTGCTGCTGCTACTACTACTACTACTACTACTACTACTACTACTACTACTACCATCACTACAGCTAAAACAACTCAGTCAAGGCATCAAGCACAACAATATTCTGCCTGAAATTTGGCCTGGTTCGTGGCACTGACCTTTAGTTGATCAATACTAAAATGAAATCACTCCTTCCCTTCCCCATATGCAGAGTATGTGCAGAGTTTGCTTCAGATCAGATCAGTAATTTCTGAGATATTTTAATAACCCACATACCGACATAAATACAGACATAATACTGGACTCGATCACAAGGGCTACGACTTCCAAAAACAACACCTAAAACATCACTTACATAAAAACAATAACAACAACAACGAAGTAAGTAATTTTATAGCAACATTATGTAAATACGTGTAGAGGAACAAAAAGTAAACACGTGTATAAATACAGCAACAAAGCAAATGCATGTACAAATACAACAACAACATCAAAGAAAATACGTGTACAGCAGCAACAAAGTAAATATTTGCACAACACCACCACCACCACCATCACCACCAGCAGCAACAACAATGTAGTAAATACGTGTGCAACTAACAAAACAAAAGCGACAAAAGTCAATACGTGATTACAAAAACAACAACAGGAACAAAAACAATACAAATAAATGTCGTTCCTACACTTGTCGTCTTACGACGTAGGTAAATGAAATGGTAAAGAATTGCACTTTGTTGCAAATATGTACCTCCCAGTGCTGGTGAGGTTTTCCAGGGGGAAGTAAAATATTTGGCCAAAGTCAGAGGATAATGCATGACCTGCTCCCTGGGGCTTAATAGCTTAAATATGCAGTGCCAAGCAACATACGGACAGAACAACAAAACGAAATAAAGAAAAAAATGAAACCGTCAGTGTGATGTGAATGTTTAAGATATATATAAAAGCGTTGTGTGTGTCTGGCCTAGAAAACTGACACCTTCCCCCAAACACCCCTAAAACTCACCGCCACCAGGGTAAAAGTTGTCGGCAGGCAGGATGGAGGTGGGAGGGGGAGGGATATTGTTATGAGGGAAAATTGTGTTGGGGACAAACTACTATGGAAAAATTGTGGCAGAGAAAAATTGTAACAGGCAGATACGGAAGTAGGGAAAAACTGTGATGAGGAAAATTTTAGAGAGATGATTGCTGTGGAAATTTTGTCGTAGAATGACTGCAGGGGATAAAGTTGTGAAGGGGAAATCGTAGTGGGATGAATGTGGGGGGAAGAATTCTTTTGGTAATGGTGGTGAGAAACTGATACAGTGTTTTTGTCATCCGATCCATTTTTGCCCATCAAGAGCATATGGGATCGTGGCTAAGATATTTCGTCCTGAATTTTAAGGCGAGAGTGGCCATCCACACTCACCCTAAAATGAGTTATGAAAGTCATAACAGAGCCCTCAAGTTATGTGTGTCAATGTTTAATAAACAACCTGCAATAAGTATCAAACCGATTTGTGAAGGGCGATACTAAGAACTGTACTGCAGCAAAATAACAGCTCATTATAAATATAGTCATAAAGACTGAATAGGATAAAAATGAATAAAAGTCTTTGCTGAAATGCTAAAAATTAATATAACATATCAAGACAGATCTTAAAGTGCATGTTAAGGCATCAGTAAATCAGACCCAAACGCTTTTTATAATTACCTAGGAAGTAGTATGATTACTAAGTCCAGCTATGTTACTGCAAGGTTGAGCATATGAGGAACAAACTATAACGAAACCACATGGCTGAAATTCCTAACACTTTCAGTACATCAGTATTTACCATAGAAAATACGGATGTACAAAGCCTTCGTCTTCCCTTATATGCATAGATGATGGTGGCAAAATCAGCGACCCTGTGATCAATGTGAGAGATAACTAGAACACAGCAAAATTGTCTGTCTACTTATCTATCTGTCTAATGCCAGACGCCACAACCCCGTAAGGGGTGGCCACAAACAAATCACCTCCATGTCGCCTGGTCCCTCGCCATTTAACTGCCCTGCTCCCAGCTCACACCTCCCTCTCTCATATATTTCCCCACTCCATCCATCCATCTTATCCTTGGCCTCCTCCTCCCTCTCTCCTCGTCCACCTCACTCACATACACTCTTCTCGTTAGTCTCTCGCTCTCCATCCTCTCCACATGGCCAAACCGCCTCAGTGTATTACTCCCAATGCATTCTATCACATTCACATCCGCACCACAACGCTCCTTCACTTCCTTATTTGTCAGTCTGTCTCTCCATGTCCAAGGACAATACTGATAAAGAAAAACTTCCCACAGCCATTGTCTACCAGAAGTAGGGCTATGAAGGGACCTTGAGGTCAAGGCCATTGATATTATGCAAGTCATCTTAGGGCCTCATAGTCTTTAAGTCCACCATGTCTGGTGGCTCTAGCTTCAATCCCTCACGGAAAATTAGCCGAAATCTGGAATATCTAAAAGTCCTTTTTTTTTTTTTTTTTTTTTTTTTTTTTTTTTCCCTAAGTGATGTCAGGAAATAATCAACCAATACTGAAACCACACTCCTTTCTGCACTGGATTCCCAACAGTGCTATGTTGTAGTGAAATTTAATCTTCCCAGCTTAACTGGCTCACTTTCATGTGTTCCAGATAATACCCTGAGAACCGACTCACGAATTGCCACCATATTTGGCCAAAATATGCGAAAACCTGTCCGACTAAGGTGAACCAATTTTGAGGCTCTAGGCTAAATAGACTTTGAAGTATAACATTTGTAAAATAAGTAAGAATAATAATGATAACTAGAACCGTAAAACTATCCAAGGACAGTTTTCATAAAGAAAAACTTCCCACAGCCAATGCTTACTAGAAGCCGAACTATAAACGGACCTCTAGGTCAAGGTCACCGATCTTGTACGTGTCACCTAAGGTCATCACTGTCTATACGCCCACCAAGTTTGGTGGCACTAACTTTAATCCTCCATGGAAAACTAGGTGTCATCTGGAATATCTAGAAGTGTCCCAATTATTGGCCTCAAGTGATCTCAGAGAATAATAAACCGATTGAAACCACACTCCTTTCCGCACTGAGTCCGCATAAAGGCAATATGGCAGTAAAATTTCAGTTTTCGAAATCATGAGGTCCTTGAGATGGTATACCTGACACACATTTCTGTGTTCCAGATAATAACCTGAGATCCAGCTGACGGATTGCCACTACATTTGGACTAAAGAAGTAGACAGCTGTCCGACTAAGCTGACAAAATTTTAAGTCTCTAGGCCAAATATCCTTTTTATAATCGCAATTTTCATACAAGTAAGAATAATACAAATATTCTGAAGACTGTAAAGTTGTCTAAGGACATTAATGATAAAGAAAAACATCCCACAGCCATTGCCTACTAGAAACCGAGATATAATGGGACCCTGAGATCAAGGTCATTGCCCTTGTGCATGTAACCTTAGGTCATCACAGTCTCTACGTCCAAATTTGGTGGCTCTTCATGGAAAATTGTGTGATATCTAGAATACCAAAAAAAGCCCCAATTTTTTACCCTAGGCGAGGTCAAGGTCACTTATCTTGTGCATGTCACCTTTGGTCATCACAGTCTACAAGTTCACTGTAGTTTGATGGCTGTGGCATTATTCTTTCATTGAAAACTGTGACATCTGGAGCATTCATATAAATTACAGTATTTGACCCTGGGAGGTCTCGGACTATATTCAGTCAATTAAGATCATACTTCATTTGGATCTGCTCCACGGCAAGGAGCATGTGCTCGAAATATTTCAGCTGTATAGCTTAAGTGGTTTGTGAGATATTGTTAACAATTATGATTTCTATGATCCGGATAATATCCAAAGACCTGGCTAACCCATTTCCTTCCAATTCTGACAGATGAAGTGGTTAGATAGGGGACTCAGCTGAGAATAATAGAAGGCTTTAGTCTAAATAGGCTTCGAGTAATTGCTATTTACTTTTTAAGAAGACAGAATGGTTATAATAAGAAAATTTACAAAAACAATAAAACTTACCACAGGGATGTGGGAAGTTTTAACGAATAATCTAAAATTCAACAAACATCTGGGACATATAAATTATCCCAAACATTTTTAAAGGTGGTAAGGAATAAAGCACTGAAACCTCTAACTCAAATTTTCACCATATCACTACAGAGTAGCACTGTAACAAATGCCTGCAAAATAGCAAATGTAACTCAGTGCTCAAAAGTGTAATAAATCTTAACCCAATGTCACGTGCTCCAAGTCCGTGCATGCTTGAAGTACGTGTGTACTGTCTGCATACTGATATCATATGCAGAAACACCCATTAAACTGTACAAACATGAACCTCTAGCACGGATCACCCAATACATATGACATTCACATGCACCAGGTTAGAGCATCTCTGCAGTGTGTGTGCATGGGTGGACTGAAAACACGCCACTGCAAAATGATACATTTACACATTTGCGTCAACCTGTTTGGAATATGTAGTGTCCCCACTGATGAAATGACATCCACCCGTCTTCCCATCATATTTCGATGCAATGATACCGTTTATGGTATACTTTTGTTAATTACAACCAGGTAGTTTCTGCAAGCCGTTTCATGAGCACTGTGATTGATGCATGTGCTGTATGTGCAATATGAACCTCCAGCATGAAATAAGCCAATGCAAATGCTATCAGAAACTACCAGTGAATTAGCTGAAAATCAAGGCTAAGAAGAATGCTGGAATCCACAGTTATTGACAAACCAGTTAAGCATCTGGAACAAAATACTCTCATCAAAGACTCACAGCAGGGATTCTGGAGAAATCGTGACGTTATGCCAGGCCCCTTGACATTTTCAATGGCATTATAGATACGTAACAAATTATATAATAATCTATACTTCAAGACAACTTTTCATAAGTTATCCAAGTAGGCTTCTAGAGACATCCAGAGTCCATTGTGTTAGCGGCAATCCATTAAAGAAGATGGAATACTTACCGTACTTCATGATTATCATCATCATCATCCGGACCTCCTTTCCCACCCTAGGGCAGGGTGAGGAGTAGCAATGTCTAGACAGCCCAAATTTGCCCAATCCAATGGGCAAGCCCCCGGAATCCTGGCTCTATCGGATATGTCAAAAACATTCTCCACGTTCTGTAGCTTCACATAAACGTATCCGACTGAGTCAATCCGGGCTCTGCCACGTTAAAACGGGGTGCCAAATGCCTCATCATGTACGTCTCCTTACAACATTCATCCATCCAGCTCGACCTCTTGTCACTTCCCTAGCCTCACCGACTTCCAAGCCTCTCTTCTTCACACACTCATCCACCATATCTCTCCACCTTCTCCTTGGCCTACATCGCCCTCTCCCTCCTTCAGATTCGCTCAGATATACCTTTTTCACCACTCTATTGTTATCCATTCTCTCCACATGATCATGCCATATTAGTACACTCTCTTCGATTCTGGTGTCCACCGACTTCCTCACTCCACACTTTTCACGAATCACATTATTGCGTATCCTATCCACCCTCTGTACTCCACATACATTCCTTAGCAGTGCCATCTCCACTGCTCTTGCTCTAGACTTTTCATTTTCATGCCACACCTTAGTCTCACATCCATATTTTAAAGTTGGCACTAACACTCCTTCATGTAAGCCTCATGCAGTTGCAACACTCAAGCCTCAGTTTCTTATCAAGGCTTTCATTGTAATAGCCACTTTTCTTCCTTGTGTCACTCTACTTTCAAATTCTTTTGCACATTTTCCTCTCTTTTCTATCACTGTACCCAGGAATTTGAACTCTCTCACCAATTCCAGTCTGTCTCCATTCACTGTAACATCGCACTGGGAGTCACCTTCTCTCTCAGTAACTATCACTTTACTCTTTTCTACATTTACTCTCAAGGCACGACACTCACTGACATCAGCAAAACTCTGCACTAGCCTACCAAGTTTTTGCCCGGTACATACAAGCAGTACTGCTTCATCAACATACAACAAATTTGAGATATTCCATCCATCACCATTCATTACAAATGCCATCCCACTCTCTATCACTCGTGTCTTTACTTCTCTCATCACCCCATCCATATATAAATTCAACAACCATGGGGACATCACACAACCTTGTCCCACGCCCACACCGATCGTGAACCATTCACTTAGATGCCCATTAATCCTTACACATGATTCACTACCATCATTAAAATTCTTGACGGCACCTAACAGCTTACCATTCACCCCGTACATGTGCAAAACTTTCCACAATCCTTCACTCTCCACTTTGTTGTATGCTTTTTCCAGATCCATGAATGCCATAAACACCTTATGGTCCTTCTCCCAAGCCTTCTCTGCTATCTTTCTTGCTGCAAATTTTTGATCCACACATCCTTTGCCAGTCCTAAAGCCACCCTGTTCATCACTCACTAAGATTTCTGATACCTCTCTTACTTTCTCTGTAATAATTCTTCCATATACCTTCCCTACCACACTCAGTAAACTTATGTCACAATAATTCTTGCACTCACTTCGTTCACTTTTACTTCTGTACAGGGGTACAATCACAGCCTTCTTCCACTCTGCAGGCACAGTTTCACTCATTCATGTTTTCTAACATATCTCCAACAAGCACTTCATTCCACTCTCTCCACTACACTTAATCATCTCTGGATACACCTCACCAACCCCAGATGCTTTCCCATTTTTCAGCCTCTTCACAGTACTCTTCACAATTGCGAGCGTCAAGTCTCCTGGCACTTGATTCCTTCTCTGCACATCCCCCAAACCAGTCATGTTTACAGGTGCTCTGCTCTCTCTATTCCCATTCATCAGGCTTTCAAAATATTCTTTCCATCTGTTCCTTACTTTATCCCCATGGGTTAATAATCCAACACCTACATCCTT
This sequence comes from Coenobita brevimanus, assembly GCF_032717465.1. Taxonomy (NCBI): domain Eukaryota; kingdom Metazoa; phylum Arthropoda; class Malacostraca; order Decapoda; family Coenobitidae; genus Coenobita; species Coenobita brevimanus. The sequence goes on along the minus strand of NC_136955.1, from coordinate 12,214,422 downwards.
CACACCATCACATTTTTTTCCGCTTTCACTTCTACATTTCCTCATCTCTTTCCAGAATAACTTCCTATTTTCAGAATAGTTTGCATTCATTTTCCTTCTTAGATCATCATTTACCTCCTTCTTCATCTTCACTAATCTCCTTACGTGCCTCTTGCTGTCAATATATTCAGTTCTTATTTCAACTGAACCCCAGTCCTGTAACTACTTTAGCCACTTCTTTTCCTCCACCACTCTCTTAACCTCCTCATCTCACCATACCGTACCTTTCTTCTTTGTTGTTACTCTTGCCACACCACACACCGCTTTAGCATTGCTAACTAAGCAATCCTTACATGCATTACACAGGCTGTCCAGATCCATTTCATTCCAATTCACTGATTCCAACTCCTCCTTTACTTTGGTCCTGAAATCATCTGCCATTTCTTTGATCCTCAGCTTCTCAACTTTCAGTCTTTCTCCCTGACTGCTCCTTTCCCTCCTGATCCACCTCACTCCTCTCAGCTGGATCTTTCATACCACAGTCATATGATCGGACAGATCTCCGCATCGTCCTCTCACGACTCTCGTATCAGCAACCATTCCCATCATCGACCTCTCTACGAGCACGTAATCAATCACGCTTCTTTCAACACGATCCCTGTTCCCTCTATACCATGTATATTTACGTGCATCTTTGTGTTTATAATACGAGTTACAAATGCACAACCTCCTCTCCTGACACATATCCTTTAGCCACTTCCCATTACCATTTTCTCCTGGTACTCCATAACAACCCATTACGTCATCCTTAGGACCAGCGCCTACTCTTCCATTCATATCGCCCATTACGATCAATTTATAGCTCCTGGGCATTTCTCCCACTACTTCACCCAGCTCATCCCAAAACCTGTCTTTCTCTCTCTCACTCCTGTACTCACACGGTGCATATGCTACAATCACAGCCACTTTCACCTTCTCAAACTTGAACGTGACATACATACACCTCGAGCTGACACATATGTAGTCTCTCGTTCCACTCTGCCACACCTCATTCATCAACAAAGCAACTCTTTCCTTGCACCTTCCTCGCCCATTCATTCCTGATCTTACACATTTCACACCCTCCTACTCCTTCACTTCACACCCTGTCATCTTCGTTTCACACAATGCCATCACGGCAAATCTCGCACTCTTGAACACATTCACCACTTCCAGTCTCTTGAGCTCCTCATTCACACCTCTCACATTCCGCATGGCCATGGAATCTGCCCATTTGGTTGGCTCCCTGGGCAGGTATTGGGCCCTCCGAGGCTCTCTGAAATTACTGCCATGGTTAAGTGATACTGGATAGGGGAATCTGGGGGAGACTTAACCCTGCCAGAAACCCCGGTTATATGGTTACCACCCAGCATAGTAAATGTTTTCCTGCGTACAGGAAACCATTTGGCTTGTCAATCAGTGTAGAGATCATATGGCATCTCTACATTGAGTGAGTGGATGATGGGTGCCCCCATCCACTGTACTTACCGAACGTAAACACAAACGTAGTTAATGGGAAAGAATTGAACTGGGTGAATGTTACAAGAGGAGTGCACAAGACCTAATTTTGGATCCAGATGTGTTAATAATTTATAGTAGTGATACTGATGAATGTTTCTGTAGTAAAATATTAAAAGTCTAAAATGAAAACTTGTAATACATCGGATACACCTAAACAGCCAAGAAAATGATTTAAGAAGATTCATAACAAATGATCTAAAACAAGTCTAAAGTACATAGAGGCAGTAAAGAATGAAAATATTTTAGATGGATTCATGAGCAGATCAGCCGAATTCAAATCAAGCAATTTCCTCACTTTCTGTTGCTCATTAGTGTCCCTGTATCTTCAGTTAGCCACAATTCGTCATTTATAGCTGAGAGCGTAAATGGCTTGTAAATTATAGCTAACTACTCGTAAGTGAAGAAGTTACGGATTCTGTACAATAATCCAAGTTTTTTATCGAGCAGTTTTAGCAAGTCATCTAATATGGAAAGACAAACTGTGGGTACTGTTAAGTGAAATACCGAGAATTTCAAGAACTTCAATACTTTTAAAGGCAGGAATACTGCTGGCACAGGAGGTGATATAGGAAAAAATCTCTCTATTAGTAAATTGTATATGTTTGGTTTTAGAAAGAAGTAGTCCATACAAAGAGAGTAAAAAGGTTGCAAGAGGATGGAAAAAAGGCAGAATATAAGAGAGAAGTGGAGGGATGATTGAGTAAATATAATTTGGAGCAGATGGGGGACCTGGAAAGTATGTGCAAGATTGTCGCAGAAGAAATCTGTGCAGCATGTAAGGCGGCGTGCGGGACAAAGAGAACACGAAAGGGGAGGCATGGTGGAATGAAGAGATGAGACCACTGAGCTTTAGAAGATCGAGAGGCTATCTCTGCAGCGAGCGTGTAGCTTTGGCCGCCACATTGAAACACAACCACTCGTCGCTTCCACCATGGAAATGCAGTTGGTTCACTGTTCTTGGCTTGCTGATTCTGTTTCGCTGTTGCTTACATAAGCTAAGCAGTGAGCCATGGCACTATATTTTCCGAATTCATCGGCTGATTTCAAAAGACGTGGGCGTCGGTGGTGTAAATAAACAGCATCAGCGACGGCCTGGGCCCCTGGCGGCTGTTACACAAATTGCGTGGTCCCACCCATGAAAAAGCTTCTCCATATTATAGAGCTCAGTGGATGAGACAAGCTGTGGCACAAAAAAAAGAAAGCATGCAGTGAGAGGATGTGAAGCAGAGGCATGGAGGAAGTTGAGAGGTGGAAGAGTGATTTATATAAAGAGAGGAGGAGAAAGGTGAAATGAAAAGTAAGATTGAGTAAGAAGAGAGTGGACGACGAATTTCGAAGGAATTTGAGTGTAAAGTGGAGGGAATGTAAGAAAGTGTTCTGAAAGGAGGTTAATAGAGTTAGGCAGGGTGAGAAACAAGTTAGTAGAGAAGTGAAAGATCAAAGTGGTTAATTGATAGTGAAGAAGGGATAAAAAGTGAGCAGATGGAGAGAAAAATTTATGGAATTGTTAAAAATAGAGAATGAAAGTAATGCAAGTATAACCAGCTGGGAAATGGCTGCAAGAAGGAGGGAGGTGAGAAGGGAGGAAGAGATCAGTTGGATGGAAGTAGTGGAAGCAATAAAGAAAGTCAAAATGGGGAAAGCCCGAGGAATTGATGGAGTGTGTGGTGAAATGCTAAAGCATGGGGGAGAGATAGTAGTAGAAATGATGTGGAAGATGTGCAGATTGGCCTGGGAGAAAGGTAGAGTCTGGAGGATTTGAAGTCAGGTATAATTATTCCCTTGTACAAAGGAAAAAGGGAAAAAGAAGTGTGTGATAATCACAGGGGCATTTGTCTTCTTTGTGTAATTGGAAAAGTATATGGTAAGACGCTTACTGACAAAGTGAGGGAAATAACAGAGGAATTAGTCGGAGAAGAACAAGGATGTTGTAGGAAGGGAAGAGGGTGTTTAGATCAGATATTCATACTTAGTTCTTTAGCGGAAAAGTTTCTAGAAAAGGGAATGAAGTTGTATACGTCCTTCATGGCTTTGAAGAAAGCATATGACACAATGGATCGACAAGATAATGTGGAAAATATTAAGACTATTTGGAGTATGTGAGAAGCTGTTGAATGCCGTGAAGAGTATGTATGAGAGGGCTAAGGCTGCAGCGCGAGTGCATTGTGAACTAAGTGAATTTTTTTATATGAAAGTTGGATTGAAATGGATGTGTCATGTCTCCATGGTTGTTTATTTTGTAAATTCATTCATTTATTCATTGCCAGACGTCATGTTCCCAAACGGGGTGGTCAAGGGCTTAGAGTTAATTCTTTTTACAGGGAGGGGCATTAATCCTCCACCAACCCCACTTGACACGTAGGGAGAACGTTATGCCAACAGCATCTGGTGTTCCCAGGCGGTCACCCATCCAAGTACTAACCAGACCCAACGTTGGGTTCGATAGGGTTATAAACGAGATACAAGGTAGGGCAGTGTATGTTGGAGTGGCCCTAATGAGAGAGAAAAGCATTAAAAAAACTTTCTGCTTTGTTGTTTGCAGATGAATGTGTATTGTTAAGTGAAGACGGAGAGGGACTTTAAGGACTGGTGAATGAATTTGGGAAAGCGTGTAAGAAACAGAATCTAAAAGTGAATTTAGGGAAGAATAAAGTTATTGTCTTCGAGAGAAATGAAGTCAATGAATGCACAGTGAGTTTGGATGATGAGAAAATGGTAAATGTGAGTACATTTAAGGACTTAGTTAATGTGATGAGCAAGGATGGAAGTTTGGAGGAAGAAATGCTCGAAAGAGTACAACAGGGAAGAAAGACTGCTGTTTCTTTGAAAGCAGTGATAAGAAATAGGGAAGTGAGCATGGAGGTAAAAAAATAGTCGCTGCATAATAGTATTGTGATACCAGCTCTAACGCATGCAAGCGAAGCTTGGACATTGTTGGAAGGACACAAGTCAGGAGTGAGGGCAGTGCAAATGAGTTATTTGAAAGGAGCATGTGGAGTTACATGGACAGACAGACTGACAAATGAGAAAGTGATGGAGTATTGTGGTGTGGAAGTGGATGTGATAGACAGCGTTAACAGAAATACACTGAAGTGGTTTGGCCATGTAGAGAGGATGGAGAGCCAGGGACTAAAGAGGAGAGTGTACCTGAGTGAGGTGGAGGAGGGGAGACGGAGGAAGAGGCCGAGGATGGGATGGAGGGCTGAAGTGTAGAGGTATATGAGAGAAGGGAGTGTTAGCTGGGGGTAAGTGCAGCGAAATGACGGGGGACAGGGGAACTTGGAGGCTATTTGTTTGTGGCCACCCCTTATGGGATTAAGAAGTCTGGCAAAAGACTGATAGACATATTGTTTTCCTAGAATTAAATCAGACAATGTTATTTTGTCCCCATTCAGCGATTTTAGATACAGTAAGTCTTGATTTATGGAGATTGTTGTACTGAGTTTTACGTTAGAGATATGAAACTTTGTCAAAAGGATGTTTAAGTGTGAAGAAACTGCCAAGCTTTGAGTTATATGCATACAAGTGAATGAGATTATGGATGACAGACAAGAGATCATTAATATGAATTAGGAATAGGGTTGAAGCCAGAAATGATTCTTGGGGCACGTTAGCATTAATCGATTGGAAACGGGAATATACATCATTTACTTTTAGTCTTATCTTTCTGTCTCTGAAATATGACGAACTCTGTGATACAAAAGATGATAGGCGATAACAAAGGAGTTTCGATAGCAGGGAGCGATGACACACTCCGTAAAAGCTTTAGAACTATCCAATGCTACTGCATGGTTTCTCCATGTTAGTCAATTGACTGATGCATGGTATGAGTTAAGAGACTGAGTATATCAACAATGGATCTTTCGTGACGAAAACCTTACTATTTCTCACTGAATAAGTTGTTCCATTCAAGATGCTGAACAATGTGCTTATTAATTACAATCGCAATTACTTTACCAAGAGAAGATGTGATAGCTACTGGTCTGTAATCAGAGAGGTCAGAGGAACTTCCTGTCTTTGGAACTGGGTAGATATTGGCTGATTTCCAAGAATTGGGGACGAGAAAGTAGGCTGCGTATGCATTGTCTGAGTACTTTAGCTTAAACAGGAATTTTTGAGAAACTTTTTTTTTTTTTTTTTTTCAAAACGATTGGAGAACTTTCATTTGGACCTGGAATTTTATTGGTTGGCATATTGTCTAGGATGAATTTTACGTATCTACAGTACATGGTCCGTATCTTAAGTAGAGCAATTTCTGGAGAGTCAAGTTCTAGTACAGGGACATTCTGGCCGACTTCCTCCAACGTAGAATTTCTGGCAAAAGTACTGGCAAGGATGGTCGCTTTTCCAAACGGGTCATTAGCAGCGTTTCGATTTAGTGGGGGAATGGATATTATCTTGTTAAAGTTAATATTGAAAGAACTGAGGGTTGACATGAATGTTCTACTGTCAATAGGATGCTTGGTTGTGAAGAAAGCTTGATTTAGTGAGATTTATTACTGTTTTTGCGTGGTTTCTAGCAATTTAAACTTGACTGAGAGATTCGGCTGATTATTCTTTTTAAGGACTTTTGCTCGTTGCTGTGGCACAATTACTCTCAAACCATTTTGGGGAGTCCGATCTTTCAGTAAATTGTTGGCTGAGTATGAACAATCCATACCAGGTTGTATAAAGTCATTAATGTGGATAAACAATACCATACCAGGTTGTATAAAGTCATTAATGTGAAACTATGTAGAACTGTTGTCAGTGGAGAAGAAAGACTGCCATGGAATATTAGGAAGATAATTTCTAAATCCATCCCAATATGCCCTATGAAAGTAGTGTCTGGTCACCAAGACTGGTTCAGTACGGGGAGGATTGGGGAAACTGGCTACTGAGGCTTTGATGAGATTATGATTGGAAGATCCAAGTAGTGACATTTCGTCTATCCTGTACTGATCTAGGTTATTTGTCAGGAAGAGGTCCAAGAGATGGGCGTTGTGGTCAGGGTTATCTGGGATTCTGGATGGTTGTTTTACAGTTGCCTGAGATTAAACGATTCTGCAAGCAGCTGGCATTCTACATCAGTCTCGTCAGTCCTGGAAAAATGCAATAACCATTCTACATTACGGACGTCAGAATTAACCAAAACGGTAATTTCTGTGGTAAGGATGAGGTTAAGGTTGGTCAACTGTGTGGATACTGAGTCAAATACGCTGGTTTCTGAAGCAGCGATGGGGGAGTGATAAACTATTCAGAGATATTTGGTTGTATTTAGGTAATTTAGCTTGTATAATGAATAATTATATTTGCAGAAGTGAATTTCATGATAGTGTCAACTGCATATTCATGTTTGATATAACAACAGATGCCACCCTTGTTATGGAAGGTTGTGAGGAGATCATAACAAGTAATATAAATTCATGAGAGAGAGAGAGAGAGAGAGCAATGAAGTGTGACAAAAATGATACACCAGTCGAGGTAGGTTTAAACATCACACATTTAACTTGCCAAGGTGGAAACAACAAGGGATTTGATTCGTGTGGAAAAGTTTTTTTTAAGGACTAGCAGGGGTACCCGGCGTTGCACGGGCCAAAAAGGCAAACACTGTACCTATTGTTCTAATTCAATCTTTCAACTCCAGAAAGACCATGTACAGTACCTCTTATGTTTTTGAAGAGGGATGGTAAGAGGTCCAGGAACTTTCTGTTTCAGCTTTCACAGAGTAACGCACAATATTTGTGTGCACTTGTTAACTATTACCGGTGACCTCAAATGACCTCCGACCAGCGACCCCAAATGACCTCGGCGGTCAACCTCACATAGTGTATGTCCGAACTGGAGGTCATTTGAGTCTCCATGCCAAAAATTGGGCTGCAGGACTACCCGGCGTTGCCCGGGTAAAAAAAAAAAAAAAAAAGGCGAACACTCTACCGGTGACCTCAAATGACCCAGATCTGTAGTTTGACCCCCCTAAAACCATCCTTGGGCCACCCTGATTCAGAACTGGGCGTAATTGAAGGACAAACAAAGCGGCTTTTCTATATACAGATATTAAAATCTGTCAGCTGGAAATACATTAGACTGGCCGAACTCCACTAGATGTGAAGGCTATATAGTAACTGGCAAAAGTTTTCGGTCATATGAAGCAAAATGTTTCTTTAGCAGAGTTTTAAACATAGGAAATAAAGTGTCTTATAATGTGGAAAGGTCACGTTCTTCATAAAACGGAAAACAATCGATAACAAGAACAACCAAGTGGCTGCCTAGAGATGGAGGAAGTGAAAGAGGCAGCCAGAGAAAAAGATGGCGAGATGAGAATCGGAAATTCGTTGATACCGGATGGAATATGCTAACAGCCCTTAAGTCATGATGGAAAAAAATGGGAGAAGCGCTTGTCCTAATGTGGACTGACCCAGACTGATGATGATGATGACTCCATCAGAGAAGTAACATTTAAAAGGCTTTTGGGTAAGTATCTTGTTTCTGATCCCTAACGACGTTCAGAGCTGGATACTGCTACTACTTCTACTGTTGCTGCTGCTGCTACTATTACTTCAACTACAACTACTTCTACTGCTGCTACTATTACTTCTACTACAACTACTTCTACTGCTGCTGCTGCTGCTGCTACTATTACTTCTACTACAACTACTACTACTACTGCTGCTGCTGCTGCTAGTAATACTACTACTAAAATAATAATTATAATAACAATAATAATAATAATTATTATAATAATAATAATGGCAATAAAATCATTAGAAAGCGCTCGGAGAGCGCATACCTCCGCCAATGTCATTGCCGTTAAAAAGGATACGGATCCGGATGCGGATCCGCCCACAAATTTAATCAATTCTTTCTTGGTCAATGGCCCACGCTTCCACAAAATTTCATTGAAATTCATTGAGAACGTTTGTATATATTGTGAGGGATACTTCGAATCCGAATCAAGATCCGCCACCAAATTTAATCATTTCTTCCTTGGCTCATGGCCCACCCTTCACCACAATTTCTTCAAAATCCGTTCATAACTTTTTGAGTAATCCCAAATCCTGATCTACGGATATAGGATACGGATCCGGATCCGCCCGAAATCTGATCAATTCCTTCTTGGTACATGGCCCACCTTTCCACAAAATATCACTGAATTTCATTCAGAACTTTTGGAGATATTGTTAAGGATTTTCTGGATCCTGATCCGGATCCGGCCCAAAATTTAATTATTTCTTCCTTGGCCTAAGGCCCACCCGCCCACAAAATTTCATCAAAATCCGTTCCTAACTTTTTTAGTAATCCTGCCACAAACAGACAACAAACAAACAAACTAACGCGGGGTAAAGCATAACCTCCTTGGCGGAGGTAATAATAGTGAAAGAATCTAATTATTTTCTCTCATCCACATCACGGAGAATACGGCAACAATGCAATATCGTTAATCAGCCAGTCCACTGCAGATGAGGTTATAGTATTTCAATCACATTTAACCACGAAATTTCCATGACAGTTTTCTATATTGAATGATGGTCCTTCCCGCTTTATGGTGCTGGCTTCAGCGGGAGAGTTTGGTGATTAGGAGGGAAGAGAGAGCCTTCCTGATTATCCATCATGTTCTTAGATTCATCGGCTAGTTACCGTAGTTTTAGCTTACCCTAAAACATACAACCTTCAAATGGACAAATGGGTCTTTTGCTATTTGCCTTTCTTTGAACCCCATTTCAAACTCCTCGGATGAAAAAGCACAACAATCCGTGTGTGGTAGGAGTGCCTTAAACCGCTACACCACTAGGTGTTTTTTGCCTATATCGTTACGACCTAACTATGTAAATGTTTTCTGGGGTTTCAAGAAACCATCTGGGCTGTCATTCAGTTTAAAACAACTGAATGAGTAGATGATGGGTGTCCCCACGGACCACAGAAAAAAAAAAAAAGTCGGGAAAAAATGTCAAAAGAGAGATACTGGGGTGGAGTAGATATTATCATAAGGAAAATCATACTAGAAATAAAATGTCAGGAAAACTTACTGAGAAGAAACACTAAGTACAAAATCGCCGTGAGAAGCATTAGGGTGGTGAGAAACTCTGATGGAGAAAATCGTGACGGGAATTCACTGCACTGAAGAGAATAAATGAGATGGAACAAAACTGCAGTGGTGAAGACCGGGTGGGGAAAACTGTGGTTGAGATATCCTGTCGCAAGAAAAACTTGTGCCAGAACAGAAAACTGTGGTGGAAGGGGGGGGGGATTGTAGTGAAGAGAAACTGTAATTAGTAGACAATGTGACAAGGAGAAACTGTGATGAGGAAATATTGTGGCAGAGGCAAACTGCGATGAGGTGAAACTCTAAATGTCAAAGACTGGCTCGAGGAAGACTACTTGGGGAAATTTTTTGTTTGGCAGAAATTTTGATTAAGGATAATTGTGGCAGGGAAAAACTGAACTTGGGAAAAACTGTGATTGGGAAAGATTATGGTGGTCAGAATTCGATAGGGAGGCATGATAATGGGGAACATTACAATAGGGATAAATGGTAACAGGGAGATACTGCATTGAAGGAAACAGTGAGAGGGATGGAGCGTGGCAGGGAGGAAATGTTGAGGAGGAAAATTTAGTAGGGAGAAAATGAGATAGGAAAAAAATATGTCATGCAGAAATTATGATGAGATGATTTTTTTGGCACGGAGAAATTTTGATGGAGGGAAACAATTAGTGAGATATCATAACAGAGGAGAACTATGGTGTGAAAAAAACTGGGATGGAGAGAAACTGTGATGGGAAGACTCTGTAATGAAGAGAACTTATGATGTTGAAAATGTGGAAAGGGAAAAGTGTGATGGGAAAAATTTGGAAGGGGAAAAACTGTGGTAGAGAAAAATAGTGGAAGAGAGAAAACTTTATTAAGATTGAACCATGATGGAAAAAAGAGACGTGTTGAGAAACTAATAGGGAAAATGTGTGGAAGAAAAACAGTGAAATGTGAAAGAACTGTGACAGGCAGAAATTGTAGCGGGAAAATATTTTGTTTGGGGAAAAATGTGTCAGGGAGAAATTCTCTAAAAGGAGAGACTGTGGAGGATAACTGTGGCAGAGTTATTGCTAAAATGAAAATAGAATTGTCAGTCAGAAAACTGTTAACTGAAAAACTTGCCGAGAGAACCTGTGCTGTGGAAAATACTGCTGGGGAGAAATCATCGTGGGAAGGAGTGTGAAGAATAATTTGTGGTGACGGGACATTGTGATAAGGGAAAAAAAATAAGGTGGTGTAAGTATGGGAGAAAGAGTGACTGGTGGTGGAATGGAAAAATGGGGGTCAGTGAAAAACTGTACTGGAAAAAAAAAAAAAAAAAAAAAAAAGCAGGTAGTTGTGATCTGTGGTGGGAGAGATTTCGGTGGAGATAAACTTTGGTGGGACGAATCTGTGGTGGAGGTACTGTGGTGAAAAGAAACTGAAGTGGGGAGAAATAATTGTGGTAGGAAGAAGCTGCGGTAGGGAAACTCTGTAGAGGGGAAAAATATTAGGGAGAATCTGTAGGGGGAAATTAGGAAAAATCTGTATGGGGAAATTAGGGAGAATCTGTAGGTGGAAATAAGGGAGAATCTGTAGGGGGAAATAAAGGAGAATCTTTGGTAGGGGGGGGAGTGTAATAAGTTAAGAACTGTGATGGGGAAAAACTGCACTAGGGAGAAAATGAGGTGGGAAAAAGCTGCAGTAGAGAGACATTGTAGTGGGGAAACTGTAGTAAGGGATAAATTGTGGTGGAAATCTTGTAGTGGACAGAAATCGTAGTGAGTGGAAATGCAGCAGGGAGAAAATGAGGCAGAGAGAAACTGTGGTAAGGGAGAAACTGTGATGGTGAACCAGTAGTGGGGTGAAACTAAACTGTGTAGAAGCAGGGATAAAAACAGCAGGGAGAAACTGTAGGGGGGAAACTGTGTAAAGGAAGATTTTTTTGGTGGAAAGAAACTGGCGGGGGAGATATTGTAGTGGGGAAAAACATGTTGCAATCATGTTAGGAGAAATTATGTGATAGGGGAAAAAAAGATGCAGAACTGACGTCGGGGGAAATATCTAACAAGAGAATTGCAGTGGGAGTTAAAATGTATTGGAACATAGTATTAAGATAAAATATGTGACAGGGTTGATGGACATTAAGTTATTGTAATGTGGTGACAGGAAAAATTCTCAGGAAAAAATTTGTGGCAAGGAAAATTTTGGTGGGAAAATGTCTGGCAGGGAAAAACTCATGACTGCTAAAATTATGGCAGGTGAAAATCTATGGCAGGCGTGCTGAGGGTAAATTGCTTTGGGGAAAAGTTCCTTGAAGGAGTAAATGTTTAGTAGAAATGTATGTTGGAAAAACTATGATAAGAAAAAGGTATGGAGAGGAAAACTGTGAAAGGAAAAAGTCTTGCAAATAAATATGCCGGCAGGGAAGAACTATAGCAGGGAAATGCTGTGACAGGGAAAAGTATGGCTGGGAAAAATATGGTAGAGATAAACTGACAGGGAGCAACAGTGACAAGGAAAATAAGGCAGGGAAAAACTGTAATAGGGAAAAAACTGCCATGAAATAAACATCAGAGAAAAACTGTGGCAGGAAAATGTTGCAGAGAAAAACTGTGATAGGGACAAAATGTGACACGAAATATTTTAAGAGGAAAACTGTGTGAGGAAAAAACTGTGGCAGGGAAAAGTGTGGCAGAGAGAAAAATGTAACTGGGAAAATGTGGCAGTGATATATGTGGAAGAGATAAATTGTGAAAAGGAAAACTGAAGCTTGGAAAAACTGTATCAAGAAATAAGGAGTCAGAGAGAAACTGTGACGGGGAAAACTTATACCAGGGAAAAGCATGACAGAGGAAAATATGTGTTTAGGAAAAACTGTCATAGAAATATGACCAAAAAGAACTTGCAGAGGAAAAAACTGTGACAAGGAAAAATGTGGCAGAAAAAAAAAAATGTGATGGAGAAAAGGATGGGAAAAACTGTAGCAGCGAGGAGTGTGAGAGAAAGTATTTTGATAGGGAAAGAAGTGTGACAGAGAAAATTATAGAAGTGAAAATTTGTGGCTGAGATAAACTTCCATAGGGAAAAACAGTGACATAGAAGCTAACTAGGAAAAGGAAACGATTGCAAAGGTAAAACTGCAACAAAGAAAAACTTGCAGGGTAAAAATAGAGGCGTTGGAAAAAGGCGCAATGAAGGCACAGCGGACTCATGAATTTAAATAAGGCAATGGAATCAATCTGGGAGGCAAGGGTAAGTGAGGAGAGAGGCATCTAGGCACCCCCGCCATCTTGGTTACAGGAGTGGCAGACAAGATGGAGTTGGCTTTTAGGTCAGTTTGTTGGTTAATCTGTTTTCTATTACCTATTCTTAATTTAGAATAATATTCCATTCTCAGTGGTTAATAATCAGGATGCTATGACTCACTCTCAATGGAATATAATAGTCCATTCCCGATGCTTAACACTCTAGCTCCTATTGGTCACACTTAGCTAAGTATAATCGTTTCGAGTTAGTTACAAATACACCGACTATGCAAGGTTTATTAGAAGCAAGTATAACAGTCTCAGGTTCCTACGACTCACTATCATCTGAGGAATATCGTTTGGTCTATCAGTCTATTGCCAGACGCCTTAATCCCGAAAGGGGTGGCCACAAACAAACCGTCTCCATTTCCCCCTGTCTCCCGCCATTTCACTGCCGTGCTCCCAGCTGATCCCCCTGTCTCTCATATACCTCTCCACCCCATCCCTCCATCTCATCCTTGGCCCCCCCTCCCTCTCCTCCCCTCCACCTCACTCTCATACACTCTCCTCGTCAGTCTCTCACTCTCCATCCTCTCCACATGACCAAGTAATATCGTTTCGTTTTAGCAGGAAAATCATACTACAGTAGAGTTGATCCAACCATGAAGGGATTAATGGAGACAGGTTCACTCCCTTGCTCAGGGACAAATTCAAGATCCGTTCATTTCGAGATGCAGAATAGATTGCCTTTGAAAGGCTGGAGGTCATAGACAGCAGGAAACACAGATAAAGGAAGATAAGTCCAAGTAGATCTGTTGCATACATGAAGGCCTGGAAGTAACGATTAACTCTTGCATTTGAGAGCTGGACAGAAATGGAACGAGAGTTTACTGTTTGGCGGTTGCTACACAACAGCCATAGTTGTGGAGGAATACAAGCTGACAGTTCACAGGAGCAGTGACCACTGAAATAGCAATAGAAAAGAGATAAAACTGCAACAGTGCAACGAAGAGATTGACATTGAAAGGAGTTAGAAAGAGGAGGAGAGTTAATGAAACGAGAAGTCTTTCAGTCCAACTTTTTGAGATGTATGTGAGGAACTTCCTCGCACATGACAGCTGTACTCAACACAGGGGCAAAAAAGTCTCTGTATTGAGTCAGTAACTGTGCAGCGGTAGCGCACGCACACACACACACACACACACACACACACACACACACACACACACACACACACACACACACACACACACGCACGCACGCACGCACGCACGCACGCACAGATTCTGCTTAGCACACCTTATCTCTTGGAAGCAGATTTTACGAGAGAGGTAATATGATCTTTCCAAGGTAAATCCCGAGAGCACGAAAACCCAATTATGTTCAAAGATGATGCAGGATTGAGTTGGATATTGCTAAAAGTTAGAGGACGTTATTGCAGATTTTGACAGGTGGTTCTTCCATGTGTTGTGCTAAAGATTCTCCTGACAAGGCATTGCAAATATGCTTTGATATTTTTGTGCCATCGGTATTATGTATTAAAAAACAACTGCGGAAACTAGGTGTTTGTGCTTTACTATAGGCGTCTTTCCCTACGTGTGTGTGTCGGGTGAGCACACGTCCATCAGGTGGCTGGAGGCATGGCAGGCAGGGCTTAGTAACGTCAGTGCATCCTATCCATACTAAAGTAAAGAAATTATTACCACAACAAAAGAGATAACGGTATCAGTATTAACACATCAGGATCCTTTATCATTAGCAACTAAACTACATGTGGTTGGCTGGAAATAAAGCTCAAAAGGACACAGCCATTTAAAGGCTAATGGCACCAGTATGAACACTCCCATACTCCTTTGATAAACTCCACTGAAAAAATTGACCGGCGTTAGCTTGAATGAAAGTGCTAGAAGACACGTCCATGAAAGAGGTAAGAAGCATATGAGAGACTGGCAACAATTTGTCGTTGAGAATATTTTTCATTTCATTAGCACACATAACAATGTTTGCTTACATTTTAACAGAACTTAAAATTAGGTGTGCAGAGCAGGGGATATGAAAGTGGGAATATGAGAGAGAGAGAGAGAGAGAGAGAGAGAGAGAGAGAGAGAGAGAGAGAGAGAGAGAATTATTAAACCCATGAGTAGTGTAAGCGATCAAAACAGATGGCGCACACCCCTTTACCTTCAAGATGACATTTCACTTCCCACCGACAATAAATTCCCTGTCTTCTCTTAAGTTTTTCACCACCCTAGCCATTCCTCACGCTGCGTTTCCCCATGACAGTCGCTTCCCTGCTGCCTCTTCCCCACCCGTTGATTTAAGGCCCTGGGACGTCGTTTCAAACATTTTTTATTCATTAATTTATGTTTGTGGAACATTGTCTTGATAGTTCTTGCGTTTTCGTACATTCTTGTCTTTGAATCGTACCTAATCTCATCCTGAGAGGACCTGTTTGTGCCCCAACGGGGTAGTGCAGCTGGAGTTTGTCCCCTCTATGATGCCTCCTGCCCAACAGTTCATCTGCCATTCCTATGACTGGATGGGAAGGGAAACTTTTGGTAAAGGAAGGTGAGTTCAAGTGCCTTGTTTTATTGCAAGTTAGCGACCAAGCCCATTTAAGAAATTTGGGGGAAAAATGTGGCTATTAGCGTCTTGGCTGACAGGCTCAAAGAGTGAGAGGGAGAGGCAAGACACGCTAGCGTTGAAGCAATATATTTAAAACAAAAGAGAGCTGAGATGTTAGGCAAGGTAATAATTTAGTAGTTACTGTGGTTATGATGAACACTAGGTTAGATGAGTGTGATAGCTTCCAACTAGTCATGCAAGGATAGAAGGCTAAGCTAAATAATACTGACAAGGGTTTAGCTACTAGGAACTGATTACAGACTCTTAAAGATTAAGCACAAAATGAGTATAGTCTCGTTCTTGCTGGGGTAATTTTAGTTACGCATCATGAGATGAACTTTTAGGGTCTAATGGAGGAGGCATTTTTGCCTTCCTGGGTATAGGATACAGGATGTGTCTGAGAAAGTTGAGAACTTAACCACCAACGTCTCACAGGACTCAGTCTTAATCACAATAGTAATAAGAAATAATGTAACTTTTGGTAGGTCAGAGAAGATACTTATGAAGTATAGGTACCTCATTAGGATATTCAAGGACTGCAATAGGAAGTTAGACATCTGTGGCCTACCCCTCACGCTAGATATAAAATTTGTGATTTCAAGACTTGAGTGTTTGTGAAGGGAGGAGGGTGTATTATTTGTTGATGTTTTGAACAACTTCTGCCAAGATACTACTTTGTATGGAAGAGGTGACCTTCACCTAAACAGAGAAGGGAAAGCCAAGTTAAGCAGAGTCCTATATGACAGAGCTATACATGCTAGAGAGAGAGAGAGAGAGAGAGAGAGAGAGGTAACTAAAATGACAATTAATGGCATAGCTCATAACACTCAAATCCTCGTGACTAAGGTACCATTGCTGATAGATGTAGCCGAGGGGTTTGATTAGATGGAGAGAGATATTGTAGGCATATCATAGATCCACGGCTGCCCCTCTATCACCAGCGGAGTATAATTTGGGCTGCTGATAGTAAAGTGGCGAGGCATTGATTAAAGTGAATAGGTAGCTCTCTCTATCTCACTTTCCCTCTTTGTGAATTATCGTATGTGAGGTGAGGTATAGTCACTTCTTGGGTTACAGAGTTTTATTATACAAAGTTATATCGAAATGTGCTTAAAGAGAATAAAGTAACGTGACTTAAACCTCCCAGATGACCTTATCGCCTGCATTCTGCCCTCGATCGTACTCTCTGGCTCTCTCCAATCCCTTCTGACCTGAAGGGGATCTCTCCTGGATTATATACAGCTCAGAGGGGATATCTGTGTGAGGTGGTGGCTGATAGATTTCCATTCACGTGGACTAACCGACTAGAGTTGGTTACTCCAGGAGTTTGAATAAGTCACGAAATTCTTGGTCGTCTGGGAAAATTGGACCATTTGATATACACCAAGTGGATTGACATTACTAGTGAGAAGCTGTGTATGTCTCCAGCAGACACTACATACTGCACATTGTGATATGAGATATATACTAGTGCCTGTAATTAATATACATCTATCGCTATTACATATGACATATTTAATGCCTATATATCGCCTGGTCATGCCAACTGTCGTACGTACGACATTATATTCTGTCATAACGTATAAATACCTGATATCTTCACATGACAGTCATCTTGTCAGCTAATTAAATGAAATACACAGTATTGTAGAAGAAACAATTCTAGTAACACAGAATTGTTGCATAATTGTAGTAATAATAATTATAGTCATTGTAGTAATATAGTGGTAACATTTGCAGCAATCATAACACATAACTGTATGTACAGTTGGCCAAGAAGAAAGTGCAACCAAATATGCTGGTGTGTGGCGATATCTGGCAGCTGCTCCCTAGTAAACACTCGTATTTTTTCAAAGGATCACTCAGATCTACAACCTTTGAAAGGATGCACGTGATTGGCTGAAGCGTTCAGTATCGGAACAAATGTTTTGTCCCTTATTTATTACTGAATATTAACTATGTGGCAAGAAGCAATGTATACAGATGATGTCTATGTACTAAATAAGCAAGTTGTAATTACATTTATTGTAAGAATAACATGTAGCAATGAGTACCGATTAACTTATGGTATTGTGTTAGCAGTGAGAAAGGTGTTTCAGGGGTTAGTTTCGAATGATTTTGACCTTTGAAGCAGCGGAACCTGGCCGAGGCACATTGTCTAATTGGTGCCGGTATCTATCGAGATGCAAAGTTTCCTTACGAAGTGGGCTAATATGAAATGTTAGGTAATTACACACTCTCTGAAAATTAGTGTAATGTATAAGTGATATAAGACTGGCCATTCCAGTTCAACATCACTAGCAATGCATATTTTGTAAATCGTTTATGCAAGTCTTATAATATCGCCTCAGTACGATGTCATTTATAATTACTTCATTTTAGTTACAGGAAGTTAAATTTAAATTAGAGAGAATAATTGCGTGCTTAGCTAAAGGACCTACCTTAACTATTCCCCTTAGTATCATGATTCGCAACCGAATACTTGATGCAGTTTAACTACTTCATTGCAAAGTGATACTGACAGCAGTGAGTGTCCACACTATGAATCTGGTAGCACGCTACTTGTAGTGCTCCATCCGTGAGTAGGGGTCTCAACCTCGGGTAAATTACCCCCAGCGCAGTCATTGCAGTCATTCTGCATTTAAACACTTTTATCTTTATATTTACGCTAGGCCCATTGTCTACATAAACGGATGTATCGTTTGTGTATATTATGGCCAACGATCCAAACGTAATTGGAATATGAAAAACAGCTTAGGTATGCTGCAATGCTCTAGTAGGTCAACCAGGGATCAAACTCGCTACCCTAAACCCGCAGCCATTCACCCTTCCTCCATTTCCCCATGTCAGTGCACCTCGCCGCATCACCATCAGTTCGACAACAGATATAACCTGACCACCTTGCATATTGTGATGTTCGTGTAGAAACTATAAACACCTATTAAATGTTTGGATTTCGATATGATTCAGTGTTGTTTGCTTTAATTTCATTGGATGTCTACTATGAGAACATTGTTCCAGTCGAATTGGAGGGTCCTAAAAGCCATGCTCGGCATACCTCTTCACACCACACGTTGTTCCCATGAATCCTTCCTCCCTTCTTATCTCACTATGGTGTGGAAAGGAGAGATACCTTTAACAATTATATATCCTCACGCCTGTCATTGCACCCATATATATTGCTGCCGGGCATCAGTGTTGTTTTATTTTATTTTATTTTTGTCAACCATCACTTATTTCTGTGTAGTTCACGATACAGTAACTATTTTATGAAAAGGAGGGTGGGAATATCTAGGTAAGAAAAGTGTGAAAGACGAAATAGAGACGACGGAAATTTTCGGCATTTAACCTTACATCATACCGACGCATATTTGCTCCGTACTGTTAATTATACGAGGCTAGCTAAACTGATATCGTCAGATAGGAGTTTGGGCTTAGTAATACTGTGACCGAGAATATCTGAGAGCTATATCAGACACTAACACGTTCACCAAGATGTATAAAGGTTGTTAATGAGTAATATACATACATGTTCATTAGGAAGAGTGAACTGAGTGGTAATGCAGGTAAACGCAAGGAAATACCAGTTAGAGACAGGGAAGGAAATTTATTGACCAAAGATGGAGATATTAAAAATAGATGGAAAGAGCATTTTGAGACAGTTCTTAATAGACCAGTACCACCAGAAGAGGATATACCGTCTGCTCAGGAAGATTTAAATATAGAAACAGGAGAGTTGAGGCTTGCAGAAGTGGAGAAAGCAGTAAAACAGTTAAAGAATAATAAGGCACCAGGGGAGGATGGTTTATTTCCGGAAATGTTTAAAGTGGAGGGGGATAGATTAATAATGATCTTGACCAAGCTATTCAATAAGATATGGGTGACGGGGTTACTACCATCAGTTTGGAAGAATGGTGTAATTGTTAAAGTTCCGAAGAAGGGAGACCTGAGTGAATGTGGTAATTGGAGGGGAATCTCTTTGTCACCGATAGCTTTGAAAGTTTTCAGTAGAGTGTTGTTAAATAGGTTGAAGCCGGTGGTTGAGGGTATTCTGAGGGATGAACAGGCTGGTTTTAGAAAGGGACGTGGTTGCAATGATCAGATCTTTATAGTTAGGCATTTGATGCAGCAAGTTAATGAAATGAGAGTACCGTTAAGTCTTTGTTTTGTTGATTTTGAAAAGGCTTTTGATAGTGTTTCGAGAGAGACTATGGGGAAGATCATGAGACATTATGGAATACCAGAGGAGTTTGTGAGGGTCATTATGAACATGCATGAGGACACATTTTGTAAAGTGATGGTTGATGGTTGTCTGAGTGATTCGTTTGAAGTCAAGTCCGGAGTAATTCAAGGTGGTGTTCTATCGCCTTTACTATTTATATTGGTCATTGATTACATTATGAAACGCGTTGGAACAGAAACCGTTGCAGGTATACTTTGGGGAGAGAACAGGAAACTTTTGGATTTAGATTATGCAGATGATATAGTTTTGATTTGTGATGGGCCAGAAGAGATGCAGAGAGTGTTGGACTGTTTGGTGAGTGAAGGTCGCAAGGTGGGTTTGGTTATTAATTGTGGAAAAACTGAAATAATCAATATGATTATGGAAAATGCGCAGGAATGTGTAATTGGAGGTATGGTTGTAAAGCAAGTTGATAGGTTTAAATATTTAGGTACTTATTTAGCCAAGGATGGTTCTTTGAACTTTGAATTCGAGGAAAGGTTAAAGAAGGCTAATCAGGCAATGGGAATGCTTAAAAATATTTGGAATAATAACAATTTCTCTGTGCATACAAAAATCAAACTTTATAAGGTAATGGTTAGGAGTATCTTAATTTATGGACACGAGTCTTGGTACAGCACAGTGACTATGGAAAATAAATTCTTGGTGTTTGAAAATAAAGCACTTAGAAGAATATTAGGAGTTAAGTGGTGGGAAAGGATACCAAATAGTAGAATTAGAGAAATAGCGGGAGTGCAGCCGATCGATGAATATGTTAGATTCTCACGATGGAAGTGGCTAGAACATGTGTATAGGAGACAGGGAATAGTACGAGGTACACCAGGGTGGGTGGCACTTGGTAGGAGAGGTAGAGGAAGGCCAAAAGAGACATGGGTGAGGAGAATGAGACGGGAAACTGGAGATGAGTGTTGGGGAGATCTTGAGGAGTTAGCACAAGATAGGATGTGGTGGTGTGAGTTCATCGAGGCCCTATGCATCCCCGAGGGTGCCACAGGAAATGATTGATTGATTGATTGATTGAAGGTTAATACTGTATTTTCCTTTGATCAGTGATACTCTAAGATATTATTAATCACGTGGTTGTGAAATAGAGTCCGTTTCCCTCTCAAGATTAGCCACTCCGATGTGATGTGTTGCATGAGTTGCTCTGGCGTTCTTTCCTGTGCTGGCTCCCACGTATTCACAATGTTAGCCCGCACGTTTTCTATAGGGTTCAGGTCAGGGCTGTTGCTAGGCCAGAGTAGATCAAGGTGGCGCTGTTCGTCAAACCACCGTTTCACTTCCCTAGCTGTGTGAACAGGGCTGTTATCCTGTATGAAGATAATGGTCTCTGGATATGGGGAGGGCGTAGGAGCGGACAGGGGGCATCATCACTTCCTCAACGATCTCCGAATACTTACCTGGAGTGAACCTATCCTCTGACTGTGTGACCTGTCCAACCCCCTACAGGAAAATCCATCCCCACACGTTGCAAGTCACATGACCGCTTCGAGCTACCTGGTAGATGTTCTCATCATACCTAGAAGACATGTTATATAATGCATATATATATATATATATATATATATATATATATATATATATATATATATATATATATATATATATATATATATATATATATATATATATATATATATATTATATATATATATATAATTACCTCGTATTGTCTCTCCTTCAGCAATGAAATTTTCCATGAGGTGTGGTGATGAATGTTTTCTCATCAGAGAAAACTACTCTCCCCCAGTGGTCCAAGCCTTCTTCCACATAACGCTGGGCAAATTGGAGCCGAAATTCCCGATGATGGTCCGGTAACCTGGGTTTGATCTCTAGTGTTCAGTGGCGATAGGCCATTTCCTTCATCCTCTGCCGTATAGTCTCCGCAGACACATCAGCTGCAACTGTTCTCTAGCTGCCACAGCCTTGCTGAATGGATGGGTTTCAAAATACTCTGATACGTTGCTCCTCTTCAGCCGTGGTTTTTCTCACCTGTCCAGGTTTAGGGTGATATCTCAGGTTGCCTTCCGCCTCCCACCTCTTGAGCCAGCGATATACAGTGGTGCAGTGAATCCCAAGTTCCTCTGCTGTATTGCAGGTTGACAGGCCACTCTCTCTCATTCCCACTATCCTCCCTCGCATGTGATGTTTGTCACCTTGACGTTGTTCTCTGTTTGCTGGCACTACGCTCTATGACGGTGTAGGTGAGATCTATGGATCCCTGATCACATAATTTTATGATGTGAGGCAATGAATGACACGTCATGGCAGCACGTTCTAATTAATTCATCTATTGATTCAACCTCCCTATCTATGCAAAACCAACATATTTATGATAATTAAATTAATTACTTTCATTAATCAGTATTACTGACGCACACAATACAGATTGGATTTTATTCAATGGTTTTGATGCATGGTAAAATATTTGCCTTTCACTATTTAGACCATTATACGAAACGATTCTGTTACCGCTAGAGTCTTCCTGTGTGCTATGATGCCAACTACTGTGATTATGAACTTATATTAAAGCACTTTTAGTTTCCGTAGTTTATCATCTCACATATTTAAATATAGTCCAATCGTTACTGGTGAACGTGTTAGTGTCTGATATAGCTCTCAGATATTCTCGGTCACAGTATTACTAAGCCCAAACTCCTATCTGACGATATCAGTTTAGCTAGCCTCGTATAATTAACAGTACGCAGCAAATATGCGTCGGTATGATGTAAGGTTAAATGCCGAAAATTTCCGTCGTCTCTATTTCGTCTTTCACACTTTTCTTACCTAGATATTCCCACCCTCCTTTTCATAAAATAGTTACTGTATCGTGAACTACACAGAAATAAGTGATGGTTGACAAAAATAAAATAAAATAAAACAACACTGATGCCCGGCAGCAATATATATGGGTGCAATGACAGGCGTGAGGATATATAATTGTTAAAGGTATCTCTCCTTTCCACACCATAGTGAGATAAGAAGGGAGGAAGGATTCATGGGAACAACGTGTGGTGTGAAGAGGTATGCCGAGCATGGCTTTTAGGACCCTCCAATTCGACTGGAACAATGTTCTCATAGTAGACATCCAATGAAATTAAAGCAAACAACACTGAATCATATCGAAATCCAAACATTTAATAGGTGTTTATAGTTTCTACACGAACATCACAATATGCAAGGTGGTCAGGTTATATCTGTTGTCGAACTGATGGTGATGCGGCGAGGTGCACTGACATGGGGAAATGGAGGAAGGGTGAATGGCTGCGGGTTTAGGGTAGCGAGTTTGATCCCTGGTTGACCTACTAGAGCATTGCAGCATACCTAAGCTGTTTTTCATATTCCAATTACGTTTGGATCGTTGGCCATAATATACACAAACGATACATCCGTTTATGTAGACAATGGGCCTAGCGTAAATATAAAGATAAAAGTGTTTAAATGCAGAATGACTGCAATGACTGCGCTGGGGGTAATTTACCCGAGGTTGAGACCCCTACTCACGGATGGAGCACTACAAGTAGCGTGCTACCAGATTCATAGTGTGGACACTCACTGCTGTCAGTATCACTTTGCAATGAAGTAGTTAAACTGCATCAAGTATTCGGTTGTGAATCATGATACTAAGGGGAATAGTTAAGGTAGGTCCTTTAGCTAAGCACGCAATTATTCTCTCTAATTTAAATTTAACTTCCTGTAACTAAAATGAAGTAATTATAAATGACATCGTACTGAGGCGATATTATAAGACTTGCATAAACGATTTACAAAATATGCATTGCTAGTGATGTTGAACTGGAATGGCCAGTCTTATATCACTTATACATTACACTAATTTTCAGAGAGTGTGTAATTACCTAACATTTCATATTAACCCACTTCGTAAGGAAACTTTGCATCTCGATAGATACCGGCACCAATTAGACAATGTGTCTCGGCCAGGTTCCGATGCTTCAAAGGTCAAAATCATTCGAAACTAACCCCTGAAACACCTTTCTCACTGCTAACACAATACCATAAGTTAATCGGTACTCATTGCTACATGTTATTCTTACAATAAATGTAATTACAACTTGCTTATTTAGTACATAGACATCATCTGTATACATTGCTTCTTGCCACATAGTTAATATTCAGTAATAAATAAGGGACAAAACATTTGTTCCGATACTGAACGCTTCAGCCAATCACGTGCATCCTTTTAAAGGTTGTAGATTCTGAGTGATCCTTTGAAAAAATACGAGTGTTTACTAGGGAGCAGCTGCCAGATATCGCCACACACCAGCATATTTGGTTGCACTTTCTTCTTGTCCAACTGAACATATATATATATATATATATATATATATATATATATATATATATATATATATATATATATATATATATATATATATATATATATATAAAATAAATAAATATATATATAATATATATATAATATATATGTATATAATATATATATAATATATATATAATATATATATATAATATATATATATAATATATATATATATATATATATATATATATATATATATATATATATATAATATATATATAATATATATATAAATATAAATAATATATATATAATATATATATAAATATATATTATATATATATATATATATATATATATATATATATATATATATATATATATATATATATATATATATATATGTGTGTGTGTGTGTGTGTGTGTGTGCGTGTAAAAATTTATACAAAAGCAATATTATAGTAATACAGTAGCAAGTCTACAATATTCATTTATATAATGGGAGACGGAATTGCTATATATATTTGAATATATATGAGACATAATTACATAATAGAAAATGAATACATGTTTAATTAAAGTAAAACTATACTATATGTAACCCATATTTTGTTACTAAATATAAAATATACATACAATATATGCAGTATTTACTCTGTGTCACTTGTAAAGAAAAGTTCTTAAACACAGATGCCAGGTTAGCAATCCTGGCTTGCATTCTATGCATGGCCAATAGTATTTTAGCAAATATGATGGAGAAAATTACAAAGATGACTGGAGCTGGGCTGTAAACTTAATTTGGGCTGAACATAATCCTAATGTATTCTTCCCAAGGTTGTATTGCTTGATTTATCCGCTGCATGGTTTCAAAGGTGGGTGAAGTCAGCTTAATGTGTGTTCTCATATTTAAGTTAATCCTAGGTAATGGTTAGAAGTACTTATTTATGTGGCTGAGAATTGCATAGTGGTTCTAAGTGGGTAAAGTGGAGAGTGTAGGAGTCAGAACTGCATAGCAATGTGGTGATATGTATAAACCAGATGTTGGTGTATGGGCTGGAGGTGTGTCTGGGCAAGTCACAAATCTGATGTATTTTGAGTGAAGGAGACAAACTATGAATGTCCAATGTGTTGAAGTCATGTTACAAGGATAGCCACATGCAGGTAGACCTAACCTCACTTTAGGTGAGGAGGAACCTAGTGAAACCCAACTAAAATATAATTATGTATTATGTAATTTGATGTTAATGAAACTCCTACAACTCTGGTCCCAAGCTTTCGACACAAAGTGTGGCACAGTATGCCTCCGCCATGCCTTACGCACGGGCTCGCAATACAACCTCCATGGCAAGGTTCATTCTGGGTTGAGATGAGACTAAAAATAAACTAAGTTGACCCCATAATTATGACCTTGACCTTTGACCCCCTGACCTTGCTGACCTAATCAGTTCTTTGGCCCTTCATGTAGCATCAATGACAAGTTTTGTAGAAATTTGTCTAGAGGTTGAGGAGATATTGTGCCCAAACCCATGTGACCTTGACCTTTAACTCCTTGACCTTGCTGACCTAATCAGTTCATTTTCTCTTTATATTGTATCACTGACAAAAATTTGGTCGAAATTCGTCCAGGGGATTAGGAGATATTGCGCCCACACCCTCATGACCTTGACCATTGACACCACGACCTTGCTGACCTAATCAATTCATTGTCCCTTCGTACCATATCATCATCATCATCATCACCATCCAGACCTCCCTTCCCACCCTAGGGCAGGGTGAGGAGTAGCAACGTCCAGACAGCCTAAGTTAGCCCAGTCCAATGGGCCATGCTTCCATTCACTCATCATTCAAGCCCCCGGAATCCTGGCTCTATCTGATACGCCAAACACGTTCACCACATTCTTTAGCTTCACATAAATGTATCCGATAGAGTCAGTCAGGACGCTGCCACGTTAAAAAGGAGTGCTAAATCCCTGATCATGCACTTCCTCTCACAACATTCATTCAGCCAGCTCTTGTCAGTTCCCTAACCTCACTGACTTCCAAACTTCTCTTCCACACACACTCATCCACCATAATAATCCCTCCATCTTCTCCTAGGCCTGCCTCGCCTCCTCCCTCCTTCCGTCAAATTCGCTCAGATATACCTTTTTCACCACTCTATTGTTTTCCATTCTCTCCACATGACAGTAACATCTCAGTATATTCTCTTCGATTCTGGTGTCCACAGACTTCCTCACTCCACATCTTTCACGAATCACATTATTTTGTATCCTATCCACTCTCTGCACTCCATATACATTCCTCAGCAGTCCCATCTCCACTGCTCTCACTCTGGTCTTTTCACATTCATGCCACACAGTAGTCTTTCATCCATTTGTTAACGTTGGCACTAACTCCCTTTCATGTAAGCCTCGTGCAGCTGCAGCACTCAAGTCTCTGTTTCTTATCAAGGCCTTCATACTTTCCTTCCTTGTGTCACTCTACTTTCCATTTCTTTTGCATATTTTCCTTTCTTTTGTCACTGTACCCAGGTATTTGAACTCTCTCACCAATTCCAGTCTCTCTCCATTCACTGTAACGTCAAACTGGGAGTCACTTTCTCTCTCAACAACCATCACTTTACCTTTTTCTACATTTACTCTCATGGCACAATGCTCACAGACATCAGCAAAACTCTGCACTTGTCTATCAAGTTCTTGTCCGGTATTTGCAAGTAGTACTGCATCATCAGCATACAGCAAATCTGAGACGTTCGATCTATCACCATTCATTACTAACGCCACCCCTTTCTCCATTGCTTGTTTTTCTTTTTTTCTCATCACCTCATCCACAAACTTGCCGCATGCTCACACTGATCGTGAACCATTCACATAGATGCCCGTTTGCCTTTACACATGCCACACTACCATCATAAAAACTCCTGACGACACCTTGCAGCTTACCATCTACACCGTACATGCGCAGAACCTTACACAATCCTTTACTGTCTACTTTGTCACATACTTTTTCCAGATCCATGAATGCCATAAACATCTTATACTCCTTCTCACAAGCCTTCTCCAATATGTCTCACTGCAAATATTTGATCCACACATCCTCTACCACTCCTAAAACCACCCTGTTCATCACTCACTACGACTTCTGATATCTCTTTTACTTTATCATAATTCTTCCATATACCATCCCTACAACACTCAATAATCTAATGCCACGATAATACTTGCACTCACTTCGCTCACCTTTATTTTTATACAGGTGTACAGTCAGTCTTTCCCCACTCTGCTGGAAGTTTCACTCACCCATGCTTTCTTACATATCTCCAACAGGCACTTCATTCCACTCTCTCCATTAGTCTTAATCATATATGCATACATCACATCAGCCCCAGCTGTTTTCTCATTTTTCAGCCGCTTCACAGAGTTCTTCACCTGTGCGAGTGTCACGTTTCCTGGCACTGCATTCCTTCTCTGCACACCCCCAAAACCAATCATGTTTACAGCCGCTCTGCTTTCTCTACTCCCATTCATCAGGCTTTCAAAATTTTCTTTCCATCTGGTCCTTACCACATGCCCATGGGTTAATAATCTACCACATACATCCTTCACACTTTCACATTTCTCTCCGCTGTCACTTCTACATTTCCACATCTCATTCCAGAATAACTTCCTATTTTCAGAGCAATTTGCATTCATTTTTCTTCTTAATCATCATCTACCTCCTCCTTTTTCCTCTTTACTCTTCTCTTTACGTGCTTATTGCTCTCAATATTTTCAGTTCATAATTCAGTTGAACCTGTGTCCTGTAAGCACTCTAGCCACTTCATCTTTTCCTGCACTGGTCTCTTAACCTCTCCTTTTCACTATGCTGTACCTTTCTTCGTTGTTGTTACTCTTGCCACACCACACACCACTTTAGCATTCCTAACTAAGCAATCCCTATATGCTTTCCACAAGCTGTCCAGATCCATTTCATTCCATTTCACTTATTCCAACTTCTCCCCTACTTTGGTCCTGTATTCAACTGCTATTTCTTTGATCCTCAGCTTCTCAACTTTCAGTCTTTCTCCCCGACTGCTCATCTCTCTCCTGGTCCACCTCACTCCTCTCAGCTTGATCTTGTATATCACAATCATAGGATCTGACAGACCTCCACATCATCCTCTCACGGTCCTCGTATCAGCAACCATTCCCAGCACTGACCACTCTACGGGCACGTACTCAATCAGGGTCCTTTCAACATGATCCCCGTCCCCTCTATATCATGTATATCTATGTGCATCTTTGCGTTTGAAATACGAGTTACAAATGCACAACCTCCTTTCCTGACACACATCCTTCAGTCACTTCCCATTATCATTTTGTCCGGGTACTCCATTACAACCCATTATGTCATCCTCAGGACCAGTGCCTACTCTTCCTTTCATATCGCCCAGTACGATCATTTTATAGCTCCTGGGCATGTCTCCCACTACTTGATCCAGCTATCCCAAAATCTTTCTTTCTCTCTCTCTCACTCCTGTCATCATAAGGTGCACACGCCACAATCACTGCCGCTTTCACCTTCTCAAACTTCGAACTTGACATACATGCATCTCAAGCTGACACATCTGTAATCTCACATGCATCTCGAGCTGACACATCTGTAATCTCTCATTCCACTCTGCCACACCTCATTCATCAACAAAGCAACTCCTTCCTTGCATCTTCCTCTCCCATTCATGCCCTATCTTACACATTTCACACCCTACCATTCCTCCACCTCACATCCTTTCATCTTTGTTTCACACAGTGCCATCACGGCATTTCTCGTACTCCTGAACACATTCACCACCTGCATCCTCTAGCTCTCCTCATTTACACCTCTTACATTCCACATGGCCATGCGAATCTGCCCATTTGGTTGAGGCCCCGGGCAGGTATTGGGTATTGGATAGGGGAATCTGGGGGACACTTTACCCGGCCAAAAACCTCGGTTATATGGTTACCACCCAGCGTGGTAAATGTTTTCCTGGGTACAGGAAACCATTTGGCTTGTCACTCATTATGGAGACCATAAGGCATCTCTATATTGAGTAAGTAGATGATGGATGCCCCCACCTACCACAATAACAACTTACAACTCAAAATTCAAGATGGAGAGAGGGCAATTTTAGACCAGTTAAAGTATTGACGTTATAGTTTCTAAAGCCATTGGGAGAAAAGCAGCAGCAGCAGAATTTTTAATGCCGATTTTACAAGACCTCTAACATGTATAATATACTAAAAATAGTACCGGTGAACGGATAGTGCATCGAAATATCCCGAGTCAAAAAAAATACGATTCTTAGTTTTTTTTCTTTACTCCTACTTACTGCTATACTGGTTTTACTTTAACTTGAGCTAAAATTGCTATCTTTCAATCATTACTGAGCTGTAACAATAGATTAACACTAGGATACGGTGCTAGTTACGAAGAAGTGCAATGCAAGGATGTAGAGCCGTAGTTGTCTTTTTCTGACACTGAGCTACATGAAATAAGATGCAAAAGAACGAAAAATTGGGCCAAGTTAAAGTCAAAGGAGTACAGTATCTACGGTATACTCCATGCCAGCCAACTTTTCTGTACGAATAGAGCCTCACACAGAAAGAAAACTTCAACACAGATCACAAATTTATCAAGAAAGACAACTGCAACAACACCAACATATTACCTTAGTTTATTAGAGAATATATTATTTAACACAGATCACCATCTTATCAACGGGAAGAAAATATTACCCTTGCCATTTAGAGAACATTCTTTAAGACACATGATCTCAATAGAAAAAGAAACTACCTTAGCCAATTAGTACACAATATTTAAAACATATAATTAAAATATCAGAAAGAAATAATTACCTCAGGCAATAAATGCACATATACTTAACACAGACCACCTTTTTATCACCACAAAGGGAAAAAAAAAACAATTAGAGAACATACTCTTCAACTCAGACCACCATTTTATGAACATGAAGAAAAAAATACGTTAAACCAATTAAGGAACATGCTATTTCCCATCAACAAGAAAATAATACCTTAGCCATTTAAACTACAAATTGATTAACACGAATCTCCATTTATCAACAGGAAAAAAAAATTACCTTTGCCAGTTTGATCACATACTTTTTAACACAGATCATTATTTTGTCGGCAAGGAGAAAAACAATTACCTTAGCTAGTTAGAGACGACGATTAGGTGTCAATCTACGAATAAGTTGGTTGGCAGTAGTAGTAGTAGCAACCCAAGGTACAACCGAAGGTGAACCAGGTGAACTGCAGGCAGAAGCTGTCCCCTCCTGCAGCCCACCATTCTCCTTCAGGGGATATGGAGGGAGGTGGGATACGTTTATAATACCAGACATTGCAGAAGTTGGGTTATATCAGTGCCACCACATGAAGGCGACCCTCTCCATCACCAAGTTGGCGTGTGTGGAGTATAATCACTTTTCAGATTCCATACTTTCAATATTCTCATGTTCCTATGACTCGCTTTTAGCTGAACAGAACCGTCTGGCCCAGAATAGAAAAATATAGAGTTATAACAAACATGTAATGGTGAATTGTCCTCTCTGATGTAGGCTGCTGTCGTATCCGTATCAGTAGGGGAAAAACATTACTTAGCAAGCTGTACACACAAATCACCAGTATCTTTAATATTATATGTTTGGATGGATGAAAATGTTCTTTGGTCTCTCTAGTGCCTTCTTCTTAGTGGTAAACTTGCTATCAATGACGTACTCTATATAAAGATTATAAAACACCTCTCTCTCTCTCTCTCTCTCTCTCTCTCTCTCTCGTCCTTTCCTTCATTTACTCCTCCTCCCTTCACAATTCATTTCTCTCTCACCTCCGACATTCCCATCGCTTACTGTTCTTTCTAACAGTTTCCTCGCTTTTACATTTCGGTTTTGCTTTGTCACGCCCTCTGTTGCCTCCACCCTCCCCCCCCCCTTTTTTTTTCCTCTCTCTGTCTCCACTCCTTTCTCTCTTCTTCTTCCCCTCTCCCTTCCCTCACCCTCCTCTCTCCCTTTCATCATCTTTTATTCCCTTCCTCTCCCGGTTCTTTCAATACCCTAATCCTCTCTCTCTCCTGTCTTCCTCTCACTTTTCAGTCCACCCCTGGCCCATCCTTCTCCCCCTCTCCTTTTTCTCTCCTTTTCCCTTCCTTATTCCCGTCTCCCTTTCCTCTCCTCCGTCTCTCCGTTCCCTGTTCCTTCCCCAGTTCCCTCTTCCTTTCTCTCTTCCCTCTTCCACATCTTTTCCTTCCCCCTGCCTCAGTTCCCTCTCCCTCCTCTCTCCCTTCCTATTCCTCTCTCCCTTCCCTCTCGTCACCATCTCTTTCTTTTCCCTCTTTCTCTCGCTATTCCTCTCCCTTCTCTCTCCTGTCTCTCTCCCCCCGCCCTCGCTTCTCTCATCCTTTTTCTTTTCTCTCTCCATCATCTTTCCCTTCACTCTTCCTGTCTCCCTTCCCTCCTATTTCATTGCCTCCCTCCTTTGTCTCTCCTCTTTCTCGTCGATCCCTCATCTTTCCCTTCCCTCTTCTTCCCTCGTCTTTCCTCTGTCCATCCTTCCGACCCTCCTCCCACGTAATGTTATTTCAACCTTTCTTTACCCTCCTTCGCTTAACTAGATCCTCTCATTCCTTTAGTGCTGGGACGTACAAGTTTAGCTTATCCTTGCGACCTTCAGACTATTTGATTCTGCTTAAAAATTACCTCGTGTACTGTAGAGGGGATTGAATGCATTAATTGTTCAAGCTCCAAATAATTACGCAAGGATAAATAAAATCGTCTGGGGATAGTGAATTATATACTAGGCTATCTGACAGAAGGAGTTACGCAGGTCACCTAAACCTTCTAACAGTTTCCTTTTTTTTTTTTTTTTTTTTTTTTTTTTACGTGTCGCCTCTGGGCAAAGGCTTCAGGGCCTATTTCTGGGGGGCAGTGACCTATCCCAAGGCCCAGTAGTCCTCCTACACCTCCACATGTCACCACTTCGGCGCTAACACCCACTGTCCATATTGAATACATGCTAGGGCTGTCTCATATAGGACTGGTGTATTGGTAGTAGCAGGGGTATTTTTACATGTTGGCGGGTCATCTGGTAGATCACGAAAGTCTGCTTTTAGGAAATTCAGATCCTTAAACTGTTCCCTGCCCCAGCCGGGATTCGATCCTGGGTCCATTAGGACTGCAGGCCGCGTCTCTACCGATTATAGGTCATTCACCTTAAATAATCGCCCTTATAAAGTATGTTTCTCTTAGCATCACCTTAAATTATCGTCCTTATAAAGTATGTTTCTCTTAGCATCACCTTAAATTATCGTCCTTATAAAGTATGTTTCTCTTAGCATCACCTTAAATTATCGTCCTTATAAAGTATGTTTCTCTTAGCATCACCTTAAATTATCGTCCTTATAAAGTATGTTTCTCTTAGCTCAGTGGAAAGATATGACAGTATGTCTCTACCTTCCTTCCACAGCACTTTTTCGTGACTAGCTCCATATCCAAGTGTTAATCTCTTGCAATAGCCCAGTATTCAAGACTGAGAATGCAAATTTGGGTCAAGCGAAAGTGAACAGGATCTAGTAATTACGGCACTTGCTGGGAGTAAGAATGATGTATTATATACTGATTTTAATGTGGAATGTAAGGGGGTGCGAATCATGAGGTGATAGAGAGAGACTATCCATATGCCTGAGGGTGCAAAAGCGGACGCATGTTGGCTGACTGAGTCTAAATGGAGAGGTGTGTGTGTGTGAGAGTGGGATTATGGATGAGGTATATGAGCGGAAGTAGATGGGAATGAGAGGGCAAAAGAGGGTGTATGTACTGTTGTGTGCAGGAGATGGAAGAAGAATGTAAGATATTATGGATCAGTTGGTTCAAGGGTTGTGTGGGATAGACTGAAAGCGGGAATAGAAACGTGGACGATTGTGCGTATATATGCGCCAACGGAAGATCTTGCAGAGTGAAAGAAGAGTTCTGGGCAAATGTGGAAGCGTACATGGAAAATTTTGAGAGGAATAAGAGAGTAGTTTTTTTTTTTTTTTTTTAATTGGAGATATGGACGGAAAAGTAGGGAATGTGAAGGTGGATGGAGTAGTTGGTGAGTGGGGTGTGTCTGTAGAGGTGGATGAGAATGGTAGTGCTAAAATGGACATTTGTATGGGGAAGAGGTTGGTGATTGTCAATATCCTCTTTAGGCACATAAATGATCCGCAGGTATAATTAGCGAACGATGAGAAGGGTAGGTGGTGAACTGAATGAACGGAAGGCAATGATTAATCATGTGTTTGTGGATGAGAAAATGAGAAGATAAGTAATGGGTGCAAAAGCATGCAGAGGCTGGGGGAATGGATTGTCTGACCACCACTACCTGAAGGTGAAAGTCAAGGTACAAATGCGATGGATGAATAGAAGGACAGAACGACAGGAGGAGCCAGTAGATACAAGGAGGGTAGAAAGGCTGCAAGAGGATGGAAAAAACGCAGAATATAAGAGAGAAGTGAAGGAGCGATTGGGTAAATATGATCTGCAACAGATGGGGGAGTTGAAAGGTGTGTGCAAGATATTCACAGAAGAAATATGTGCAGCATGTGAGGTTGTGTGCAGGGTGAAAAGAAGACGAAAGGGGGGGGGGGGCAAGGACCCGCATGGTGGAATGAAAAGATGAGACAAGCTGTGACGCAAAACAAGAAACCATAAAGTGAGTGGAAGGGAAGCAGAAGCAAGGAGAAAGTTGAAAGACGGAAGAGAGAGTTATATTGAGAGAGGAAGTGAGAGGTGGTAAAATCAGTAATAAAATAAAAACAGAGTGGATGGGTAATCTGGGAAGGAATTTGAGTGTAAAGTGGAGGGAATGTTAGAAAAGGTTCTGGAAGGAGGTAAAGGGAGTTAGACAGGATGATAAAGAAGTTAACAGGGAAGTGAGAGATAAAAGTGGTAGACTGATAGTGGAGAAGGGAGAAGAAGTGACCGGATGCAGAGAGCACTTTAAGAAATTGTTAAACATAGGGAATGAAAGCAATGCGAGGATAAATGGCTGGGAGAAGGAGGAAGGTGACTGGGAGGAAGAGATCAGTAGGATGGAAGTAGTGGAAACAATGAAGAAAGTGAAAATTGGTAAAGCCCCAAGAATTTATGGAGTGTGTGGTGAAATAATGAAGTGTGGGAGAGAGATAACAGAATGGATTTTGAAGATGTGCAGACTGGCCTGGAAGGAAAGTAAATCCCCGGAAGATTGGAAATTAGGTTTAATTATTCCCCTACACAAGGAAAAAAGAAGTATGTGGTAATCATAGGGCCATTGGTCTTCTTAGTGTAAAAAAAATACATACATATATATATATATATATATATATATATATATATATATGGTAGGATAATTATTGACAGAGTCAGGGAAATAATAGAGGAATTAGTTGGAGAAGATCAGGGAGGTTTTAGGAAAGGAAGAGATTGTGTAGATTGGAAAATAATCTTTAGATCTTTAGTGAAAAAGTTTCTAAAGAAGGGAAAGAAGGTTGTATGTAGCCTTCATGCTTTTGGAGAAAGCATATGACAGAGTGGATAGACGGGATGTCGAAAATATTAAGAATATATGGAGTAAATGGGAAGCTGCTAAGTGCCGTGAAGAGTATGTTCTAGGGTACGAAGGGTGCATTGTGTGTAGATGGTGAACTGAGTAAAATTTTCTATCTGAATGTTGGACTGAAACAGGGATGTCACGTCTCCGTGGCTGTTCAGTCTGTATACGGATGGGGTTATAATAGAGATACAAGGTATGGCAGTGGATGTTTGAGCGCCCCTAATGAAAGAGGACAGCGTTTCGAAACTTTCTGTTCTGCTGTCTGCAGATGATACTGTACTGTTAAGTGTAGACGAAGGGGAACTGCAAGGAGTGTGTAAGAACGGAATCTAAAGGTGAATGTAAGGAAGAATAAAGTTATTGTCTTCGGAAAAAATGAAGTCACTGAATGTACAGTGAGGTTAGATGAGAAAATTGAAAATGTGAGCTCATTTAAGTGCCTGGGTAGTGTGATGAGTAAGGATGCAAGTCTGGAGGATGAACAGCTTGAAAGAATACTACAGGGAAGAAAGGTTGCTGGTTCTTTGAAAGTCGTGTTAAGAAACAGGGACTTGAGCATGGAAATAAAAAAGTCGCTGCTTGATAGAATTATGATACCAACTCTAATGTATGGAAGCGAAGACTGAAATCTTGTTGGCGAGACACAAGTCAAGAGTGACAGCAGTGAAATAAGGAAGTGAAGGAGCGTTGTGATGTGGAAGTGGATGTGATAGAAAGCGTCAGCAGAAATACACTGAGGTGGTTTGGCCATGTGGAGAGGATGGAGAGTGATAAACTTACTATTAAAGTGTATGTGAGTGAGGTGGAGAGGGGGAGAGGGAGGGGAGGCCGAGGATGAAATGGAGGGATGAAGTGGAGAGGTATATGAGAGAGAGTGGTGTGAGCTGGGAGGAGGGCAGCGAAATATCGGAGGGCAGGACAGTGTGGAGGCGATTTGTTAGTGGCAACCTCTTAGCGTATTAAGGCATCTGACAATAGATAGGCAGATAGATAGAAGAGTGCATTGTACATTATTCATTGCATACATATTCGGTAGTTACTCAAGAGATCAGTGACAATTTTACATCCTTCTCTGCCTACCTGACAGATGGATCAAAAACAAGTTGAAATGGCATAAACATAACCTTGATAAATTTTTTCACCACAAAAGTACTCTCCCAGGATGAATAAATTCGTCTAAAGATAGCGACAATGGTGAATCTTGGTACGCTACACGATTGAAAGAGTTAAATGAATGCTTTCTCTCTCTCTCTCTCTCTCTCTCTCTCTCTCTCTCTCTCTCTCTCTCTCGCAAAAAAAAAAAATAATAATAATAATGTAGCACGCTGTTCAGAAGAAATGAAGGAAAAAGCACATTCAGGCATTCTTACTTTACCAGATACACCGTTAGTCTACACACACACACACACACACACACACACACACACACACACACACACTCAAAGAGACAGGCGAGTGGGTAGGAAGACACTCTATCTAATCCTCAACATCTCTCAAACTTTAATCCTGTGGTAATTGGAGTATGGAGAAGGAGAGATGGGGTCGGCTGGGAAATCCACAGGTGAGCGGGTGGGAGAAAAACACCTGGCAGGGAACAGGGACAAACTTTATTCACGTCACGGAGAACATTGCATCTCTATTTTTAGCACTGTAAGAAAGTTGGTGTTCGGGATAGAGGCGTTGACTACTGTTTTTTTATTTCACCTTGGCCTAAATATTACTATCTGTCCACGTTGAGTAGTAAGGTGTAACAGCAGTTGAACACTGAAATACTGCACTAGTTACGGATAAGTGTTATGAAAACGATGCAGAGCCATACATTTTTTTTTTTTTTTTTTTTTTTTTTTTTGCCGTTGAGCTACGTGTAAGATGCTGTTTAAGGATGAAAATATGGGCCACGTGAGAGTATAAACGGTACCGCAGTGCAGTGTTTTTGGTTATATGTTTCTGAAGGACTACATGGGAGTATTTTAGATAGTGAAATACAAGAGAGTTAGTCTTCATTATATTCTAGCACTGAAAGAACATTTTCTAGATATTAGCACTATAAGAATAGTATCATAGGAATTAGCACCACAGGACAGTTAGTGTTATAGATATCAACACTACAAGTGAGTCACTGCTTTAGACATCAGCACGTCAGGAGAGTTAATACTGTAGAAATTGTCATTATGAAGGAGTCAGTCATGTCGGTATTAGTACTACAAATGATATGTTTTAGATATTAGCACACTGTTTTATAATTTTGTACCTGTGTGTTCTGACAAGACTTCAGTCTTTCTCCAAACTTTCTTCTCAAATTTCACCTTTGGCAATTCCGGTGATAGCCCCCTACCTCCTTCTCGCCACCCCATTGACTTTCTCATGCTTGTCATCAAAAATCTTCCTGCCCTAGTTGCTCTCACTGTTAACAAGGCACACAGTTCCGTTGAGGTTCGTCATGTTTTTCTCATGAATTGTTTCTCAGCTGATACACTATCTGAGAAAAATCTTTCACCTTTATAAGTTTATATTTTTCCTTGCTGGAAGTCTGGTTTCATTCATTCAGTCCCGAAGAGTGATCGTTCCCAACCCTCTAATTGGTGCCCAAATTCTTTAAAATCTTGTAGACCGAATTTGTAAAGACTTTGAATCTATCCCTAACAGGAAGATTTTCAAGTATCATTCTTCTCATAACCATCTTTTGACGGCCAGTATGGGTTCTACAGAAATGCCTTACTGGCATTCTTCTCACCTTCATTTCTGCCACTTCGTCATCCTCTTTTATGGAATTTGCTGAAAACATCGCCGTTGCGCTAGACATCCCTAAGGCTTTACACCGAATCTGTTAAGTATCATGCATTTTCAGACTTCTTTACTACCGTTTCTACTGTTCTAACATGTGACTTCCTCTGAAGCATCCTTTCTGTTTGTCGTATTGCTGCTGTTGTAGATAGCCGCTATTCTTCTTTTCTAAATCTATCGATAGTGGTGTCCCTCTGGGTTCTATCCAGCCTCCAGTGCTCTTCCCTCTATTCGTCAATGAACGGAACTGCACATCTAACCCTAGCCACGCATATACTGATTATTTCACTTTCCACATTTCCACTCAGTATTAATAGTGTCCATCACAACATTTACTTCTGCAATCATGGGATGAGGCTTTGACTAATCTGATTTCTGACTTGGTTACTATTTTTTATAGAGGTAATACCTTCTTTTCATTGCAGAGAAAAAACTCGACTCCTAACTCTTTTAACTCCATACCACCAAAAGAGTCAACATTTGAAGCTCACGGAGGTATGCGCTCATCGATCTCAGGATGTAGGAATGTCAGTGTTGAATCAATCAGAAAATGAAATAAAAGCTGGAATAGTTATCTTAAATTGTTTGGAAGAAATGGCTGAAGGTGTATCTCAAAAACTTAGTGACTACAAAGATATACTCGTATCTTAAAATTCGCGCCAAGCAAACCAACACAAGTTACCTTCCCTGAATTCGTCCTACCGACTCACAGAAACAACACAAAATTCAGAGTTCAGTGTCATTTTGAAGCTGAATGTCAGCGACTTCTATTAGTATAAAGTAGATTTATTAATTATGAAAGTGTAGATAAAGAAAAATTGGTGTAAATCAGTAAACAGAGTAGGTTATAGCAAAGGTTATTCAACTCTTTATGGCTCCACTTGCAGACAATGCACGAGCATCAGATTAACGGCATCTTGAGCTAAATTTGTTTTCAAATGGCCTCAGCTATACAAAGATTACATGAGGAACTTGTGAACCACTGACTGTTAAAAATTAGCTATATTCCCTGAAATTCTGTCACAACATTCGATAAACTTCAGCTCCTCCCAGAGCTGAATGATTAGTACTCAAGAATATACAACTCAATCCTTCCTCATCATCAGTAACTGTCCTTGGGGTACTTTCGAGACCTAACATGGAAATATCACATTACATTCCTTGCAAAAATCCCTTCCAAGAGATTGAATCTGTTAAGCTACGTCTCTATTACCTTCACTAATTTGCAGTTGTTGACTTTGTACAGAGGTCCTATTAACCCTTGTGTGAAGCACACCTCCCTTATGTTCGAGCGCATACAGTTCCTCTAAACCGGGTGAGGTCAAAAGCTTTTCATCTCATAACTCTCTTCCTCTAATACCCTGCAACCTCCCCCCCTCTCTCTAATACCCTGCAACCTCCCCCCCCTCCCTCTAATACCCTGCAACCTCCCCTCCCCCCCACCCTCTCTCTCTCTTCCTCTAATACCATGCAACCTCCCCTCCCCCACTCTCTCTCTCTCTCTCTCTCTCTCTCTCTCTCTCTCTCTCTCTCTCTCTCTCTCTCTCTCTCTCTCTCTCTCTCTCTCTCTCTCTCTCTCTCTCTCTCTCTCTCTCTCTCCACTGTATTTTTGTATCTGTATTGTTACCCTCGCAGTTTTAAACGTTACTGTTTTTCTTAACTGTGTACTTGCATTCATCCTCAGTTATGGTGGGCAAGTGGCACCCGTATGGCAATACGGTCTCAACTTGTTAATTCTGTCCAACTCTCTAATGCATGGGTTAACTGATACTCTCAGTCCTTCATGCATACAACTAATGAACCATGGCAGTGTCCTCTTCAGTCTGTATTTCTCCCTACATATTAGCATGCTGCATTACTGTAAGTAAAACTTCAATCTGTAAGGAACTTCCAATAAAAAAATTGCATGGATGGAAAGGAGGAATGGATACTGTTGAACGAATTGCAGGAATAATAACAGTAGCCAGAGAAACTATAATGTGCTGGATAATGTGAATTGCTTCAATGGAAGCTTATTACTGGCTATAATCTCCTGCGTCATCTGTATGGGTATTAAATGACAGCCTCATATGTTGACCGCCCACTGATGCTGCGAACATCAGTGCAGGGGAAGCAGCCATTACACACTCCCATAATCACTTTCTTTAATTTATACTCCTGAGTACACATGAAATCATAACTTGGATACCAACAAAAACGTAAAACGTTTCTCAACATATATCTTGACATATGAACAATTTAATCCTCTTGAAGTTACTTTGCCCAATTGAAATGTGGCTGATCACTTTCTACCACCCCATATATTAAATGCCAGTGCCAGGTTTTTACAATTTGCTATTAGTTTACGTATAGAAGTCTAAACAATTATTACGAGATAATATTATGGTGTAAGAGAGGTTACCTTTTGAACTTCAGAATAAGAACACTCTGAATGATAATAAAGCATAATTTTTGCTCCTTTTTTTTTTTGGGGGGGGGGATCCTGACATATGATGTACTGTTTTCCTTTAAATCGAACTTGGCCTAAAAATGCTTCCTTTCCGCCTTGAGTGCTGACTTGTAACAATGAATCAACGCTAGAATACAATCACGGAGAAGCGCTGTGAGCAGGATGTAGAATCATAGCACTGTCTTTTTCTGATGCAGAACTACGTGAAACAGGTGGCAAAAGAGGGAAAATCTGGGCCAAGTCAAGGCGAAAGAACAGTAGGGACAATCATTCTATCAACATTAATCCATTCAGCAACAGGACATATATTTCTCTCCATTCTTACTTGCACCAGACTATTTTACTAAATTCAGGGGACAACTTCCAAGACTGACGAATTTTAGATATATGGCTGTCATTAACCTCGTCAGTAAAACAGGACATTCGTGTAAGGGAATCAAGGATGAACCAAACTAATATCTTATTGTCGAGGAGGGGTAAGAGGGATGAGGTGATTTAGTTAGTGAATGAGGGTAAAGAGAGGTTGAAATTGGATTACGTGGGCAGAGGGTCAGAAGAGAGAGGGAAGGACGAAAGGAAAGGCAAAGGAAAGGGACAGAAGGTGAAGAGGGAAAACAGAGAGGAGGGAGAGGGTATGGAGAGATTAGGGAGAGATAAGGTAGAGGAATTTGAGTGAGCGGGGAGAGTGATGGGAAACAAAAAAAAGGAGCGAGAAAGGAGAGTAGTGACAAGATCGGGAAAAATGTAAGAGCAATGAAAGTGTCAATAAATAGAGTGAGTGATGAAAATATCAAAGGTAGGAGTGACAAATGAAAAGAGAGGGAGGCGAAAAACGAAACGAGGCTGAGACGGAGAGAGGGAATGGGACGTAGATGAAGGGAGTTGGTAGGTAAAAACTGGGAGAGGAAGGGAAGCAGAGAGAAGGCGGGAAAGGAAATATGATAAAGGGATGAAGGTGGAGAGAGAGAGAGAGAGAGAGAGAGGAGGGAAAGTGATGGCACAGAGGAAGAGGTAAGAGAGAGAGGGAGGGGGGAAGGGAAAAGAGGGAGAAATTAAATCGGAAAAAAGAAGGTGGAAAGGAAAGATACTAAGAACTGACACTGAGGGTTGGAAGTCAGGGAGAAACAGAGAGGGGGAAAGAGGTATGTAGTTAGGAGGGAGACGAAAAGGAGGGAAAAAAGGAAAAGAGGAATAAGAGGGAGAAAAAAGTGAAAGGGAAGAGGGGAGGGGAAGCAGAGATGTAAAGAAGGGAGAGGGAAGGGGAGAGAGAGTGAAAAGATAAAATTATAAAAGTGAAAATGATAAAATGTGAAGGATGACACGACGATTAATACTGGTGGGAAGTGTGACGAGAGAGAGAGAGAGAGAGAGAGAGAGAGAGAGAGAGAGAGAGAGAGAGAGAGAGAGAGAGATGAATAATAAGTTCGTGTTTTGATAATAGCCCCTTCAGTCCAAAAACATATATATTATATTATTCCTGTTACTATAGTTGTTTCACCTTAATGTGGCCCAGATATTCGTCCTTCTTCGGCTTCCTTTGCGTATCTTCATGGCAAAGATAATGATACGGCATCACATCCTTTTCATAGCACTTATTCATGATTAGCAGTGTGTTCTACTGCTAATCTAATGCTACAACAGAGTATTCAAGATGGAGTGATGGCAGTTTTAGGCGACTTGAGGTGCCTGGATCCACTGTCTGACTCTCTTCTTCTTCATTTCTGCAACATTCGCGGCCTTTCCTCTAACTTTCGTTCTGTTGAGCACCACCTCTCCTCCTCTAAACCTCACCTTCTTTTTCTAACGGAGACTCTGCTGTCTGAGGCAACTGACAGCAAACCCTTTTCTGTATCCTCCTACTTTCTCTATACTCATTTCAAAGCCAAAGGTGGCTGTTGTGTATATATACGCAACGACTTATCTTGCTCTCGTGTTCCTGAACTCGATTCTTCTGAATTCTCTACACTCTGGCTTCGGCTTTCCTGTCATTCTCTGACTAAATATATCTGTGCTGTTTACTTATCCCCTAATTCTACTGACTATCAAAAATTCTTCGACTATCTTACTTCTACGATGGAACACATTCTATCCATTTCTCCTTTTTCTGAAATCTCCATTCTAGGAGATTTCAATGTTCACCACCACCTTTGGCTCTCTTCTCCTTTCACAGATCCACCTGGTGAACAAACCTACATCTTTTCTAGCCTTAATGACCTAGAGCAGCTTGTACAGCACCCTACCCGTATCCTTGACCGCCTTGGAGAGAGCTCCAACATACTTGACCTCTTCCTCACAACTAATCCTTCTGCTTACTCTCTTAATCTTTTCTCTCCGTTGGGCTCCTCCGATCACAACCTTATTACCTTAACCTGTCCTATCACTCCGGTACGGCCTGTGGACCCTCCAGGGAAACGTCGTCTGTGGCATTTTGGAGCCGTGGACTGGGAGGCCTTCAGGCAGTACTACTTTGTTTTTCCCTGGAATGATTATTGCTTCCATGGCCAGGAGCCATCTGAGTGTGCCTTGTGCATTACGGAAGTTATTCTCTCGGGCATGGAAGCATACATTCCTTTCTCATACCCTTTGACTAACGCAAGAAAGCCTTGGTTTAATCACGCTTGTTCTAATGCTGTCCGCAACAAGGAGAGGGCCTACGAAAGGTACCAGAGCCAACCCACCCCTGAATCACATCATCTTTACGTTTCTGCCCGGAACCGTGCTAAGTCTGTTCTTCGCTCTACTAAAAATAATTTCATCCATACTAAATGCTCACAACTCTTCAACTCGAATTCTTCCCGCTCCTTCTGGCACCTTGCCAAAAATCTTTCTAACAACTTTACCCCATCATCCTTCCCTCCTCTTTTCTACTCTGATGGTTCTGTAGCTATTTCTTCTACTGAAACAGCAGATCTCTTCGCACAGACTTTCTCCTCCAATTCCACCTTAGACGATTCCGGTGCTGTTCCTCCATCACTATCCCCCTCTGACTTCCTCATGGCTGACATTAAAATTTCTTCAGTTGATGTATTTTCAGCCATCACTGGCCTCAGTACTAACAAGGCATATGGGCCGGATGGGGTCCCTCCTGTTGTTCTCAAGAACTGTGTTTCTGTGCTTACACACTGCCTTGGCAAACTCTTTCGCCTTTGTCTGTCAACTTGTACCTTTCCTTCTTGCTGGAAGTTTGCTCTCATTCAGCCAGTCCCAAAGAAGGGTGACCACTCCCAACCCTCCAACTATCGTCCAGTTGCTTTAACGTCCTGTATTTCAAAAGTTTTCGAGTCAATTCTCAATAGAAAAATTTTAAGGCATCTTTCCTATCACAACCTTCTTTCCGATAGTCAGTATGGGTTCCGTCTGGGATGCTCCACTGGCTATCTTCTCACCTACCTTTCAGACTCCTGGTCATCCTCCTTTCGGGACTTTGGCGAAAGCTTTGTCATTGCACTTGACATCTCAAAGGCTTTCGATCGAGTCTGGCATAAATCTTTAATTTCCAAACTGCCCTCCTACGGTTTCTATCCTTCTATCTGCGCCTTCATCGCTAGCTTCCTTTCTGGTCGTTCTATAGCCGCTGTTGTAGATGGCTATCGTTCTCCTAGATCTATCAACAGTGGTGTTCCTCAGGGCTCTGCCCTATCACCAACTCTCTTCCTTTTATTCATCAATGATCTTCTAAGCTGTACCTCTAACCCTATCCACTCATACGCTGATGACTCCACCCTTCACCTTTCCATTCGGTTCCCGCAACGCCCATCTCAACAGTTACTTCAACAAACAAGGGATGAGGCTATGGCACACCTAATGTCTGACTTGGCTCGTATCTCTGATTGGGGTAAAAATAATATGGTTGTTTTTAATGCATCTAAGACTCAGTTCTTACACCTATCAACCCGACAAAATCTTCCACAGGTATACCCACTAATGTTTAATAATATTCAGCTTAATCCTGCATCATCCTTGAACATGCTTGGGATTTCATTTACTCGTGACTTATCTTGGAAAGATCATATTATATCTCTTGTAAAATCTGCTTCCAAGAGATTGGGTGTGCTAAACTGACTCCGCTCTTTCTTTACCCCAGCACAATTGTTGACTCTATACAGGGGTTTTATCCGCCCCTGTGTGGCGTACAACTCTCATGTGTGGGGAGGCTCCCCACATACAGCTCTTCTCAATAGGGTGGAGTCAAAGACTTTTCGTCTCATTAACTCTCCTCCTCTTACTGACTCCCTTCAACCTCTGTCTCTTCGCAGCACTGTTGCATCTTTATCTCTTTTCTATCGCTACTTTAATGGTCACTGCTCCTCTGAACTGTCTGCTTGCATTCCTCCACCTCTAAGACGGGCGTGTAGCACCCGTCTGGCAGCAAACTCTCATCCCTTTTCTGTCCAACTCTCTAATGCAAGAGTTAACCGTTACTCCCAGTCTTTCATTTATGCAACAGGTCAGCTCTGGAACTGTCTCCCTCTGTCTGTATTTCCTGCTGCCTATGATCTCCAGTCTTTCAAACG
This sequence comes from Coenobita brevimanus, assembly GCF_032717465.1. Classification (NCBI taxonomy): domain Eukaryota; kingdom Metazoa; phylum Arthropoda; class Malacostraca; order Decapoda; family Coenobitidae; genus Coenobita; species Coenobita brevimanus. Next base: position 12,170,141 of record NC_136955.1, on the reverse strand, counting down.
CAGTGTGTCCAGGCATCTCAAAATGATCGGATCCTGAATTTGGCTCTCTATTGTATTTTGTTTTTCTCTTTGAGGGAACTGTTACTGCGGGCTCATGGCCTTTGGTTCCTTCTTTCTCGCATAAAAAAAAAAAAAAGAATAGGGTATAGACTATTACACCGAGCAATGAGAGCTGCATGGTACTAATTGGATTACTACTCTCACGCTCCTATGATTAATCCTTTACCGAACTTAAGCATTTACCTTTAGCCAAAATAAAACAGTAGGGTTGACGGGACAATGGGAGAGTTAATGGAGACAGCAGTTACACTTTTAGGCTCCTCTGACGCACTCTTAGCTCTGTATAATCGTTGGTGCCCAAATATAAGCGATGACCCAGAGTGAAAGGGATAACAAGGAATTAATCTACCCCTCCTGGAAGAAAATTGTATCGTAAGGTTAACAAAATAGTTCTCAGCAACCAGGAATTAAATAAAACGTAATTGGAGTGAAGGAATGAGGAGACAAAGGAAAATGAATAAAGAAATGTCAAAGGAAGACGTGAAGTAATGGTTAAAAAGGAATAAAAGAGAATATAACATGAGATGGGAGAATACGGTGAATGTGAGGAATAGCGAGGAAGGACAGAGGCGATAATGAAAAGAATGGAGGATGGATAAAGGTGAGAGGGAAAGAGTGGAGTGGTATGAAGGCTAAGAGAGAAAGAGGACGAAAAAATAAGAGGGAGAAGACTAGAGGAGGAAGACGTGAAAATGAACAAGAGGGAGAGAGAGAGAGAGAGAGAGAGAGAGAGAGAGGACCACTCAGACGCAGCAGTATTTACGACACTAGAAAATGAATGAGAAACAGAACATCATCATCATCATAATCATCAGCAGCAGCACCAGCAACATTATCACCATCACCATCATCACCAACATTTTCATCACTGTCATCGTGATTATCTTCATCAAAATCACCACCATACCATCATCATGATCATCATCATCGTATCGTCATCACAGTCACCATCATCATCATCATCGTCATGGTCCACTCCGTCATTATCGTCATCCTTTACCTCCTCCTTTTCATCATCATCATCATTAGTAGCAGCAGCAGAAGCACTACCATCATCGCAAGTCACCATCTTCAGTTCATCATCACTCTTACCGTCATCATCATCATCACCGTGACCATCATCATTATCATCGTCATCATCATCAGTGCCAGTACCGTCATCGTCATCTATATCCTCCTCATCCTCATCCTAACCATCATCAACAACATCGTTAATAGCAGCGGCAACAACACCGTCGCCACTATCGTCAGTACCATCACCATCAGTGCAACCACCATCATCATTAGTGTCACCATCATCAGCGTCATCATCACCATCACCGTCATCATTATAACCTTCACCTTCATAATTGTCTTTGGGATAAAGACATCTTTCTCTCTAAACAAAAGAAGGACTGGCACGATGCAGAATTATGAAAATGAAAATAAAGAGCTCTCAATATCAACTAAAAAGAACCAAACATTATTCACTCATTATTCAGCCACCAAACTGAAGTAGCATTGGTGTGTATATATCTATATATATATATATATATATCTATATATATATATATATATATATATATATATATATATATATATATAAATAACAGAAGAAGGAAAAACAATTGAAAAAAAAAAAAAAAGCCATACACCAGATTACTGGCATCCTCAGTTCATAAAAAAATCTGTAAGTGTTGGACTTGAACAGCTGTAGGTTGAAGTCTGGGGGGAAACAACTCTGGGGAAGCGAGTTCCAGAAAGATGCAGTTCGGGGAATAAAAGAATTCTGACAGGCATAAGTTCTGCAATATGGCTGTGTGACAGTCCAGTCATGAGCTCTACCAGATGCCCGTGTAGCACAAGGGAAGGCATGGAGAGGTGGCACAATGGACGCAACTTCGTCTGAGCATTTGCAATGAAAGTATCTGTAAAATAATGCGAGGGAGGCAACATTCCTTCTTACTTGTAGGGGAGGTAGTTTATTTATAATAGCAGGGTTACTAGCAATTCCAACAGATTTGTTCTGAATTTTGTCTAGTTCTTTTAGTGCAGCCTCTCGTCATCCATTCCACAAGGGAATGCAAATGCGTCATATCATAATAAAATGAGTAACCAATGATTAACAGCTAAGTGTTATTTCCCTAGTTTGAAGAAGTTACGAGTTCTCAACTCCATTGCTTTCCTGAATCATTATTTCTGCTTCTAACCACTCTACGTATTTCACGAACATTCCTCAATAATCCTACTTACTCTAGCCACTCCGGTTACTTGCCATACTCATACATACGTTAATGTGAGTAATAACACTTCTTCATGCAGTCCTTGCTGTTTCTTCAATCAGATCCTCCGTTTGGTATCAAGGCCTTCCTATGACCTGCCACCTTCCCTTCCTGTGCAGGCTGCGCAGTTACCTCTTTTCTGTTGCTGCAACAAGATAAATAAACTCTCTAACAATTTCAAGTCTCTCTCCATTCGCCAGAACATCACAGAGAGATATCCATTCCCTTAGCAACCATCACTTTGTTTTTTAACTAAAGTTCCAAACACGACGCTCACAGAAATTCACACAACTCTGCATGAATCTGCAAAGCTTCCATTCTCTGTTGGCAAACAATGCAGCATCATTTACATACACACCAACTAAGCTCTAACTTCCTTCTTTTAATAATAACTCCACTCCTCTCTCCAACTCGAGCTTTAGCCTCTCTCATAACCCCGTCTATATATAACCCTCTATTGAGTTGCCATTAGAACATCACATACCCTTTCATCACTCAAATTCTGATTCTGAAGCACCTACTTTGACCATTAATAATTCTAACAGCAGTCCAAAACTTCCCAGCCACATCTTATGTACGTAGAACCCTCCATAATCATCCCATTAGTATCTTGCCATATGTTTCATCCAGATGCATAATCAAATGCCTGGCAGTTCTTCTCTCTTGCTTTTTGCACTGTGTTTCTTTGTGAAAATATATGATTCACACAGCCCCTGCCACTTGCTCTGTCTGTCATTTGTCAAATGTTCCCAAATAGTATTCCCCTACCTTCTTTGCAATTCTTCATCCATTCGCCTTTCCAACAACAATCATCAGACGTATATGGCCATAATTTCAGAACTCACTCGACCACTTATATTTTTGCACGGAGGGACTATCAAACTCTTGCGAGGCACTGGCGCAACTCCATTCTTGCAAGCTCTCTACAAATTACCAATAAACATGTAGTTTCATTCCTCACTTTTCACTACATGCGTTCATCTTTGCATTATACCTCATCAGTAGCTGATGCCATTCCCAATCCCCTTCAGTCTTTTCACTGCATCCTTCAGTTTTGTCAATTTTACATTTCTGATACAACATTCCCTCACTGCTTCCCACCAGAATCAGTCATCTATATTACCACCCTGCTCTGATCATTCCCAAACATTTGTCTTCCAGTATGTTACATATATTTAGTATAATACTGTTTTCCACTCATCCCTCACATTTTCATTTTCTCTGCCCCTGTTTGTACATTTTCGTGTCTCATTCCAAAATAATTTCCAAATTTCAAAGTAAATTACATTCATTTCTCTTCCTGGATCATCAATAACCTCTCTTTTTTTGTTGTTTTTTATTTACTGCCTTTGACTAAACTCTTCAAGTGTTTCTTACTCATATTTTACTCCCTCCCTCTTTCATTTAAGTCTCTTTCTTGCATCCAACATATCCACTTCCTTCTGTTTTCTTCCACTGCTCTTTTGACTTCCACATCCTACAAAGCAGTACCACTTTTGCTAGAGTCTACCCTTACAACACCACACACATCTTTAAAATTCATAACTAAGCATTCCGTTTACTTTCTCCATAAAGTTTCAATATCAATTTACACCTATTCATGAACCTAACACCTCCTCTGCCTTTAACTGGTTTTAATCTAACATTGTTTTTCAGTTTCTTCACTTATAATATCTCTCTCTCTCTCTCTCTCTCTCTCTCTCTCTCTCTCTCTCTCTCTCTCTCTCTCTCTCTCTCTCTCTCTCTCTCTCTCTCTCTCTCTCTCTCTCTCTCTCTCTCTCTCTCTCTCTCTCTCAGTTATACCTTGATACCGTGATTATATACTCATACAAACCTCTGTATTGGTCTCCCTTCACATTTAAGTCAACGCCAGTCCCAAACATCATTCTGTCTAGATGCAAGTAGTCAGTCACTGGCCTTTCCATATTCCTTTCATGTTTTTTACCATATATGTTCAATAAGTGTGTCACTTGGAATATCAGTTACTAAAGCATAATCTTGCTTGACACATGACCTTCAGTCTCTGTCCAATATAGTCCTCCTCTGACACTCCAAAAAGCTCATTACATCTTTTACAGAGAGTGTAGGTTCTCCCAGTCAAGTCAGTTCTAGGCAAACAATCATTAACTCCAGGACCTCTTGTCTGTCACTCTTTGTAGTTATTTCAAAGCCTGTACTTCTCTTTCTCACCCCTGTCATTGCATGGTGTATACCGAGTCAACAGTATTACTTTTACCATCTCTGAAAAGACTCCAGAATACTCCCAAGAAAGAAGACATGAGTGAAAAGACCACAAGAGGCAATGACCACAAGCAAACAACCAGCTAAGTAATTTTCTCAAAACTAGAGAGAGAGAGAGAGAGAGAGAGAGAGAGAGAGAGAGAGAGAGAGAGAGAGAGAGAGAGATGGATAAGATGGATGTTGGTGGAGCGAGGACAAGCAATGGTGCGGGACGTATGAGGTGGGGCGGCAATATTGCTCGGTGGAGGGGACTAAAATGTTTGGCCGTAAATGGAGGGGTAAATTGCGGGCCTGAAAATGTTGTGGGGAGAGGAAAAGGGAGAGATATAAGCTTCCTTACTACGATATCGTTGTTTTTATTTATATTCTGGTGAGGTAGTTATGGTTGCAGCGTGATGGCGTCTATGTTGTTATTATCGTCCGCCTTTAGAATGCGGAGCGATACTGTTGTTGCCTGCCTCTGTGTGTGTGTGTGTGTGTGTGTGTGTGTGTGTGTGTGTGTGTATCTGCTCCCATTACATCTCACGAACGGCTTGAGCTATCAACAGGGTATGAGCTATTCAGGGTATCAAAATATGGCCAAAATCTTGGACGAGTTCGAAAATGGGAACTCGGGATCAACGTCAAGGTCACCAAAATGGCCTCCAAAGGTCAACTAGTTTCTATCCCCCGCTTTTAGCACCATTATATCTCATTGACGGCTTCAGCCATCAACATGAAACCTTCAGGGTATCAAGCTTTGGCCTAAATCTTGGACTTGGCCAACAGCATATTCTGGCGGGCGATTAGCATTCGTATCCCGAATGATTTTCTTTCATTATAATATTATTATTATTATTATTATTATTATTATTATTATTATTATTATTATTATTATATCTACATTATCAATATTACAATTATTATTATTAATATTATTCTATATTATTATTTTTATTATCATCATCAATTATTATTATTATTATTATTATTATTATTATTATTATTATTATCATTATTATCTATTGTCAGTCCCCTCAATCCCGCAAGGGGTGGTCACAAACAATAACCTCCGCGTCGCCCTGTTCCGTGTCATGTCACTGCCTTCCCCTCCTGCTCACACCTTCTCCTGTGTACCTCTCCATTCCATTCCTCCATCACATAATCGGTCTCCTCCTCCCTCTCCCCTCCTCCACTTCACTCACATACATTCTTCTCGTTCGTCTCTCCCTCTCCACCACCTCAATGTATTTCTCCTAACGCTTTCTATTACATCTACAGCCACACCACAACGTTCCTTCACTTCCTCATCTGCCAGTCTGTCCCTTCATGTAACCCCTCATTCTCCTCTCAAATAACTCATTTCCACTGCTCTCACTCTTGATTTGAGTTCTTCCAGCAAAGTCCAAGCTTCACTTCTGTACGTTAGAGCTGGTATCACAGTACTATCATGCAGCGTCTTTTTACTTCCATTCTCACTTCTCTATTTCATATTACTGCTTTCAAAGATCCCGCAACCTTTCTCCCTTGTTGCACTCTTTCAAGCATTTCATCCTCCAAATTTCCATCCTTAGTCATCACACTACCCAAGCACTTAAATGCACTCACGTTTTAAATTTCATCATCCAACCTCACTGTGCAGTTCATTCAGTGACTTCATTTCTCTAGAACACCGTAACTTTACTCTTCCCAACATTCACCATTAGATTCCGTTTCTTACACACTCTCACAAAATGATTCACCAAGCCTTGCGGTTCCCCTTCGTCTTCGTTTAACAACAGAGTATCATCTGCAAACAATACTACAGGAAGTTTTCTAACTCTGCCCTCTCTCATTAGGGCCACTCCAACATCCATTGCTCTACCTTGCATAATTTTTATAACCCCATCCATATACAGACTGAACAAGCATGGAGACATGACATATCCCTGTTTCAATCCAACATTCAAATAGAAAAATTCACTCAAGTTCGCTATCTACACTCACTGCAGCCTTAGCACCCCCACACATACTCTTCACGGAATTCAGCAATTTCCTATTTACTCCATATATTTTTGGTATTTTCCACGTTCTATGTCTATCCATCCTGTCATCTGCTCTCTGCAAATCCAAGAAGGCAGCACACAACTTCTTTTCGTTCTATAGAAACTTTTCCACTACAGACCTAAGGATGAACATTTGACCTACAAAACCTCTGCCCTTCCTAAAACCTCCCTGTTCTTCTCCAACTAGTTCTCTTATTTCCCTAACTAAGTATCCTACCATAGACTGCCTCTTACACTAAGAAGACAAATGCCCCTATGGTTACCAGACACTTTTTTTCCCCTTTTCCTTGTACAGGGGAATAATTATACCTGATAACCAATCCTCCGCGACTCTACCTTCCTCCCAGGCCAATCTGCACATCTTCCACATCTATTCTACTACTATCTCTCCCCCATGCTTCAGTATTTCACCACACACTCCATCAATTCCTGGGGCTTTCCCCATTTTTACTTCATTTATTGCTTCTGCTGCTTCCATCCTACTGATCTATTCCTCTCTTCTCACCACTCTCCTTCTCCCAGCCATTCCCCAGACACTTATACTAGCATTACTTTCATCCTCTATGTTTAACGGTTCCTTTAAGGGTTCTTTACATCTGCTTCCTTTTTTTTTCTCTCTCTCTCTTCTCCACAATCAATCTACCATTTTTATCTCTCACTCCCCTGTGAACTTCTTCATCTCCCTAAGTCTCTTTACCTTGCACCAGAACCTTTTCTTACATTTCCTCCACTTAACGTTCACATTCCTTCAAAATTCCTAATCCACTCTCTTCTTACTCTCTCTTACTGATCTGTCCACTTCTCTTTTCCTCTCTACATATAACTTTCTCTTCCCTCTCTCAACTTCCTCCATGTCTCTGCCTCCCATCCACTCACTATATGGTTTCGTTTGCTCCACTACTTGCCTCATCTCTTCATTCCACCATGCTGTTCGTTGCACTCCTTTATGTCTTTTTTTCACCCCACAAACCCCTTCACATGCTGCACAGATTTCTTGTGTAAAAATCTTGCACATCCCTTCCACCTCCCCCATCTGCTCCAAATCATATTTACCCATTCGCTCCTCATCTTCTTCCTCACATTCTGGCGTTTTTCTATCCTCTTGCAACCTTTCTACCCTCCTTGTATGGACTGCAACAACTCCTGTCCTTCCCTCCTCCTATTCCTCCACTGGACTTGACCTTTGACTTTCACCACCACCACGTGGTGGTCAGAAAGTCCACTCCCCAACCTCTGTATGCCCTTGCATCCTTTACGTATCTTCTTATTAGGTCATCCACACACACACATAGCATTGCCTTCCTTCATTCAGTTCACAGGCCACTCATCTCATCATTCATGTACACCCGTAGATCATTTATTGCCTAAAGTGGGTATTGGTTATCACCAACCCCCTTCCCGCACAAATTCCTCTAGAGCACTGCCATTCTTATCCACTTCTGCAGGCACACCCCACAAACCAACTACTCCATCCACCTTCACATTTCCTTCATTTCCATTCATATGTCAAATCAAAAACATAAAATTCCTCTCAAACTTTTTCATGCACGCTGAGCCGCTCCACATTTGCCCAGAACTCTAACTCTGCTTGCACGATCTTGGGTTAGAGCATACACGCACAGAATCGCCCATGTTTGTATTATTATTATTATTATTATTATTACTCTTCCATCCTTCTTTCCTTCCATCCTCTTCTGTCTTTCTTTCCTTCCATCCTCTTCTGTCTTTCTTTCCTTCCATCCTCTTCTGTCTTTCTTTCCATCATTCTTTCCTCTTCCTTCTATCTGTGGGTGACCCTACACTAAGTGACAAGCCAAATGGTTTCCTGTACACCAGGAAACCATTTACTACGCTGGGTGATAACCATATAACCAGATTTTGGCGCCTGGTGGTTTAGTGAGTAATTACGGCTCTCCAGTCGGATCGAGCCGGTGAAGGTTTATATCCAAGGGAAGATTGGAGTTTATTGCTCACGTAATGCCACTCAGGGATGAGTGAGGCTGGTCACTCTCATCTCAAATGTCAGGACCAACTTGCCTAGCCCCTGGCTCTTACGCTTCTCATGGGGCAATGTAGGATTGGATGATGGATGGATGGATGGATTATTATTATTATTATTATTATTATTATTAATACTTGCGCATAGAAAGGGGAGACCAAATATATTACTTACCCTAATTGTGTAACTCCCTCTCGACCTCACTCACTGAATTACTGCACACACATGAAGAAAGAGGTCCAGACTTTATGGAAGGAGTTTTAGTAAAATGAAATTTCGCATAATGGTCGACCTCCCATCGGACCAGGTTTCAAGCAAGGTGGGACCCCTGAGGACCGCCACTCATAGGGATGATGGCCCAGGTGTTCCTCCCAAAACCGCTAAGCACGGACAATGGTAAAGCTTCTCTCGCCCCGGATTATATTCGTGATGGGCCACTCCCCCTCCCCACCCCACCCCCATGGCCTTAGCTAAAGTTATACACTGTCGAAGTCTTTTACTGAAGAACATGAACTTCTGCAGGTTGGTGGATGTTCACCCCAGCCGCGTTTTGGGAAAGGATGGAACCACAGAAGATCGCCTCTCACGAGGGAGGGGACCGCCCTTGGGGATCCTGGCAAAGCCATTATATACGGCCATTGTTTTCAGTTAGGAACCAAAATTTTGCAGAGTGGTAGGCGTTTACGTCTGCCACGTCTTAAGCAGAATAGGACCTCCAATTACCACCCCAACGATCGGGTTGTGCTGGCCGTTCCCAAGGTGCGGGGAAAGGGGGGGAATGCCATAGTTTTTTACCCAAGGACACGAAATTTTGCTTAGTAGTAGATCTTTGCTGGGGCCACGTTTTAGGCAAGTTAAGACACCTAAGCCATCTCCCAGGAGTGGGAAGGGCAGTTCCCTGGCGTGCTGGCAAAAGCCTTTATGCACGGTCGTAATTTTCAACCTGGGAACACAAAATTTTGCATACTGGTAGACATCCATACCGACCAAGATTTAAGCATGGTAGGGCCACTAATGGCCACCCTTCACGCGGGAAGAGACTGCCATCAGGGGGGATATTGCCATAGTATTTATGTAGACACACGGTGTTTTGCACAGTGTTAGACAGCCTCTTGGAACAGTGTCTATAACGCGTGGGACACTCGGGATTTGCCCTTCCACCTCCCTCGTAGAAATATTTTTTTCGCTTACAATATTGCAGAGGTAGGTGCAGCTATCAAAGGTTTCCGTTGTCGTGTTATTGTTATTGTTCGTAGTAGTAGTACTTGTAGTGTTTCACTCTTGAGAGGTATCAGCATCTGTTGGTTATTTATTTATTTTTTGTCTCCGGATGATTCTCAGCGTTTTGGGGGAACTTCTCTAATTGGCGGGGTTAGATACAGATTTCATTCACGTTTTCCACAACGAGGGGAATCTCCAAACATTGTTGATTTTCCAGGGGTAAGATGGCGTCCTCGTCCTGAAGGGTTATGTCATATATGGCGATTTTTTCTTCTACACAGTTTGACGTGTGAGAGAGCCTGCAGTGTGTTGGTGCATGTACCCAACTCACGAATGGAAGGGCCGGAGATCGACACTTGGGCTGGTCTGAGTCTTGAAAAACGTTTGTGTCATTCTTGTCTCTGTCCATCCAGATGTTCATTTGAGGACCTTGAGTTTACATAGGACTACTGCAGGTCATATTCTAAGGACAGATTGTGGCTTAGCAAAATTGGCTGTCTGCCTTAATGGACCTCGTACAGTCCATAGACATCTATCATCTTTCTTCTTACTGGTGCTGGAGAGGGACGCCTTCACGAGCAGGACTGATGTAACTAGTCGGTTCCACTGCTCGGTTATACGTACGCTCTTTAATTTCCTGCCTATCCCCTAAAAGCACGATGGTAGACTGGAGGAGGTCGACAACTTCAACCTGCAGTCCACCGGGTTTATTTTCAGATGAGTCTGGGGTTTTAACTACTACTATGCTGCTTCTTAATTGCGCTGTAAGACGCAAGAGCGCGTATTCGCAAACAAACCCATGATCATTTTCCAGTTCTAACTCCGATTTGTTATTGGAAGAAGAACACTCTAACATGAAAAGATTCTACATCCTCATTCATTTGCTTACTTGCTAACAGAAATTATAGTTGCAGGAAGGAACAAATTGTTAGTTTGTGAATCCAGGTTGTTAGTTTGTGGAAGCGGTGCCTTGGACAGTAGTACCAGTAGCAGCTGCAACCCTAGGCGTACCTAAACGTGAACCCGGTGGACTGTTGGCTGAGACTGAGCTCCCCCTGCAGTTCTTCATCTTCCTTTCGGGGGATAAGTAGGCAGCTGAAGGACGTTTGTATAACTGGGCAGCGAGAGAGCTCGGTTATACATGTGCCACCACATAAAGGCGTCCCTCTCCAGCATCCCACACTCCAGCACTGGTGTCTGGGATGTGATTTACGAACTAACTTACAAGCGAATTTCTCCCATAACTTAGATTTGTTTTAGCAAAAGATTTACAGAGAGAAAATAGCTAATTTCTCCCATATGCCTTGTTCTTTCTGCAGTAAAAATCCTTACGTAAGAGAGGAATTTCATCATATGGATGGGGTCGTAAAGGAGGTACAAGGTAGGGCAGTGGATGTCGGGGTGGCCCTAATGAATGAGGGTGAGATTTGGAAGCTTCCGGTGTTGCTGTTTGCTGATGATACAGTATTGTTGAGTGAAGATGAATGGGAGTTGCAAGGTTTGGTGAATGAATTTGGGACAGTGTGTAGGAGGAGGAAGCTGAAAGTTAATGTAAACAAAAGTAAAGTTATGGTGTTTGAGAGGAATGAAGTCACAGAGTGTGCAGTGAGGTTGGATGGTGAGGATATGGAGAATGTGAGTGCATTCAAGTACTTGGGTAGTGTGATGAGTAAGGATGGAACTTTGGGGGATGAAGTACGTGAAAGGGTACAGCAGGGAAGGAAGGTTGTTGGCACACTGAAAGCAGTGATGAGAAATAGGGAGGTGAGTATGGAAGTTAAGAAGTCACTGCATGATGGTATTGTGATCCCTACCCTGACGTATGGAAGCGAGGCGTGGACCTTGCAAGAGGGGAACAAGTCAAGAGTGAGAGCAGTGGAAATGAGTTACTTGAGAGGAGCATGTGGAGTGACATGGAGGGACAGGTTGACGAATGAAGAAGTGAAGGAACGTTGTGGGGTAGATGTGGATGTGGTTGAAAAGATTAGGAGAAATACACTGAGGTGGTTTGGACATGTGGAGAGGATGGAGAATGAAAGACTGACTAAGAGGGTGTATGTAGGTGAGGTGGAGGGAGGGAGAGGGAGGGGTAGACCGAGGATGAGGTGGAGGGACGGAGTTGAGAGGTATATGAGGGAGGGGGGGGTGAGTTGGGGGGAGGGGAGTCAAATGGTGGGTGACAGAGTGACTTGGAGGCGTTTTGTCTGCGGCCACCCTTTGCGGGATTAGGGCGTCGGGCTATAGATAGATAGATAGGGATTTTTTTTCTTTGTTAAGGAAGAGCTACAAAACCAGGATGCAGAGACCTTCCATTCTTCCTGTTCTTCCTATAACCCAAAATGTGAGTTGCGACGGGGAATCCTAAGTTTGTGAATCCGGAGACTGATTACTTTATTGTCGTTGTGGTTCTTACAGAAGTTATTCAATTTATACCATCACAACATCAATACAGCCCCCAAAATTGTATATTAACCCGTCCCTTTTTCACCCTCACCATCCCATCAACCCATTCCTCTTTACCTCTCCCATTTACCCACCCCCATCAACCCACTTTTCTTTACCCCTCCCATTCATTCCACCACATCAACCCATTTCTCTTTACTCCTCCCTTTAATTTCACCCCCTCATCTCATTCTTCTGTACCCCTCCCATTCGTCCCACTCCATCAACCCATTTCTCTAACCCATCCCATTCATCCCACCCCATCAACCCAGTTCTCTTTACCTGCCTGATTCATTCCACCCCACCAACCTATTTGTCTTACCCATCCCATCCATTCCACCCATTAACTCATTTCTATTACCCATCCCATCCATTCCATCCCATTAACCCATTTATCTACCTGTTCCATTCACTCCAGACCATCAACCCATTTCTCTCTACCTGCTCCATTCAGTCCACCTAACTAACCCATTCCTCTTACCCACTCCATCCATTCCACCCCATCATTTCTCTTTATTCCTTTCATTTCATTCCTGTGGCTCACTCTCTGTTGCTTAAAGCCGTCAGCCACTAACTGGAATTGAATACTTGACGCGGGATTCTTAAACATACAATCGATTTTCTGCCGTAACTTGAACTTGTACTTGCAGGAACGACAAGAAAGTAGAGGACCAAGTCTTCCCATATCTCCAGCTCCTCCAACAAAAAGCAAATGTCTGCTACGGAGGAAAAACTGTCGTAGGTTATATCTGTATTGTAAGGGAAGGCCAAGGAAAGAAGAGTGTAGAGTATTCCCAGATCTCAAGGTAAAAAGAAATCTTACTTATATACAACAGGGATTCGACTGTAGGTATGATCGAGTATCCCATCCTTTATTTGTTATTAATATGAATGGGTTAAATACAGACAGTATTAGCACTCTCAGACTCTCGTATCCACTCTCACGCCAACAACAACAACAACAAAAAAAAAAAGCGTTTACTGGAGTAGTATATTTGCGCAAAATGGAAGGAAAAAGTCCTTGAATGGACCCCATTGGAAGGCCACAAGAGTAAGGACAGTGGAAATGAGTTACCTGAGAGGGACATGTGGAGCTACGTGGAGAGACAGACAAACACATGTGGAAGTAATGGAGAGTTGTTGTGCTGATGTGGACGTGATTATAAGCGCTAAGATGATCTGGCCACGTAGAGAGGATGGAAAATGAAAAATTGACTAGGAGAGTGTATGACTGAGTGAAGGCGGAAGAGGTTTAGGAAAAGGAGGAGGAAGAGGAGGAGGAGGAGGATAGAGAGAGAGAGAGAGAGAGGGGGGGGGAGGAGGAAATCCTGGAGACAAGCAACCGTACTCTCAGGACTCACAGCTACTGATATAAAAAGTTCTCAAGCTTTCCTGGGTGGAGTTTAAAATAAAGTACTGCCTGCTTTTTGAGACACACTAAACCTTTTGCCACTGGAGTGAATATCGTTTTATTTTATTTTACCTTTTCATTCTTGATCCAGGCAGACACCTTCCTCCTGATTTGGGAACATAGTTTAGGGAACAACATAGCAGGATTCTAGCCTTTGGTTCCATCTTGTGTGCATAAAAAGACCCAACGTCATCTTTCAGCGGCCATAGGGGTAGCATCATATCAAACGAACACAGAATCGTCCTCGGGCTTTAGGGGTTAAAAAAATCTGAATTCCTCTCACTACATAACCATCTGTCGGTTCCCGGAAACCATCACTAACTCTGATTAGCGTCTGTCAGAAAGTCAATCCGGTTAGCCGCCGACACGACAACGGTTAAATCAATTTGTCAGACATCAGAATAATTCACCATATCCATAATGATAATTACACTGGCTCGATAAACCATGGTGAGTGAGTTGAGCGTTTTCCTATTTGGTGTCATGTTCTTTATAGTTTAACCTCGTCACTGCGATTATGTCTGCTTTGTACTATCTTTTAACAGAAAAAATGTATTTATTTTGTGTGGATGATACTTTCCGAACTGATGAGTTTGATGCAGACCTCAGCAAACCTCTCATCAAACTTAATGCACACAGCAACTTACCATATGTCTCAGTATTGCACATGCACTGCCACACTGCACACAAATACACATATCGTGCTGCCACACCTCGCTGCCGCACACCACTGCCACACCTTATTCCGGTACCTCACACTGCCACACTAAACACTGCCTTCCCATACTGCCGCACCCCATATTGCCAAACCTCACACAACACCTCATATTGCCATGCGTCTCACTGCCATACCTCACACTACCACACCCTAAACAGAACTCCCGCTGCCGTACCTTACACGTACATTGGCTCACTTCATACACACCACACACTGCCACATGTCACACGTCCTTACCTTACACTGCAACATCTCACACTGCACACTTCAACACCTCAATCAGATCTCAAACACTACCCAAATCCACCACAACTCACATGACCACACCTCACACTGCCTCACCCCACACTGCAACACCTTAGCCAGACCTCATGCACTGCCACACTCCACACCCTCCACACAACTCACATGGCCATAGTTCACACTGCCACGCATCACATACACTCCGCCACAACTCACACTGCCACACTTCACACATTCCATCACATATCACAATGTCGCACTTCACACACTAAACCACAACTGACACTGCCACACTTCACAAACACTGCCATAACTCATTGCACTGCCACACTTCACACACACTCCCACAATTCACACTGCCACAAGTCATATATTCCACCACAACTCACACTGTCACACTTCACACACTAAACCACAACCCGCACTGCTACATTTCGCAGTGAATGTTGGGAATTTGAAACTTTCTCACAATCCCCCTGAGGTCCAGTCAATTTCTGAGGCGACCCACCATTATTGACTCTACTCATACTCGGTCGCAGCTTTGGCACGTCTCTTATTAAGCTCTCTATTTTTATCTTTATCTCTGCCAGTAAGAGTTATGTTGAATTCCTGGATGCTTATTTTATTTAATTCTTATGGTAAGTTGGAATGTCGATAGAACCTTTCACTTCTTGAATTTGATTACATTTTTTTTCATTTTATTCTTGGTATTCCTAGACGATTTGTTTTCACCCAACGACAGACTCGTCAAACTGGTGGGGTTAGATATAGCTCCCATTAACCCCTTCACCAATAAAAGCCCCTTTATATTTAATCCAATCGTCTGGGTGTGGTCTGACAAACATTAAAATTACGTCGTACTATGAAAGGATCACCGTTCATTGTTTCTCTCTCCTCACAAATCCGTAAAAGGTCTTGGATATCTTGGGTATTCTCCAGACTCTAAGTCTTTTGTAGTTAGTTGGGGCATTCTTTTCACAATTGCATTTCTAAATATCATTCAGTTCTTCCACCATTAATCATAGGCATTTGCCATTTCTCAGAACACCTCTCAATTTCTGATCCAGTCGCAATGAAAATGGTTCGTGTGGACTCAGTGCGTGCTCCTTGTGTCAAAGTCTCTTATATGTAGTAGGAATTTCTAAACATGTTAAAAATTTCCTTTACTTAGTAGGATTTTCAGTCTAACAATGTTTGTTTTTAGGGTTAATTCCAATACATATCTAAACATTCTCTGTATTTTTATTTATCACTCTCTGTTCTTACCACTAAATTCGATGCATCTCTAACTTTTCTCTGTATTTCTGTATTATCGGCTAGTGGGAATTCTGGTGCACCACTAGATATTCTGTACATTCTACATCCTTCACAGTCGTGGAAATATTATTCATACATATGCAGAATATTACCAAATGTCATTGCCTTTGACTTCACACTCTACCGGTACGGATTTCTGCACATCTCAGGACAATCCCTGTATTTGTTAGTTTGCCACAGCCAGCACTTGTTGTGTTGAATCTGTCGTATTTATTGGGAACTTAGACACATGACATTTTTATTTATTATTATTATTATTATTATTATTATTATTATTATTATCATTATCATCATCATCTCACATTCAGTTAAAGTCTGGCATGTTTCAAGGAATTCTGTTTACTCAACATTCTTCGTTCTTGGGTACGAACATTTTTCCTACATTTCTAGAATTTTTAACAGCGTTCTCAGAACCACGAAAAACTGCATAGTTTGTGAATGCTCCTACAGAAAAAAAAAAATAAATAGTCTCTTCATATTGATTTCCTAGTGGCCAGTACAAGAACTACACCATGTGCTGATATTAATCAGTATTTAAAACTTCGTTAATCAGTAGGAATACGTATATGCTCTTTACTTATCTGTGTTCGAATATCTTTCGTTTATAAGTCAACTTATCAGCTGTGAGACTTTTGGTCTATCTTTGATTTTTCTCTCTGCTTATAACAATTTCTGCATATCTTTGAAATTCCTTTCTGTTCACTTGAAAGAATTTCGGGATATCACTTGAGCTTTCTTATTATTCATTTGTAAGACTTTCGGTATATCTGAATTTTCTCTGTTCATTTGTAAGAATATCTGTGTATATCCCATTTTTCTTTCAATTTACCTATAGTAATTTTGGTATATCTCTGAAATTTGTCCCTCTCCTTGTAATAATTTCGGAATACCTGTAACTCTGAATTCCATGTATTTGACACTGGTTCATAGAATGTTTAGTCTCACGAGGCTAATTGCTTATAACTCACATTTATTAGTAATTTTGATACTTTGTTAGTTATGCTTTCTCATTCATAGTAATCTAGACATAACTCACAATATTTTTTCCTTCCTGTTTCCTCAAAGCAATTAACGAGTAGTTACACATCCATAGGTAGGCTATTCACAATACTGTATTGCAGTTACCTACATAGTCAGCATGATTCCTGTATAGCCGGCATGGGATATTCGTTCGAAATCTCCAATATCTTTTTTTTTTTTTTTTTTTTTTACAGCTGTTAAGATATATATTGTTGTTGTTGAGTAACCCAAGTCTGTCTGGCCGAGCAGACCCATGAACCACAGCCAAGCAACTGCCCCTGTAGGGTCGTCCCATGCAGTGAAACACCATTCAGTTGCGGTAGATAGAGCCTCGCCACAGCGAGGCGTAGGGAAGAGTGTGAATGTTTGTTTCCTGGATGGACGCCACATTTGCGTCTCACAACCAAGTTAACCGAGGCACCATAGCAAGCTCAACATCACCCCGTTATAATGTTATATGGTTAGCATTCAGCGATGTAAATCGTTTCCTTTAGGATTGTCACCCACTGTACCTGTAGAGCCACCTAAAGTGGAAAAAAAAGAGCAATACATGTGACAGGAAGGATGGGACAAACAGGAAGAGGATGGCAAAGTCAGAAGAAAAAAAAAAGAGAAAAATTATTCATAATTTGTAGGAATGTGGAAGCATCTCCAAGTGTTTCCTCTTATTTTTACCTTCTCACTACGATTAGAAGACATTCCACCAATATCGGTAGTAATGTTATCTCCAGTGTTTTTTTATTTTAATATTCTCAGATTCGAAAAGAGTTTTGTCGAGTCACTGCCAGCTCCACAAATGTAGATCTCATTTTTCCTTAGTAGGAATTTCACACCTCCCAATACTCTTACTATTTTCATCTTACTTCAGATGGATTATAAACACATCTGTACATATTGTCTGCATTCATTATCTTTCATAATCAGAATGAACAGCCCCACAACTTCTCCATTTCTGAGTGTTGTTCATTTATAATTCACTCAATCAATATAACAATGAACCGTTGTCTGTGTCAGGGTTTAACCAGTTACGCTGCCTACACGTGTGGAGATATTTCGTTTATTTCGATTTTCAGAATATTCTATAACTTTCTCAGAACCAGTAGGAGATTAGAGGAGCCTCTCAAGTTTATTAAAAATTTCGACAAATCTATAAGCATTCTTCGCATTAATGTCTTCTCACATTCAGCAAGAAGTATATTCACGAAATAATGCTTCATAGTAGCAAAGAGTATTCTTCGTATTTCTCTATTGATAATTTTCAGACAGCCATCAAGAGTTGCACAGACTCCCCGACAAAATATTTCTTCTACATATGTACTTCTAACTTTCTCAGACACAACAAGTACTGAGTAAAGTAACGCACGAATTTTGTATCTAATCTAATCTAACCTAACCTAACCTAACCTAACCTTTTCCCAGCCACCATGGATAGTTTTTAGCTATGTGACTGTTCGCTCGCATCCTTATTCTTCCCCTTGTCGGCCCCACTCCAATCCCCCTCACCAACCCCTCAGCGAACTGTCTATCGTAATTTCCAGTCGGATCGCCACCTGAGGCCTTCTGGTCCCGCCTTGGTCTGGTTGGTGGCTAACTTTGGAGGAGGCTTTGGCACTTCTTGGACTCCCTTCTGTCTGTCTGTCTGTCTGTGTCTGTCTGTCTGTCTGTCTGTCTGTCTGTCTCTCTCTCTCTCTCTCTCTCTCTCTCTCTCTCTCTCTCTCTCTCTCTCTCAAAACTTATTATCAGATCTAAGTATTAAGAGACTTCATCATGTTCATTTTCAACCATACACCTGCCTTTTTCTGAAATAAACCATTTATTCATATTATTATTGTAATTATTATTATTATTATTATTGTAATTATTATTATTATTATTATTATTATTATTATTATTATTATTATTGTTGTTGTTGTTACACACAATGAGAGAGACACAGACAGACAGAGAGTCATGGCCACTAATTTGATGGATACTCTCACTGAAATCACTTTAACCCTTCAGTGCCTGAGTGCCTTATTTTATTCTTGTTTTCCCAGACGATTTTAGCTTAGGCGGGTAATACATATGATTCTTTTAACCCTTTCAGCCCGAGAACGTCTTTTATAGCGTATCCTTAATTTCCTGTGATAATTATATGAGTTTAAAGGAAGCCATATTGTGGTGCAGGAGTAAATGAAGGCTTTACCTAACCCCCTATACTCAAAACTGTGTCCCACGATGAACAACATCTGGAGACAGTAAGAGATTTATATTGTACGGCATCGGATTTATGGGATTATTTACATTCTTCCAGTAATTTCCTTTTATTTCGGGATTATCGCACACGCTGTGATGAAAATTCTAAATGTTATAGGCAAGAAAGGAAATAAACTGTACAGTAATATGAAGAAGACAGTTCAAAAGTAGAAAAGATGGATGCACAAAGGACTGAGAGCATCGGTGAACTCTTGCATTAGACTGCTGAACTAAGGAGATGAAAGTGCAATGTACCCGCCATAATCGGGTTGGGATACAAGCAGGCAATTCGAAAGAGTAATGATCAATGAGACAACAATAGTGGAGGGAAAGAGATGCTCCCTTGTGGTGTAGAATGAAAAATTGAAGAAAGTCATTAAGAGCAGGGGAACTGATGAGACGAAATACCTCACTTGGAATTTCGATTCTTCAAATGTTTGATCCCCAAGAGGTGTCTGGAAGCTTTACAATCATATGCCACCAAGGGAGGTGGACGGGTCATCTACCGTAAAATATAATGAACTATGGTCACCTACCCTTGGACCCTTATGATTCAAACTGGAGATAAGGTGAGACTGACTGTTACTCCTGGGTTTGGCTTGCGTTAAATTTGTGGGGACAGATCCAGCGGCTGTCAGAAGGGGGGGGGGGGACTCCGAAATATTTGTTCCTTTGTTTATCCACTGATTAAAATCATAAGCTTGGAATTTAGAAAAATAAATCTATATACAGGTGTGCATTAGCTCGGTTTATATTGGATACATAAATCTACAAAGCTTTACACCAATACAGTTAAATCCACACTATAATTAGCTTCACGATATATCCACACACAAAAATAATAAGCTTCTCAGGAAAAAATTCTGTATGTTTATTGCACGAAAAAAATGACGGATATAATGGAGGGGTGCTGACTGCCTGAGCCCTTCCCCCTGAACATGTTACTGGACCATCAAAGAACGCACATATATACACTACGAGTATATCAAAGGCCAGACATCAGGCAGTTAACTCTGTGAATTTCGGATTATCCATTACACTCCTGTTAACATGAAATGTTTCTACTCAGCTCAGAGAAACAAGTCGCAGAGAGGAAACTAAAAGCTGCCTCAGTTGAGCACACACGTGTGTGTGTGTGTGTGTGTGTGTGTGTGTGTGTGTGTGTGTGTGTGTGTGTGTGTGTGTGTGTGTGTGTGTGTGTGTGTGTGTGTGTGTGTGTGTGTGTGTGTGTGTGTGTGTGTGTGTGTGTGTGTGTGTGTGTGTGTGTGTGTGTGTGTGTGTGTGTGTGTGTGTGTGTGTGTGTGTGTGTGTGTGTGTGTGTGTGTGTGTGTGTGTGTGTGTGTGTGTGTGTGTGTGTGTGTGTGTGTGTGTGTGTGTGTGTGTGTGTGTGTGTGTGTGTGTGTGTGTGTGTGTGTGTGTGTGTGTGTGTGTGTGTGTGTGTGTGTGTGTGTGTGTGTGTGTGTGTGTGTGTGTGTGTGTGTGTGTGTGTGTGTGTGTGTGTGTGTGTGTGTGTGTGTGTGTGTGTGTGTGTGTGTGTGTGTGTGTGTGTGTGTGTGTGTGTGTGTGTGTGTGTGTGTGTGTGTGTGTGTGTGTGTGTGTGTGTGTGTGTGTGTGTGTGTGTGTGTGTGTGTGTGTGTGTGTGTGTGTGTGTGTGTGTGCAAACGTGTGTGTGTGTGTGTGTGTGTGTGTGTGTGTGTGTGTGTGTGTGTGTGTGTGTGTGTGTGTGTGTGTGTGTGTCCTTCATGGTATGGCATAAGAAAGCACGGCAGCACTAGGCTCCTCGGATCTGACCTACCTGTATACTCATGATCTAGACTGTGGCACATGTAGGGTGAAAGTATGCCCAAGAATGCTGTCTGACAAGGTGCTGATATGATCCTTTTAATGGCAGAGACTTTAAAGTGGCCAACTTGCAGTTTCCTTTTTCAGCTCAAGCGCAGAGGTTTCCCCTCACGTAACTGCCATGGTAACCCTGACGATGCCAAGGTGAAAATGTAAACAAACTCGTAGACTAAACAACAGTGCCGGGATACGAGTGTTGTAACTGTGATCTCTCTCTCACAATTAAATTAATACACGGGCGAGTGCATAGTTAAACAGAGCAATTGCCACACTAATTAATGATACGAAATCACCAGAACCATCGAATTCTCTCCTGCTTGTTGAACTGAAAAATCTGAGAGGCGAGATTGCCGAGCTCAAGGCCATCAATAACGAGGTTACGCGACAGTCAGCGTGGCTGGAGGACGCCTATAAAATAACTGACCACTTGATGCAAAAGAGAGACATAGGCACCTTCAATGGGAGTATTAGAAGACGATGATGAATTGGGAGGGAACGACTGTGAGAGAGTCAAGATCATCATCTAAGCAGCAGGCTACACGGGCGCCGCTGGTTCGCTCCCCTGGCAAGTAAAACGTTTGTGTCATCCTAACAACCGACAGAAGAGACCTATCAACGTAACAGTGGACAACCAGAATACAAGAGACACTCAAGGTTCTTAAGGCTGATCTACAGTAAGAGAGACTTGCACTCAACTGTTCGAAAAGAAATAAGTCGACTGAGGGAGAGAGGAACGAGAGGAAGGGGGAAAAAAAAATGCAGGCACAACCATCAGGTATGTCCGGAAAATTTGTGTCCTGCTCCAAGACAATGATGTAACTGACAGGCATAATCCATCTTTTCCTAAAAGTTAAGATAAAGCAATAAAAATCAAATTATGTTCTTGGATTATTACAGGCATAAGAGTGAAACTCCAGAATCCGACCATACTTGGTTTTATGTTGAAACATGAATTGGTTTAGCTAATCGCGGTAAAGAGTTTGGTTAATATCAGTGTTCCTGGTTTTACTGTGTTTCACAACCTATCTAGGCAGGGGGACGACAGAGGGAGGGGGATGTTATTATTGAAGAGCATCGTCATAAATATGTTCCCCATGTAGATCTAATTAAGGTCAAATTTTGTTACAGTTTTTGTGTTTTTCCAGATGTCTACTTAGGTGTGTATATATATATATATCCCCTGAAGACTCATCTTTTATTGACCCCTCACAATTTAGTGCTCTCAGCGCAAGAGTGAGTGACAGAACGAGTAGTGATGATGGGGGACTTTAATGCTTGGGTTAGTCAACGATTAATTGTAAATCAAGATGGATGTGGATACGAGTATGCCAGCATACAAGATCAGTGTGTTCATAATAATAACTCACTTGTAATAGCAAACCATCTATCCCGCGGAGGGACGGCGCTGGACGGAAATCTGTCGTACAAGAAGAGAACGGACTGGATATCAGAGACAGGTTCATGCATTATTAAATGAGCAATATTATTGATGCGATTAAAAACTTAGAAGTGTGCCAGGATGTGAAAGGCTCTGATCATGCGCCAGATTGTGTTGTGCTCAACGTTAGCCGCAGAAATAGCACATCTGAACTCCTATTAAAAAGGGCAAGTAATCTGGGTCAGTCACTTGTTAAGTCGCCGGAAGGTCAGCGGGTAAAGAAAACGCCTTCTCACTGTTGAGTTGGTATGAATAATTCTTCTGTTGTCCAGTTGAACCAGCGTGCTCCACCTGATGTTGCATGGGATCATGGGTGATGCTGATCGGATATCTGTTTTGGTGGAAAAAACATTTAATGTAATAGGCTCAGTTGCCAGAAGATGTATTAGAGTGGAAGATGAAGAAATTTCCAGGTGAGATGCTGCTCATTCCACAAGGAAACATCTTATTGATTCAGATGTTCCGAAACTAATCGGGAAAGCTATTAACTGGAGCGGGAATATTTCGGAAGCAAACTCCATGCAGCTAGATGAAGCTCAAGTTAAATCTCATTCTGATAAGCTTTTAAATCTGAATACCAGTACTAGAGAAATTACTTATTGTACTGATATGGAAGGTGCCCCAGACATACGGTACTGGGTGGTTCATTTACGCCAGCAAAGCTGGTTGAAGTGGTGAAGAGTCTAAATACAAATCAGACTTATTGTGGCACTTGTCTCAGTCTTTTTTTTTCTTTTTTTTCCAATTTGCCTGTTCCATGGTTTCTGTTCGTTTTTACCTTATTTAATGCGGTGTTTATGGGCTTCCACTATCCACCGTCTTGGGCATACAAAAAAACAATGATTCTCTTGAAATGTGGTGATAGGATGGAATGCGGAAATTACGGAGGAGTAAGTGTAATGGATACTTAAGTCAAAAGTTTATGATACATTACCATAAAACAGGTTACGATTGTGGTACAGCATTGATACGTAAATGTCAAGCAAGAGGTTGGAAGGAAAGAGCCTGCATTGAGCAAATAATGACACTGAGATTATTGACGTATTCAATTCTTTTTAGTAAAGCCTACGATAGGGTCCCCCGTGACAACGTGGTGGAACACATTGTCATCAGGGTGCACGATTTTTTTTTATTTTTTATTTTTTTTTAAAGTAAAGATGATCTACAATCAAAGACAAAAGTCGTGTCGCTGTTTCATCCAAAGATTTTAAGTGTAACACTCGAAACACTATGACAGCTAGATCACAGTTACATATTCGTGGTTTGTTAGCCTGACTTCCTCATGCGTCATATCTGCTGCTGATGGCATGACGGTATAAAAGAACCCTATTCCGAAGCCTTAACGTCGACTAGCGAGAATTACTGAGTCCGAATTTCGTGTGAAAGGCTAAATGCG
>NC_136955.1:12043387-12146173 GCF_032717465.1 Coenobita brevimanus | reverse complement strand
TCTTTCCATCCTCCCCGTTTGATGCCATCCTCCTCGTTTGATGTAACATACGTCTAAAAATGTTAAATTTTTGGTGAAACATTTTTAATATCACACTTTTCGAGACCGTTCCTGGAATATCATTTTGTTTCATGCTATTTTTACCTTCCCACCTCCCTTTTGCCATTCCTCTTAACATTCTTAACTGAGGAAGTTATGTATAGGAAGTCTCCCTTTTATAATCCTTGATTCATACGTGCGGCTGGTTAGCACACAAGATCAGTTGATAAATATTACTCTTTTAACTCTGGTCCTACAGATGGAGGCTCTAGCACTGTTGTTTACTGTGTGTGTGTGTGTGTGTGTGTGTGTGTGTGTGTGTGTGTGTGTGTGTCATGATTACGTTAGAAGGCTTGATAAATGCTTATGATTATATAATGACGAGATATATCACAAATATTAGTGAGTAAAAAATTGTAATGATAGGCTTTCCCCTTAAGGTTGTAGAAAGATGAAGTGCTGTGGAGATGAATTGATGGAGAGGTTGTCCCAGAGAAAAGAAGGTGAAATTTGGATGGAATTATGATGCCCCTGTGTCTGATTAGAGGGGAAAATATAGAGTTGCAATTGTAGATAGTAAGGATGAGGGCCAGGGAAAGATGCTTTATGTACAGTTGGGGATATAAATATAGATCCACCTCATAACGATGAATAATGAAAAAGTGAGCAATGACTTTGGATATACATTTGCCTGAGAAAGTTCCACTCCTTTTCCTTCCCATCAGTTGCTCAAACAATATCTTAACACAGACAGTCAACAGTAACAATTAATGCAAAGTACCTGTTTAAGTAACCAAAGGGATTATAATGCCTCCATGGAACTTACCCAAATTAAAATGATGTTATGAGTTACTGAAGGCTAGGAAGAAGAAGCAAGCATTTCCCAGGGTATTCTACCTTTGATAAATGTACTAAAGACTGTTACTACATGATGTCTTTGTGCTTGAAGAAGTGATGAATATATAAGGGAAAAAGTGAGCATAATATGAATAGGTTCGTGTGATGGAAAGATTGCTGGGACAGGGGGAACCGAGAATGAGATGAAGGAGATGGGGTTGAGAGGGTGGGAGTATATGAGAGAGGGAGATGTGGGCTGGAGATACGGTAACTTGATGGCTTAGGTCAGAATTACATGGAGGCAATTCATTTGTGACTACCCATTCAGGAATTATGTCATCTGGCAGGAAATCGATAGGTAGATAGAGCAGCAACATGATTAGACAGACGGATGAGACAGGTATATAGATAGGACTGATGAATAGATGGGGATTAACTGGATTCAATGTTCAACTCTGATGCGTTTATGAGTTATGGTATGAAAAAGGAAATAGATCGTAATGAAATGGGTGTGTGAAATTGAATATTGGATGATGAATAAAGCGTTAACTGAAGGGGAAATTATGATGACTTTATGCCAAAATTAAGGAGGGAAGAGCATGGAATAGGACATGTGAACAGCAGCTAGGAATGGATTGGCTGTGATTTTGTGTCAGGTAAATGTGAATGAAGGATGGCAGCATAATGACTTTGCACCTTGATACTTCATAAATATATAAAGTAGAAATGGAGGATAATGTAGACGGGTGCCTGGAATGAGTGATGGTACTATAATCCTGTTAACCTGACTTGGCCCACAATTTTATCCTGTTGTACATCATTTCACATAGCTCGGTGGCTGTATAAAACAGTATTGTGGCTCTTCATCCTCTCCATGACACTTCTTCATGACTTCTGTACCATTGCATATTCTAGTGTCAGTCTCTTGCTACAACCTCAGTGTTCCAAGATGGAGAGATGGCAATTTTAGGGCCAACGTTAGAATAAAAAGGGTACAGTGTTTCTAAATGAAGTGCATTAGAGATGCAATTATACGTTACCAACTGTGCTTAGCAAGAGAGAGAGAGAGAGAGAGAGAGAGAGACAGAGAGAGAGAGAGAGAGGAAGAACATAAAATAGAGAACATAGCATGCTCTGAAGTAGATGGCTGCCAAGGATGAAAGGATTGGTATTTGGGGGCTAAAAAAGAATATTGATAAAAGGTAACTACTAAGGTCTTTGTGTCTGGATAGTAAGGAAGAATACACAAAATGAAATCCGGGATGTGAGTACTTGTGATAGGGAATATGATGCTATTGTGCCTCCAAGCTGAAGTGGACTGAGGATGAATATATTATATCCTTGGTCTTTGGGGTAGAAAAAGGAAGAAAATAAAATAAGGAAATTAAAAATAGGTGGATGAAGAGGAAGAAAAATAAAAAATCGAAATAAAGAGCAGGTAGTATGAATAGGATGAAAATAAAATACCACAGAAAGAATAGGTGTAATGAAGAGTGAAAAAACAAAATACAAAAATAAAACAAACAGGTGGAACCAAAAGGAATAAAATAAAAATAGACAATAAAAAAAACAGGTGAATGGAAGAGGTAAGAAAGATATAATGGGAAATAAAAGAACAGGTGGAAGAAAGAGGGAGAAAAATATAATAGAAAATAAAAATAATTGGAGATAGAAAAAATAAAACAGGAAATAAGAAAACAGGTGTGGATGAAGAGGAAGAAAATAAAATAGGAAATAAAAGAACAGGTGGATGAAGAGAGGAAGAAAATAAAATGCGAATTAAATGAATAGGTGTTTGAAGGAAGGAATGTTAATATACATGTTCTTGACTGAAGTGAATGAAGGATAAAATTATGGCTTCATTTACGTCTAGACAGAGAAGAAGAACATGGTGTGGAAAAAGAAGCGAAATATAAAGTGGATAAAGGGAGGGGTAGTTATTTTGGCCGGTGTTCCCGTCGGTTGAGGAAGTTCCTAACACCTTTGCCTAAGCGAATTATTTTTTTTACACCTTGCTGTCCTCTTCTGTGTTATATAAATCCTACCAATATCACCATACTCTGCATAACTGACAAACAAGAGGATATTATAAAGCCATACCCAAACCTAAAGCGCTAGGGAAGTGCTGTTAGAGAGCATCCGTAGGCAATGAGAATACTACCCTTTGTCCTAGAAATTATTATATTAAAGATAAAATTATGATTTATTTATTTTGGGGGTCTGGATAAAGAGAAAATCAAAGTAAATCCACCAGAACGCAATCTTGTAAGCCAGAAGTGTGCTCCAAAATATTGTAAATTTCTCCATGAGGCTGGTACTGTTCACTGAGAGAAGTGGCAAGTCAGCTTTATAGGTAGTAATGGAACTTTAATTAGCCTTTTTTTTAGTAACTTTTTGTCGAGCTAACCCTTGTGCGTTGATGGTCTTTTTCTGAAATATTACTGCTGTATACAGAGGTTTTTATTACAGTAATGTAGGAAAAATTAGAACTGGAGAGGTTAGATAGCCGAACTGGGCACGCTTCACAGTTCCACCATTAACCCTCTAAGTACGACGGATCTTTTGTTTGTAGAAGAGTTCATTATACACCGCGTCATTCACCACCCTAATTTTAAATCATGTCCATACTTCACTTCGATCGGCTCACAGCCACAAGTCAACACTGCATATCTAAGTATCATTCACCGCTCCACCATCACCATACATCACTCTTTTTATATTTTTGGTGAATTAATTCTGCTTTTTACGTATAAAATAAAATACAAACATAAAAAAAAAAAATAGCAACAACATACATTATTCATCACTCCGTTCACCCTCAGAGCTCAGCGAATCACCTTCATACGTTATACATCTTTCCATACATAAGGAATCGTTCTCTTTACCATCACACCTCACTGATTCACTCTCATACATCATGATTCACACATCACTACTCCTCACCAGTTCTCCTCAATGCATCATACATCAATCTTACATGGCCCCATTCATCACCATTCCCCACCTTCACACAGCGTAAGCTTTTCACAAATTGTTCCATTCATCACCAGACCTCACAAGTTTACCTTCATACATCACCTCGTTTTCCAGCTCACCTTACTATTCATCCTCTCGTCATACATTATTAACTCATAAGTAATTTCATGGCGTTGACTAAGAGCCTACACATGGTGGCACTGTGCATCCTGGGTGGTGCAGCTGCGGCGTCCTCTTGGAAGCCAAACGTCCTCATACTTCCCTGCACCTCGCCGTGGAGAAGGGCCTTGGTCCGACCCTGTTGAGGCGCTGTCTACCATAAGGGAATGCGAGTTTCCTACACAAGTGTACTGTACTGGACTTGCAGGACGTCCCCGCAGTACTGGTTGCCCACCTGTGGTCAACGCGTTTGCTCAGCCAGACAGACGGGATTAATCAACAGCAGCAGCAGCAGCAACAACAACATCAACAACAATACTACTACTACTACTACTACTACTACTACTACTACTACTACTACTAATAATAATAATAATAATAATGACCTTTGCTATTCACATCTAAATATCACATTCACGCATTATTATCACTCATACATCGTTCTGTTCATCACCACCACATCTCATCAACTCACCTGCATACATCATTCTACATCTCCAGAGCACAATAATTCCTCTCCATACGTCAAACATCACTCATGCAACATTCTCTTTACCAGCAGGCCTCACTGTCACCTAAGTTCATCACTCGAGTAAATTACTATACTTACCTCTAAAACTCACAAATTCACTCTTACATTATTCATGAATTATATTTCACTTCATTCACCACTCAACTTCATCAGTTCACTTTTATACATTATTCGTCCTCCCATTCACTGTCTAACTAATCCACTTGTCGTCACACATTAATACACCATGCATCCTCCTGTTACTTCCATTATTAATAACTCCAAGCCATTCATTCATGAACTCACTTTCATACGAGCACATTATACACCATCTCATTCACTAGCCCATCTAACCACTTCACCTTTTCGTCATGAATTAACCACTTGAATAGAATGAGTCTTTTAACAGCGTATTCTTTCTGCTATAGTCATTTTGCTCTAACTTGGCCTAAAATTGCCTTCTCTCCACCTTGAATACTGAGCTATAAGAAGAATATAATGCTAGTCACGAAGAATTGCCATGGAAATAATGTAGAGCTGTAGTAGTAGTGCCTTCTTCTGCCACTGAACCACGTGGAATTGGCTGCAAAAGAATAAAAATCTGGGCCAAGTTCCGATGAAAAGAGTGTATGAGAGGAATGGACGCTGGTTCGAATACCGGCTGTAACAGGTAACAGTTTAAAGGCTTTGAATTTCGTTATTCTAGACTTGACAAATCTACCAAAGACCCTTCGATATGTCATAAAAACACCCCCGCTAATATTACTACACCAGTCCTGTGGCAGACAGCTCTAGCATGTACGAGTATTCAGTATGGACGGTGGGTGTTAGCGTCACATTATCTCACACATCATCTCCATACATCATTCCATTATACATCACACATCATTCATACATCACTGTAACATTGC
The DNA here is from genome assembly GCF_032717465.1 of Coenobita brevimanus. NCBI lineage: Eukaryota > Metazoa > Arthropoda > Malacostraca > Decapoda > Coenobitidae > Coenobita > Coenobita brevimanus. The sequence continues at coordinate 12,140,740 of NC_136955.1, read as the reverse complement.
TCCATTCACCAGCCCACTTCAAACATCATCTTCATGCATTATACAGTATATAATTCCATTATACATCACACATATACATACATCATCCTATTCTCTACTACATCTCAAATATCAGCTCCATACACCATACATCACACTCCCATATACATCACTCCTTTCACCACTGCAACACTGATATCACCTCCATACATCATACATCACACATACATATATACATCACCTCATTCACCACTGCACCGCTAACATCACCTCCATACACCACACATCATTCATCATACATCACACATCCATACATACATCATCCCATTCTTCCGCCAAGTCCTAATTCACCCCTCCGTCATGTCGAGTGCTTATGACAAAGAGAAAAGGGTGTGTCCGTGTGATGTATGAAGGGTGTGTGTGTGTGTTAATGGGGGTAGTTGATGGGTACATGAAGGAGAATGAGGCTAGACAAATGAGGTGTGTGTCTTTCTGTTTCACACCCAGCCTTGTGTGTGTGTGTGTGTGTGTGTGTGTGTGTGTGTGTGTGTGTTTATAATTCTGACACGTGAGTTTGTGATATTGAGCGTCTATTTCTCTCTCTCTTTCTCTCTCACTCTCTCTCTGTACATGATGTTTCAGAAATATAATGAAACACACACACACACACACACACACACACACACACACACACACTCATCCATGCAGGTGTGGGTGTGTGTGTGTGTGTGTGTGTGTATATGTTTGTTGATTAAATTTCTCTCTCTCATCCATCATCCTTTGAAATGAAAACATCTCTCATCTAACCACAGTCTATCAGCATCTGTCTTCATTCAGGCAAGCAGTATTACTCTCTTCATCACATGAGATTTAATGTGACAATTTATTTTTCCTATTGGTACATAAAGAAAACCATTATTGCATCCATGACCATCCATTCATCTCTCAGCCAACCAAGTAGTGCCGCTGAAATGAGGAGGATATTGGTCTTGGGCTAAGTATTTTGGCCCAGACTGAGAGACAAGGCTGAAAAGTAAAAGACCCTACTATCCCATTGACACTTAAGTGATATATTCGCGTGGAAAACTTTAGTACGCTTGACCATCTGGTGACTTATTCCGATTTTTTTTTTTTTTTTTGTGGGGTCTCCTTAAAATTGAAAAATATTCCATGAAAGTAGCAAGAATAAATCTACAAAGACATTATTATATCGAATGGCTTAATGGTACAGTCTGTCGTTATGATCACCTTGAATTTGGATCGTGATTTTTTGTTTATCCTTATTTTCAGTCAGACAGTTTTATTCCACTTCAGGCTAATCTCACCTACCGTAAGGATAGGGATTTATTAGGCCTTTGTATAGCTCTCCTGCCTCTCCGTTGGAATTATCTGTCCAAAGTTTAAATCGCCAGGAGACAGGCAAGAAAAATGGTAGTACGGTTAAATATAAATTGTGACATTCAACACACGGGCAAGAAACTTGGTCGTATGGTAAAATAAAAATTGTGACATTCAACATTTTTGTGATGGGCGCGCTCCACAAGCACAGTTCACTATTCATCCTTCTGATTAGTCACAAACGGGGAATGGAGTGATATTGACAATTATGATGGTGCAAGAAGCGTGGTTTTATAGTATACCGTTATATTAGGTACCTGAGAACAACTGCCTAGACGCCTTCCTGAGCTTCACATTTTTTCAAGTAATTTAGGCTTCAAAGGTAGCACAAATGTGGCATACCAGAAAAGCTGATTTTACATTTAGCTTAAGGATATCGACAAGCACTGGATGCGACTCAAGGTATCCACATTTTTGTCCAAGCACACGACCATTAGATTGACAAACTCTTTTCCTGTCATCCTCAGCTTCATTCCTCACAAGCAAAAATATTCCCGGCACAAAATATGGTAGCTAGTGATTTATTCCTGCAGTGTCAATTGCTTATTATTATATGCTACATTATCCATTATTATTCTTTTTCCCGTGATGAATTTATATAATGCCAATATTTATGCGGAGCGAACAAATTATACATCTTGATCTAACAGGTCCATCGTATTGTATTGGTAGTACGGAATGCATTTTTTTTTTTAATGTATCCGGCTCGGGGTATAGGCATAGTCCGTTCCCTAAGGTCCTGCAGCCGTCCTAAATGCCACACACCTTCACATATCATTGCTCTGGCACCAATACACACTGTCCATATTGGATACCTTGGTGTGTTGTCTCATTCAGAACTGATGCATTGATATTAGGCCTTTTTTTTTTTTTTTTTACTCGATATCGGTGAATCTTGCGGAAGATCAGTAACATCAGTCTTAACGAAATTCGAATAATCAAACTGTTCTGTACCCCAGCTTGGATTCGAGTTCCCGTCATTTCACACAGCAGACGTTCTCTAACCATTCTGCCACCACCACCCCTTCCACTGCCAATGACTTAAATGTTTCTCTTCACGATTCTTAATACGATTTCATTCAGCTAAGGGGTAGAGTTCGAAATGAAGGCATAATCACTGTCTTCATGTCCTTGAGTACAGTGATTTTTATTTTCTTTACTGTGATGACATATTAATTATCTTTATTATTTTGTTAACCATAGATGACACAGCCCTGGTTACGACAGACCTCTTAAAGTAAATGGGATACTGAAGGCAACTATGCCCTCTTCTGTTCAAAAATCTTCCAAGAACTGAACAAAATAGTCTGGAAAAGTAAAAATTAAGTACAAAAATCACATCATAGGGCTAAAAGGGTTAAGCTGAATAAAATCGTCTGGTGGTCGCACGTGTAAAACCAGTAGAATAAATCTCCTGTTGTAATGTGTTAATCGCCTACACAAGTAAGAGATTTCCGGCATGACTATGGCAGGTGAAAATTAATCCAAGGGTGTGAACTGTCGACGCCCTTAATCCTATGTCAGTATATCATTTTTTTCTCTCCAGACGATTTTATTCAGCTTACGAGAGACTGAATTAGAGTGGTTAGATATAGCCTTCATTAACCCCTTCATAATAGGTGTCAATTTTTTCAGGGGTGTGAATTGTTGGCACCTTTAGTCCTATGACATATTCAGTGGTTCATTATTCTTTCCAGACGATTTTATTCAGCTGAAGAGGGAGAATTTCTGTGCTTCATTAACCCCTTCATTAGTAAAGCACTTTCTTCAGCTGAATAAAATCGTTTGTTATAAGGAAGAATAAGATACAGACGAGGACCTAAATCTGAAACGGTTAATGTAAAATAATCATCTGGAGATAGAAAGAACACATCAGGATAAAGCCTTGTGTGATTTAAAAGGTTAACCTCAGTCAAAAATATATCTTAATAAAATGGAAGCGTTGGTTTATTTCCAGTGTGTTAATTGTTAATGATTACCAATTAGAGCCAGGGATAGAGAGCAGATTAATATTCCACCCCTCCTGATGAATTATATATAGAGCCAATATTTATGTGTGGCGGGTATATTAGCTTGATATTTAAGCTGTACGGAAAAATATATGATGCATTAACACCCCCACTCTCCCGTAACTCACGCTCCCTTGAAGAGATTATTTTGGCATTTGCTGGAACTGAATGCTAGCGTTTGTAAATGATCCATTGTGACAAGTGGTGTGTGTGTGTGTGTGTGTGTGTGTGTGTGTGTGTTGTCAATATTAACCCCTTCAGACTGGTTGTGTATCTTTTCGAGTTTCCTTGTTTTCATTCGACAAAGTTCCCTAACCCATTTCAGCTGAGATGATGGTCTGGTGTTGTCAGATTGGGATCCTGGTTTGACTAGTAACCAAGGAGATCCATTCTGTCTCATAGCTAAGCCTCATCGAATTTCACGTAACCACGATTTAGTATCCGAGTCGTAAGAGTGGCCTAGTTTTCTCAAATGAAAAAAAAAAATGATTGTAATCTTTCTTTTTTAAATTTTCATATAATTTTACTCAGCCTGGGATAAACTATTCCAACTGGAGGGGTTAGGTATATGGCCTTGAACAACCCCTTCACTAATTGAAGTCTTCCAGGTGAATAGAATCGTCTGTTGGTCGCCTGTCTGAATAAAAAAAATACGTATCGAGCCACAAGGGGTTCACGGTGACTGTATTAACTCTCTCATTGTCGGGATAACACAGGTAGGTTACTCTTTCAGGTAAAGCCAGGCGATTTAATTCAGGTGAGAGTGAGTCAGAGAGGGTTAAAGGGCTGAAGGGAGGTTTAAAGGAGGGTTAAAAAGAGGGATAAAGGGAGGGTTACAGGGAAGATAAAAGGGAATGTTAAAGGCAAGGTTAAAGGGACAGTTAAAGGGAATGTTAAAGGGAGAATTAAAGGGAGAGGGCTGAGAGGGCTAATCACTTCCCCAAGCAAGATTATTTCATGAACAAACATTTTGGATAGTGATTAATTCCAGAGGTGTGACTTGTTAATGAATACCAATTATGGCCTAAGAGAAGCAGTACATTAATATTCCACCCCACTAATGAAAGCCATAACAACGTCAATCTTTGTGTGTACCGAGTAAAATACTTTGATAAGTTTAGTATAAGGAATATATCATCGCCATCTGCTGGTTATGCTTTATTTACTTATGTATATATTTATTATTTTTCTTTTTTACGCGTCAGTACCTAAAGCTCATGCCCTCCTACCTTCCAAGTACCTTCTCATATCACCATTTTGGCGCTACTACCCACCGTCTTTACTGAACAGAGTAGATGGTAGGGTTGTCGCACTCACGCCTGTTATGTGTTTCTATGGTGCAGCGGTGGGTCCTCTGGTGCAACATAATTGAAGTCAAAACTCCTTCTACTTTAACCTGGCCTAAAGTTGCCATCTCTCCACCTTTAATGCTGAGCTGTAACAATAGATTAACTTTCAAACACGGTGCTAGTAACGGAGAAGGGCTATGGGAAGGATGTACAGTCGTAACCTCGTTTCTTTTTTGCCACATGAGTTACGTGAAGCTACCTACAAAAAGACGAAAACTTGGGCCAAGTTAAGTAAAAATTGTATAAGCACGGTGTTACCTGAAGTAGCCTAGAATCTAACTCACGTCCTTTCAAACAGCAAACCCTATCTCTATCCACTTCACCAGTATGTTTAATTCCAGTGATACAAGGTTATTCTGACAAATTCTCTGATCAAATGGCAAATACCGAAGGAAATGGACATATCTTCAGAGTCATGGAAGTTTTTTTTGCTTTAGTATCAAGTGGTACGATACTGGCCTGCTTACTGAGAGCACGTGAGATCAATCCTCAGTTTCTGAAGGGAATAGATTGAAGATTTAGATTTCGACAAGTCATTCACTTTAGCTTGGCCCAGATTTTCGTTCCTTCACACCTTATGTCATGTAGCTCAGTGGCGGAAAAGACAATTTTATGGCTGTACATTCTTTCCATGGAACTTCTTCGTGACTAGCATCATATTCCAGTGTTTGTCTCCTGCTACAGCTAACATACAAGTAGAAGAGATGGCAGTTTTAGGCCAACAACAGTCGACAAGTCATAGAGTCGCACTGTAGTTCTTTTACAATAACTTGGCCCAGATTTTATTTCTTTTGTAGAGTATTTCATGTAGGTTAATGGATGAAGAAGACAACAGTATGGATCAATATAATTTCCATAGCATTTCTTCGTGGCCAGCATCATATTCTAGTGCTTATCTATGACTACTTCTTAGCATTCAAGAGGGACAGATGGCAGTTTTGGGCCAAGTTAGAGTAAACAGATAATATTAATACCATCACATTAGTCCTCATCGAGATAGCCCTGGACTGAATTGAGTCTGAATGTTACAGTAGTAGCGTCCAAGTTGTAACATGTGAAGGTTTTGGGCGCCTTTAGTAGATGGTGAGAAATAATTATGCAAAGCTAGCGGGGAATGGACTGCTTTCTCATTGCCCGAAGTTGGAGAGAGATAGATAGATAGATAGATAGAGAGAGAGAGAGAGAGAGAGAGAGAGAGAGAGAGATGAGACAAGGATGGCTAGGGAGACGACAGTTATTGACGAGACAAAATAATTCTCCCAACTTACTCTAAACTTCGCGTGCTGTCGTACCCAGAATCACCAGTTACTGAGTAATATTAATAACTGTCTCAGTAGCAACAACTTTTAACGCTGTTCATCACTGTCGTACCCTGGGTGGAACTTATAAAGAAACTTAAATTTTTACGATAAGCACTCCATCATAAGTTAAATAATACCAATTGTTCTGGTATTATACACTTTCACTTTGAATAAGGGTAGATGTATATACAAATATTTTTTTTTTCCACATCTTAAGCTTCAAAGGATTTATTAATAGGGTTGCCAGTAGTGGACATTCAGTGATATAAATGCCTCTTTCTTGATACGAGCAACCACCTATTACCCATTATCAAATTATCGTCCCACCAGGAGCGTAAAAGCCCGGAGCATGGCCAATTAATTATCATTATATATCTGAGGCAAATGAACAGTCGCCCTTCCCTCGGCGGTATTATGTGATCTAAAACCCCCGAACACCTTTTAGATGTAAGCTTTTATTTGCCGCAAGTGATTAGAGCGCCTCATCCCACAAAACCACCGAACAGTGTCATGTGCTGTTTATGAGTGCATATCAAAAGCCAAAAATATCATAAGCAAACAAATCACGTCTTCTCAAAGGATCGTATTGGTATGACTTTTTTTTTACCCCATTCCCATTTATTTTTTCTGGATTATTTTCAGCCCAGGCCGCCATTCCTTGTGTCATTCTTGCTGTCCTCGAACTCTCTTATTCAGCGTGGCAGAGCACCTGATAGTGAAGAGGTTAATGAAGGCTATGCCTAGGCTAACTTCACCACCTCCAAAAACCTATAGAGCTGGATAAAATAAACTGAAAATGACAAGAATTAATTAAAAAAAACGTCGACACACTGAAGGGGATAAAAACAAGATGTGTAATCCTTGTCTATAATCCATCTATCTATCTCACATTCTCGAACACTAAAACTCTGTTCTTCCTAATAATAACTTCAGCTGAATAAAAATGTCTAGTATTAGAGTGAATGTCATGCCATAGTTGTGCCAATGATGATAGAGCTAAATGACAAAAGAACATAGATATTTACAAAGTCTGTTCAGCTCATACTAGAACAAGTACATTGATTTTTCTTTTACTGCCACTTTTTTACAAATTTCTTTTCACATTGATTTATTTTATCATCAGCACTATCCTCTTCTCCTGAACCGAAAGCAATAAGACTCACACAGGAAATAATAGGAGATAACTCTTTTGTACTCACATGTTTTTCCTTTTTATAAAAAGTGCTATCGTTCTATCATATTTTCGCACAGGGATATTCTTTTATTTTCTCTTACGCAAGAAAACAAACACATTCATAACTTTAATCTGTCGCAAATTACTCTAAATAATACCTTACCCCTTCATCCTACAGGGATACAATATTTACATCTTTTTGCATCAGTGTATTCCGGGATCTGTGCTCTCTATTTTTCATGTAAACAGAAGCAAAAAGACAAACATAAAATGTAATCGTCAAAGTTAATCCGGATTAATTATATCTTCTCTACTTCACGACTCTATTGATTTTTTTTTTCCTTCGGATAATAAGAGCCTCAGCTTACTCCAGTTATTAAGTTATTCTTTCCTCCTCCAACGAAACAATATATTTATTAACATCATCTAGCAGCACCTCATTTTCACCCAGTCTGATCTCTCCCAGTCGCCTTATAACAGATATAAAAATAGGCACAAAAAAAAAAAAGAATATTCCCAAAGCCTCTACATAGTAATGATACCATTCGTTTTTTCTCTCCATTTTCATGTTTTTTTTTTTTTTTAAGTTCCTATGGCACCAGTCTCTTCTCTGTGTATTCCCTCGCTTCTCCATAAAGAAGTAAAGCAAAAATACTTGTAAAAAATCAATAATCCCCTGACTTATTGTAGACTATTTAAATGCAATCCTCTTTCCCATTCGAGTGATACCATTTTTAATCAGCGTCTTCTCACAGGAAACTATTCTTGGTTCTATGATCGTGTGTTACTTTAAAAACAAGGAAAAAGCAAACTAATCATGTGTTCGACCGTCCTCTAGATTAATTTAGCTTTTCTTTCTCCTTCAATGATACATCATTTTTTAACTTTTTTTCCGCCAAAGAGTTTATTCCCTCCCACTATATTTTTTCTCTTTCCCCTCAGCACTTTCAGGCTTCAGGGACTGAGTCTCAGATAATTAAAAAAAAAAAAAAAGAATCCTCTAACGTTAGTTGACATAGAATGCTCGAGATGTTCCGGAAATAATTAAACACACACACACACACACACACACACACACACACACACACACACACACACACACACACACACACACAAAATAATGTGTACCGTCTTTCTCTAAATTAAATCTGTTTCTCTCTTTGCTCCTCGAGTGATTCAATAATATATATCTATTTGATCTCTTAGCAAGAAAATTTCGGATTTTCTTCTGTTCTCGCATAAATAAACAAAACACAGGTACATAAAAGATAATCTGTCTCAATTTGTGTCAGATTAACTTTCTTTCTTTAGCATCAGGTCCCCCTTGCATTTTTTTTTTTCGCCCGCCCTGTTCTTTCTCGTAAAAAATAAAACTCGAAAACGCAAGAAAAACAATCTCGATATGTCCCAACGTCCTCCATATTAATTATATTTTCCCTTCCTTAATGAATGATACAACATTATTTCCAGCCTGTTTAACGGCAATTTATTTTCGCCTGTTTCCGTTTCTTCTACACAAAAACACAGATATTTATAAACATTCTAGGTCCTAGCACAATGCCGACTAATTGCACTCCTCTCTGTGTATTTTTATCCATTCTTCCACTCAGCACCTAATTCCCGTCTGCTCTATTCTTTCCCTTTCCTCTCAGAACACTCGATGCAAGTTTGGCCTTGAGTGTCCATAATGACTTCACAACTCAACCACCAACTTTTGCCTGGTATTTTTGCAGCCTCTTCACGTAATTCACAATGTGCTGCTGTAAAGAGCTCTTGTGAGAATGGCTGAGAGGAGAATATTTGCTGACTCTGTTTAGACTCGTTTTTAATATCTGTTAAGAATATTCGGTATTGGGAGGGAAAATGTAGTGATAATGTTTGCTAATAGGATAGTGAATATGTGGGAGAGTATGTGGAAGTACATGAAAAGTTGGGGGAATATGTGAAACTGCAAGAATATTTAGGAGAATATATGGCACAAGAATATCTGAGTGGTCATGTGGCACCTGACTTACTACCTTTGACTGTGACCTTTCCTTGATTTACACCAAAATCTACGGTGATAAGTGGGGGCGACCATCATCCACTCATTCGATGTAGCACTGTCTACTTCTTCCTTCACCTTTGTCATTTTTTTGTGTGTCTACCTTCCTCACTTATTGTTTCTCACAGAGTTCCTATCAAGTTTTATAGCTCTTCTTTCCACATCAGGTGACTCTACACAGAAATACAAGATTAATTTTTTTTTTTTTATAACTAAGGAAACCATTTAAAACGCTAGGTAGTAACCATATAACCAAATAAATGAGGTGCTGAGGAGCAACTATGGTGCCTCTGTTATCTGACTGGAGAGACGCAAATACGGCGTTCATCCAAGAACCAGACCTACACACTCTTCCTTGCACCTTGTTGTGGTGAGGCGCTGTTTGCCGAAAGAGGACATCAGTTCACTGTACGGAACAGTCCTGTAGAGGGGATTGCTGCCTGCGGTTGGTGGATCTGGACCAGTATTACTCAAGAAAAAAAAATATCGTTTTCCAAACCCACACACAGGCGATGTCATTATTGAGATATTTTTTGACCTAGCTACGTACAGAAAGACCGACTCGATAACAATGGCTATACGTTTGACATCGGTAATAAGCATTCGTTACAGTCGTACTCGCCATTGTGGGGAAAGCACTGTGAGAAGGCCTGCAAGGTGTTAACGTCCTCGTAAATGTGATATCTATTGTATTTTATTTTTACTGATGCCCTACCAGATGAACATATCTAGTCTAGCAGAAGTTATTGAAGTTTATAATATATAACCCTCCAGTATGAGATGTTTGTGCAATGTTGGTGAGGGACGCCTTCATGCTGTGACACAGATATGGCCGGGCAACTCCCATGCCTCATTATATAAATTTTATTCAGCTCTCTTGTAATCCCAGGAGGTGAGGATGGTGAACTGCAGGATAAAGACAATATCAGCCTGCAGTCTATTGGGTTCATGTTCTGAGCCTCGGGTTGCAGTGAATACTACTACTACTACTACTACTACTACTGCAGCTACTACTACGCCGTTTTTACTCTAACTTGGCCTAAAACTGCCACCTCTCCATGTTGATTGTTGAGTTGTAACAGAAGGTAATGGAAAGGATGTAGAGCCGTAGTTATGTCTTTTTTCTGCAACTGTCCTACGTGAACTAAGCTGCAAAAAAACGAAAATCTAGGCCAAGGTAGAGTAAGAACAACTACTACTACTCTTACTATTACTACTACTATTATTGCTTGTACTACATCTGCTTCTGCTACTACTATTACTGCTTCTACTACAACGAAAAGTTTGACCTACAATGAACAGAATTGTCCGAAGATAGTAAGAAATTAAAATAACATATCACCGAATTGAAGGATACAAAATAATCATGAATTTTTGGAAATGCGTATGTCAAGGTGAACAGGAAGGGATCATGGAAGGTGTTAATAATCATCATCATCATTTTTATCATCATCTGCACCCTCATCTTTATCATCATTACCATCACGATCACCTTCATCGTTACCATCATCATCATCATCATAATCACAATCATTATCCCTCCCAATTCACCACTTTCAGAGTCATCCAAAGCAAAGAGGGTTGAGCTTAATGTGGACAGGAATCAAAGGAGAAAGTCCCAAATACAGTCAGGGAAAAAGTCGGTCTAATATTTCAGTCCTTTTGCTTCTCCAAAGTATTTTCTCTACTGACTAATAATTCCTAAGCTGGGAGGGGCCTGGTATGTTTCTCTGCTGAGTTGATTCTCTTTAATATCATGAGGAAAGTGACGGACATTCCCTAAGTGCTAAGTAGACGCACTGGAGGCTAACTACAGTCGCTGGTTGTGCATCTCCTGTGTGCGAAGAGATATTAAAATGCTTATACCTCGTTCTTAAGTTTCAGTAATTGAGTAACGAGAGAATTGCTAAAACTGAGCACGCGAAGGTGCAGGAAAGGCCCTGAATTATCATGGTTAATTTCAAAACACTTGCTGGGATACGAAAAACTTTGTACATCGCAGTCAGCCAGCAAGGAAGAAAGCTTATATTTTTCGACGTGTGTTTCAGTAATAACATTAGCCACTGGAGGGTTTGTTTGTTTTTTTTTTTTCTCTCTCTCTCTCTCTCTCTCTCCTTATGCAGGCGTAAACCTTTCCATTAATATTGAAGCCCGACTGCCTAGTGAGGATAGCAAGATCTGTGTGATCTGAATAACTTATAACTCTAATGTAATCTCCCTCTCTCTCTCTCTCTCTCTCTCTCTCTCTGATAATAAGTGAAGGAAGGCGGTAAGAAAGAAAATTAATGTTCGTGCAATGTACAAAGGAGAAGGACAGTAGTAAGAGAAAAAGCAGAGGAAGGAACAGAGGAAGCAGAAGAGGAAGAATCAGAGCGGAAGAAATTAAAGACAGACGAGAGATGCTATGGACCTGGAAGAGGAAACGATGGAAGACAAAGCGAAGAGGAAGAAAAATGAAAGAATGATAAATGGCAAGAGGAAGAAATGGGAGGAGGAGAATGATATAAGATAGTGAAAGAAGGAACAAAGCAAACTAAGGGAAGAGGAAGGTGGATGCAAGAAATAATGATGGATAAGATTTGAGGGAAAGAGAGGGATATATAAAAGTGGAAACAAGAACAAAGGAATCTAAAGGAAATGGTAGGTGAGTGAGAGATTATTAAAAAGAAGGAAAATGAAACACAGTGAACAGATATTAGAAAACAAATGAACGAACAACGGATAACTAAATAAAAAGAGGAAGACGTCTGGAAAAATGGAAGCTAACAAGAGGAAACGACGAGAAAAATTCCTGAAAGAAGTATATATTGTAAGAGACGTAATGAGGGAAAGGCGTCTGAAAAAAAAAAATAATAATAACAAGACGAGAGGAGAAAGACGCTCAAAAGAAGGATAAGTAACAAGAGGAAAAATGATAGAACGATGCCTGAAAGAAAGATGAAAAACAAGAAAAGTGAAAGGAAGATGCTGGAAAATAGGACAGATAACTTGAAAAAAAGTGAGAGAAAGATGCTTGAAAGAATGATGAATAATGCGATGACATGTGAAAAGGATGTTTGAAAGAATGATGAATAACAAGGAAATAAGTGAGAGAAAGACGCTTGAAGGAGAGACAAAAAGAGAATAAGAGAGAGAGAGAGAGAGAGAGAGAGAGAGAGAGAGAGAGAGAGATACTTGAAAGGATAGTGAACTACGGAAGAAGAAGTGAAAGACGCTTGGAAGAATGAAAGATATTGAGAGAGAGAGAGAGAGAGAGAGAGAGAGAGAGAGAGAGAGAGAAATGCTACAGAAAGAAAATGAAAGAACAAATACATCGCAGCCAAACTTTCAGATTAATACAAATTCCTGTCGTCTGATGTTAAGGTTGTAGACTGAGACTTTAGTAGACCAATAGAGGAATATTTCGCGATGACAATATTACTCATGTCATCTAAAGCAACCTCAGTCTATCAATAACAAGTCTTCTTTCTATGTGATATCTCTGGCTACGATTTCTCCCCAGGTTAGGTATAAGATTTGAGGATGGGAATAGAAAATTAGGTGTAACATTATATCCTTTAGTCTGAGGACGTGTTTCCTTTTAAATCTAGCTCTATCCAGATGATTTTATTAGGCTTAGGAAAGATTTTGAACTGAAGGGATTAGATGTAGCCTTCCCTAGCCCGATCAGAACCAAGGGGCTTTACTGACACTGAATAATATCGTCTGGAAATAGCAAGAACATAGTGGAAATATACGTCCTCAGATTGAAGGGGTTAAGATTGAAGAGCGCTAGAGAAGCCCCGAGTTTTTTATAATAATCTCTCGAACATGGGATGATGATAGCTTTCCAAAATGTGGTGCTGGCTTATAATTATAGCATTAATAGGTGTCCAATGAATGACCATAAAAATCAGGGTCTTGATTAATAGGTGTCCCATTAACCATTAAAATCGGGACTTTCTTAATGGGTGTCCCATTGAAGACCATAAAAATCAGGAGCTTGCTTAACAGGTATCCCATGAATGACCCTAAAAAGTAGGTTCTTGCCTAATTAGGTGTCCCGTTAATGTCCTTAAAAATCAAGGGCCTTAATTAATAGGTTTCAAAATTGACGACCATAAAAATCAGGGTTTTGTTTAGCAGGTGTCCCATGAATGAACATAAACATTAGAGGCTTGCTTACATCTCTACGTTCGTTGCTGTAACACTATGGATGGCCATTATATTGTCCCGTATTTAGGAGTCAGTTCGACGCTTTACTATATAAGATTCACCTTAACTTGGCCTAAAATTGCCATCTCTCTATCTGAATGCCGAGGTGAAAGATTAACACAAGAATATGCAGCTACTAACAAGGAAGTGAGATGGGAAGGATGTTGGCCAATGTATTGTGTTTTCTGCCACTGACCTAGGTAAAATAAGCTACAAAAGGGAAAAAATCTTGGCCAAGGTGGTATGAAAGATCCATAGCAACACTTCACATGAAAAACACTTAGCGAGGGTACATTATATTCATGCAGTCTAATTGAGCTCTGAAAATATAAACATAAATGCCCGTATTCAAGTCGGTTAAAGAAGCTCCCTAACACTTCTTCCTTAGCGATTTATTTTTGGATACAAGTTAATGTTAATTTGAATGTTATGTATGCTGAGTATGGCGATATTTGAATCATTTAAATGACAAGAAGATAATAGGGAGTTGTAAGTATAATCAATCGCTTAGGAGGAGGCGTTAAGGAGCTTCCTTAACTGACGAAAATACGGGTCCAGGTCTTCATTTTATAGTGAATTTCTCTCAGCCAGTGGCAGTACTAGAAAATTAGCAAAACCCATGGCTTACTATACTCCTTTTACTCTAACATGACCCATGTTTTCGTCCTTTTGCAGCTTATATATACCACGAGGCTCAGTGGTAGACAAAGACAATGCTACGGCACTACAACCTTTCTATACCACATTTTCGTGTCTAGCATCGGTCTAGTGTTAATCTATTGTTACAATGCGGCATTCAAAACGAGGATATGTCAATTTTCAGCCAAATTACTGTAAAAAGATTATAGTGCCCATTGTAAGGTTCCGGCAATAATAGTTTCCGACAATAATATCGCCCCTCACCTTCGTTGGAAAAGTACGTATATGTTACACAATATCATGAGGCGTTCAATGGGTTCCGAATATCGCTTCACTGTTTTTCGAAAGTCACTGTTCACTGCATCGGTATTTACCATAATGAAGTCATTAATTTTCGAAAGACACTGTTCACTGCATCGCTGTTTACCATAATGAAGCTATTAACACTTGTTTCCGCGAACGTACAGCCCCGCTCAATGGATCTTTAGAGGTTCCAGGAATTATTAATGGAGTTCAAGATACTGCACTGATCAGTGTAATAAGATCTAATTAGACTATGGCATGGTTTGGAAACGATGTAAAGGAGTTACTGACTGATCTGTACCTATAAAGATGACTATGTATTTGCCCCCCATCACCAAAGATCCTCTCCTCCCACAACAAACCATCAGCCTTCATGTACAGTCAGTTACTAAAGTCCGTTCACCTCCCGAGCCTCGTCTTACTGGATTTCTCGATGCTTGGAAGAGACAGAGTGGACAAAGGTGCATATTATCACCCCCAAAGGAGTTATAGCACCTCTGCCCACTATGTCACATTCAAGGGTGTATGAATCCAGGACGTCTATGATTCCACTACGTCTGTGAGTCCATAAATGAGTACTAATATGCACCCCTGCCCACAACGTCTCATTCAAGCGTCTATGAATCCACCGCATCTTATTTAAGCGTCTATGAATCCAGTGATGAAATAGAGACAGAAGAGGCGAACGGACTTCAGAATCTGAATGTACCCTTACCTTATCCCCACACCTTGATTAGCTTCGTTTATACGGAAGCCTCAAGGAGTGGCTGTGTCAGACTGTCTCTTACTAACAATTTTCGAACACGGGGCGCTTCACGCAGAAACTTTAGCGACTTTAGCGAAGCCACACTACACCACACCACAGCACGCCACACCTCACCACACAAAATCACCTTCTCATACCTCACCACGCACATCACACAAAATTACCTTCTCGTACTACGCCATACAACACCACACAAAATCACCTCATACCACTCAATACCACACCTCACAATATCACCTACTCATTCCAAACCACATTATACCACACCACACCGCACAATATCACCTCACACCACACCACACCTCACCACACAAAATCACCTTCTCATACCACACCGCACCTCACCTCACAAAATCACCTCTTTATACCACACAACACCTTTCCACACCTCCTCACCACACAAAATCATCTTCTCATACCACACCACACCACACAGCACAAAATCACCTGACACTTCACCATATCACATTACACTACACCTCACCACACGAAATCACCTCACACCACACACCACACCACACCTCACAAAATTACCTTCTCACACCACATTATTACCACACAAAATGACCTTTTCACACCACACCACACACGCCACACCTCACCACGCAAAATCAACTTCTCATACCACACCACATCTCACCACGCAAAATCACCTTATACCACACCACACACACAACATCTCACCACGGAAAATCACCTTATCCACACACACAACATCTCACCACGCAAAATCACCATCTCTCATAACACCACACCTCACCACACTAAATCACCACACCACACCAAAGGGACTTGAAACTCCCACACCTACTACTTTTGTACTGTACGTGCTCTTCTCCCAGCTACTTGAAAATAATGATATAAAGGAATTACCCCATCATAAAATGTGATAGTCTTCTCATTAGACGATCTGGCTCAGTTCAGGAAATCCCGACTGTAGAGAAGAGGTCGTGAAATATGTGTTACACCCATCCAGCTTGTAAAGCCCTCCCTAAGCTGATGAAAATCGTCTGGAGATAAAAAGAATAAAATATACAATACGGCACTCTGGAAAAAAGGGATTAAATCGGTAGCTCTTGAAGTGTGCTGATGCCTTTCATATTTTTTTTGTCGTCTCCATATGACTGCATTCAATTAGGAGAAATTTTCGAACTGGATGGGTTACATAAAGCCTTCACTGAACCTTCACTACATGAGGTCTTCCTTGAGCTGAATTAAGTCGCCTGCCAGTGTATCTTCTTTCAGTAAGAAATTACACTAGATCATTCACCCTTCTTTGTAGCTTCCTTGTGACTGGCTAAGACTGCCGAGTGGAAAATAATCCTCATTCTTATCTCATCCTACATCCTACCAACATCGTTATGCTCTTTTCTGGAAATTCTAATGTACTCGTATTTGGCACACTATTCCGTGACGGGATAAAAATTTATCGCACTTACTTTTGAGCTAAATTCTTGGCTACCACCTTTACTAGTACTGTGAGACTACACTTACATCGATATCTCATTTGGAAATGTACACACACACACATACACACACATATATATAAATATATATATATATATATATATATATATATATATATAGATAGATAGATAGATATAGATATAGATATAGATAGATAGATAGATAGATAGATAGATAGATATTTATTTATTTATTTACCTTACAAGTTAATAACTCATTTATATATGCAGCAATTTTCATCATTTTTCGCACAATGATGCGGAGAATTATTTATTTCTTCTTATGATTTTATTAAAAAGAATTATAAATCAGTTCTTTACAGCTGCGAGTACCAAGAGAACGTAAGCTGCTCGGGGAATTTAGCGATATTGCAACTCTATTTTTTAACCCGTCACGTCCCGAGGTTTTCTGCACCTCCGACATCCCCCAGTCCCGAGGTATTTTCGAATTTTTTTTTTTTTTTTTGGCTAAAACCTTTGCTTTTGGTGAGAAACATCGAAAATTTATAGAGAAATCGCTCACCTGAGGTTTAAAATACCCAATCCAGGTAGGAGTTCCTCCTTACCTGACTGGGTTTTCTAACATGCTGGCACAAAAGAAAACGAGTTCTATGGGAGGGTAACTATTTTATCCACTCATAAACGGTATTTATTTATTTACTTGGTACGAATGTGTATGTAGTATGAGAGTATATTGGTTTTCAAGCAGTAATAAAGGCATTATAAGCATTGTTTCACTCACTAACTAATCACCATACCTGACCTATTTTTGTCACATTACCTGATCATTATTTCTGGCTGTTTCTTCTTCTAATGCTATGTAAACATTGTCCTCCACATTGTCATCGATTGGGTAACCACTCTGGCCCTGAATATCTTTACTAGCCAGGTCACTGGTAACAGGTCCTTTGCCAAGACAATGGCATGAGGGGGGGAGGGGGGAGGTTATTCGGTGTAAGGCATTGTCCCTGCTTGGCATCTTGTAGAGGAATAGAGGAAGGTGTCCCGTGTATACATACGAAAAATCATGCGCGAAAATTGAAAATTGTGCAAATTAGGGACCTTGCAAATGCACGACGTACTGGTACGTCGCCGGGACTGGCAAATGCAAATTGTTGCAACGTACCCATACGTTGACGGGACGGGGCGGGTTAACCATGTATGATCATGGCTGAGAGTTAAACACTAAAATTTCAACCAAAAACCAACGTGTGTTATTTTTGTAGTACTGTAAAAATCTTATCGTAAAACCGACGTTCTAATACTGTACTTATTTTATGAGAAAGCTGAAGCAGTTTTGAATTTCAGCAACATATATGGATTAATTTCATCACTGCTGCTTTAAAAATTCGCACGTGTTATTATGGCAATAATTAAACAATCGTAACAATATTAGCACATTTTCTGAACAAGCGTTGCATCACCTCTGAATTCTAGTTAAATTTGGTTTTTCGTTTGTCCCGTCAAACTTACCTGTATTTAACTGAAGATATGTAGTTTGATTAGCAATAGTTTCGTAATCTTTGCATAAACACCGGCAGTGTGACACATTCCTAGATGAAATTTAACAGCTCAATCACCGCTAGATCCGTAAACCTGGTTTGTCATATTTGACGGCATAAACTTACAGTACAGTTTTGGTTTTGGATGTAAAATAACAATCCTAGCAAATATAGTGACATTATCTTGTTCCGGAGATGCCAGATCATTTCCTTATAAATTTCAAAGACATTAGTATATTAGTCATGGCATTCCTGTTGCAAAAAGTTACCTGCGTTGTGTTACCTTTATCTTAGAAATTTCAGTAAACATAACACAGATCATTAGGAAAACCTGGGCATCAGAGAATACTGGGAACCTCTACAGGCAAACTGAACCCACTTAATATCTGAACACGGTAAAAGTTGTGCACATATAAGGAGTAAAATGAACACCATTAATACTGGCTACCTCTGAAGCTGAAACTGAACACAGATAAAAAATAAATAACACACAAAAGTAAAATCTGAACACAGTGAAAAGTTTAACATCTCTATGATAAAAACTGAACACGGTATATATGTTACCGCGTATCTCCAAGACTAAAAAAAAAAAATGAAGTACAAATAGATCTTACATCTCCTTCATAATAAATAAGCACAAGTAAAAATAACTAAAAATTCTCTTAGCTAGTAACTGACCTGTGTGGTTCGATGGAGTGATGGAGTTGCTGCAGGTGAGAGGCAGAAGGGCGAGGGTGGCAGCCCATAGGATACCAGAATATATAAAACCCATGACTGGGTGTCTGACTGGGTTTTTTTCTCTGCTTATCTTGCTTTTACGTATTGGTCTCAGTTTTGGACTCACTTTTATTCTCTATTTCTATCCTCTCTTTTCCTTTCACTTTCTTGGTGGGGTGTTGTAAGCACTGCAACCTAAGCATTTGCGCCCTTTATTTTATCAATATATGTGAGCGTCGTGCCTCGCCTCTTCTTTGCTCTCTCTCTCTCTCTCTCTCTCTCTCTCTCTCTCTCTCTTTTAGTGTTTTCACAACCAATGGACAAGTGAAGCCCTCTTACTGTTTACTTTTAAATTCTTATGCTCATTTCCTTCATTCTAAACACACAGTTCTAAACACATCTAAATCACACACTTTATTACATAACTTCAATGACTTTTTTTTCACACCCCTCCTAAGCCAGTCCGAAGAAGGAGAGTCTGGTAAAACTAAGCCTTTCTTTTATATTCACATGTTTATTATTTTCTAAGGTCATGTAGTTCTAAATCCGGAACACGTTTTAAAGTAGTCTCTCGGGTCTTACGTGTTCCAAGCAACCACATTTCTCTTCATGACTTCCCTTACTTTTTTTTTTTTTTTTTTCACAAGCACTAAAATCTTGCTATTGAATGCTGGCTCATTTTCCTCTGTTCATTTTCGTCTATTGGCAAGAATTCTGAAGTTAAAAGTGTTTAAATAATGGTTAAGGTAATTCCACACACACAGTTATACTCCTTCGATTTTTTTTCTTTTCACGGTATGCATTGTCCATCCAGTCTGCATCTTTTTAAGTGTTGATTTTTTTCGATGGACACTCATATCAAAAGTAGAGACACATTCATTAACTTTCACCAAAGACTTGGTGGTTCCACACTCACCCACACTCCCTCAGCCAGATCCCCTTTTGCGCCCTCTGTTGTTCAATGTTTTAGTGTTCATTTTCCTCTTAGAACACGTTTCAAACTTCAGTCAAGAGTATGTTATTTCCCTCACTCCTCCTTTTAGCTCTTCTCTTCGTTGGGTCCTTTGGTTATTCGAGTGTTCAGTATCATCTATGGCCACACAGAATTAAGTGTTTTTAAAGGTATATCACATTCACAAGCATCGTCCTTGCAGTCTGGTCAGTTGCACACCACATTTTCTGCAATATAATACCAATCACTTTATCCTCCATTATTTGTGATGTGTTCAGTGAAATTCCTAAATATATTGGAATTGGTCTATTTGCTCTCACTGGTCATAATTTTAGCTTTTATAATTCTCTCTCTCTCTCTCTCTCTCTCTCTCTCTCTCTCTCTCTCTCTCTCCAATAAAGTACCTAAAAGTAGAGGAGCTGGTATGTTCATTCTTACAGAGCAGATTTTTACTTCTTATGTTTTTAGAACTTCTCTCTCTCTCTCTCTCTCTCTCTCTCTCTCTCTCTCTCTCTCTCTCTCTCTCTCTCTCTCTCGTAACTAAGACTTATATTTGGAAGAAGGACAAGGAAGGGAAAACACAGAAATCCCAGTGTCTCTTTGTTCTTCCTAGTAAAAAATATCGTGGTTATGAGAGGGCACTGATCTTAGCTTGTGATTAGTTTTTTGGGTTTAATATCTCCCATTTTATTTACCTCAGGAGAGCTTTTTCGAATAGCAGGACGTTTGTTGATGTCTTCATTTGCCCAATCCAAACAGTGAAGCTATTTTTTATTTTCATTTTTTTTTATTTAATTATTTTTCTCTGGATCTGGGACGTGGTCATTGGGTGTGACCTCAGAAATGAGAGACTGAATAGAGAGGCTGTTAGAGATCGAGCAGCGTGGAAAACCTCCATTAGGTGACCAAGGTGCACTCCATTACTTTCTGTGTCTCGTTTCCTCTCCTTTCTTCTTTTCTCTTTCCTCCACTTCTCTCCTTTCCCCTCTCTCTCTCTCTCTCTCTCTCTCTCTCTCTCTCTCTCTCTCTCTCTCTCTCATTCTTGGTGAGGTCTTAGTGCATGCAAGAATTTTTGAGCCTTTATAAACGAACGAACTCTTCAAACTACTTTATAAAAAATAAATTAATCAATAAAACTCACGTGCTGAAGGGGTAAAGTAAGTACCAGGTAGTTCAGTAAAGCTTCAGTCAACAGGAGGGTCACTCAGTAGAACCCTTTCATTACGAGTAGTTATATTTTATTTTTGCCACATCAGAGCTACTTTATGTGGCCTAGGAGAGACCTTTCAATAGCAGGGGATATGTAAAGCCAACATAAAGCTATCAACTATACCCTTTTTACTCTAACCTGGCCTAAAACTGCCGTCTCTCCGTCTTGAATACTGAGCTGTGGCCGAAGATAATGACTAGAACGGAATGATAGTCACAAAGAAGTGCTATGGAAAGAACGCAGAGCCACAGTATTGTCTTATTTCGCCTCTGATCTACGTGAAATAAGCTGGAAAAGGAAATAAACCTGGGCCAATTTAAGGTGAAATGAGTATAGAAGGTTGTCCAAAGCTTAACCTCTCAGTTTGATGTGAATTTCTTTTCTATTTTCGCAATTTCCAGAAGACTTTATCCAGCACTGAAAATCTCTCTTACAGGATTAATTTAAGGCCGGTATTCTCGTAGGGCAAGGAGGCTCTCTAGCACCTCTTCCTTAGCGATTTATTTCCCTAACTACCCATTAACATAATCTTTTTTGCCTCTTATTTCTTTTCAATGTCGACAAAGATTGCATGAATAACACAGAAATAAAGACACGGAGCAGAATCAGAAATAAATCGGTAAGGAAGAGGTGTCAGTAAGAGAATAACACCCAAGAATATACACACGGAGCAGAAACAGAAATGAATCGGTAAGGAAGAGGTGTTAGTAAGTGAATAACGCAGATGAATAATGAGGTAGAATCAGAAATAAATCAGTCTTGAAAGGTGTTAGTAAGCGAATAACGCAGATGAATAATGAAATAGAATCAGAAATAAATCAGTCAGGAAGAGGTGTTAGTAATCTTTCTAACCACACTGGAATACAGCCCAAAGTCCTCTCCACCTCAAAGAAGTTTTTCCAAAGTTGAATTAAGCTGCCTATCATGCATATATTAAAGACGTCATCGTACTGAAGAGGTCAGTCCTGTAGCGGCAGCAGGAATAAACAAAAAAAAGGACACCAAAAAAATAAATAAATAAATAAATAAATATCTGGTGGCTCAGTATGCAGTAAAAACAATATGGAACAGGATTCCCCTAATATTTCCCCTAATACTTCTCCTAATATTCCCCTAAGCACAGTAGAGGACAGAAATCCCCTAATATTTCCTCTAATACTTCTACTAATATTCCCCTAAGCATAGTAGAGGACAGAATTCCCCTAATATCTCCCATAATACTTCTAATATTCTCCTTAAGTACAGTGGAGGACAGAATTCTCCTAGTATTTCCCCTAATGCTTACCTAATATTTTCCCTAATATTCCCCTAATATAGTTTCGTAATCTTTGCATAAACACCGGCAGTGTGACACATTCCTAGATGAAATTTAACAGCTCAATCACCGCTAGATCCGTAAACCTGGTTTGTCATATTTGACGGCATAAACTTACAGTACAGTTTTGGTTTTGGATGTAAAATAACAATCCTAGCAAATATAGTGACATTATCTTGTTCCGGAGATGCCAGATCATTTCCTTATAAATTTCAAAGACATTAGTATATTAGTCATGGCATTCCTGTTGCAAAAAGTTACCTGCGTTGTGTTACCTTTATCTTAGAAATTTCAGTAAACATAACACAGATCATTAGGAAAACCTGGGCATCAGAGAATACTGGGAACCTCTACAGGCAAACTGAACCCACTTAATATCTGAACACGGTAAAAGTTGTGCACATATAAGGAGTAAAATGAACACCATTAATACTGGCTACCTCTGAAGCTGAAACTGAACACAGATAAAAAATAAATAACACACAAAAAGTAAAATCTGAACACAGTTAAAAGTTTAACATCTCTATGATAAAAACTGAACACGGTATATATGTTACCGCGTATCTCCAAGACTAAAAAAAAAAAATGAAGTACAAATAGATCTTACATCTCCTTCATAATAAATAAGCACAAGTAAAAATAACTAAAAATTCTCTTAGCTAGTAACTGACCTGTGTGGTTCGATGGAGTGATGGAGTTGCTGCAGGTGAGAGGCAGAAGGGCGAGGGTGGCAGCCCATAGGATACCAGAATATATAAAACCCATGACTGGGTGTCTGACTGGGTTTTTTTCTCTGCTTATCTTGCTTTTACGTATTGGTCTCAGTTTTGGACTCACTTTTATTCTCTATTTCTATCCTCTCTTTTCCTTTCACTTTCTTGGTGGGGTGTTGTAAGCACTGCAACCTAAGCATTTGCGCCCTTTATTTTATCAATATATGTGAGCGTCGTGCCTCGCCTCTTCTTTGCTCTCTCTCTCTCTCTCTCTCTCTCTTTCTCTCTCTCTCTCTCTCTCTCTCTCTCTCTTTTAGTGTTTTCACAACCAATGGACAAGTGAAGCCCTCTTACTGTTTACTTTTAAATTCTTATGCTCATTTCCTTCATTCTAAACACACAGTTCTAAACACATCTAAATCACACACTTTATTACATAACTTCAATGACTTTTTTTTCACACCCCTCCTAAGCCAGTCCGAAGAAGGAGAGTCTGGTAAAACTAAGCCTTTCTTTTATATTCACATGTTTATTATTTTCTAAGGTCATGTAGTTCTAAATCCGGAACACGTTTTAAAGTAGTCTCTCGGGTCTTACGTATTCCAAGCAACCACATTTCTCTTCATGACTTCCCTTATTTTTTTTTATTTTTTTTTTCACAAGCACTAAAATCTTGCTATTGAATGCTGGCTCATTTTCGTCTGTTCATTTTCGTCTATTGGCAAGAATTCTGAAGTTAAAAGTGTTTAAATAATGGTTAAGGTAATTCCACACACACAGTTATACTCCTTCGATTTTTTTTCTTTTCACGGTATGCATTGTCCATCCAGTCTGCATCTTTTTAAGTGTTGATTTTTTTCGATGGACACTCATATCAAAAGTAGAGACACATTCATTAACTTTCACCAAAGACTTGGTGGTTCCACACTCACCCACACTCCCTCAGCCAGATCCCCTTTTGCGCCCTCTGTTGTTCAATGTTTTAGTGTTCATTTTCCTCTTAGAACACGTTTCAAACTTCAGTCAAGAGTATGTTATTTCCCTCACTCCTCCTTTTAGCTCTTCTCTTCGTTGGGTCCTTTGGTTATTCGAGTGTTCAGTATCATCTATGGCCACACAGAATTAAGTGTTTTTAAAGGTATATCACATTCACAAGCATCGTCCTTGCAGTCTGGTCAGTTGCACACCACATTTTCTGCAATATAATACCAATCACTTTATCCTCCATTATTTGTGATGTGTTCAGTGAAATTCCTAAATATATTGGAATTGGTCTGTTTGCTCTCACTGGTCATAATTTTAGCTTTTATAATTCTCTCTCTCTCTCTCTCTCTCTCTCTCTCCAATAAAGTACCTAAAAGTAGAGGAGCTGGTATGTTCATTCTTACAGAGCAGATTTTTACTTCTTATGTTTTTAGAACTTCTCTCTCTCTCTCTCTCTCTCTCTCTCTCTCTCTCTCTCTCTCGTAACTAAGACTTATATTTGGAAGAAGGACAAGGAAGGGAAAACACAGAAATCCCAGTGTCTCTTTGTTCTTCCTAGTAAAAAATATCGTGGTTATGAGAGGGCACTGATCTTAGCTTGTGATTAGTTTTTTGGGTTTAATATCTCCCATTTTATTTACCTCAGGAGAGCTTTTTCGAATTGCAGGACGTTTGTTGATGTCTTCATTTGCCCAATCCAAACAGTGAAGCTATTTTTTATTTTCATTTTTTTTTATTTAATTATTTTTCTCTGGATCTGGGACGTGGTCATTGGGTGTGACCTCAGAAATGAGAGACTGAATAGAGAGGCTGTTAGAGATCGAGCAGCGTGGAAAACCTCCATTAGGTGACCAAGGTGCACTCCATTACTTTCTGTGTCTCGTTTCCTCTCCTTTCTTCTTTTCTCTTTCCTCCACTTCTCTCCTTTCCTCTCTCTCTCTCTCTCTCTCTCTCTCTCATTCTTGGTGAGGTCTTAGTGCATGCAAGAATTTTTGAGCCTTTATAAACGAACGAACTCTTCAAACTACTTTATAAAAAATAAATTAATCAATAAAACTCACGTGCTGAAGGGGTAAAGTAAGTACCAGGTAGTTCAGTAAAGCTTCAGTCAACAGGAGGGTCACTCAGTAGAACCCTTTCATTACGAGTAGTTATATTTTATTTTTGCCACATCAGAGCTACTTTATGTGGCCTAGGAGAGACCTTTCAATAGCAGGGGATATGTAAAGCCAACATAAAGCTATCAACTATACCCTTTTTACTCTAACCTGGCCTAAAACTGCCGTCTCTCCGTCTTGAATACTGAGCTGTGGCCGAAGATAATGACTAGAACGGAATGATAGTCACAAAGAAGTGCTATGGAAAGAACGCAGAGCCACAGTATTGTCTTATTTCGCCTCTGATCTACGTGAAATAAGCTGGAAAAGGAAATAAACCTGGGCCAATTTAAGGTGAAATGAGTATAGAAGGTTATCCAAAGCTTAACCTCTCAGTTTGATGTGAATTTCTTTTCTATTTTCGCAATTTCCAGAAGACTTTATCCAGCACTGAAAATCTCTCTTACAGGATTAATTTAAGGCCGGTATTCTCGTAGGGCAAGGAGGCTCTCTAGCACCTCTTCCTTAGCGATTTATTTCCCTAACTACCCATTAACATAATCTTTTTTGCCTCTTATTTCTTTTCAATGTCGACAAAGATTGCATGAATAACACAGAAATAAAGACACGGAGCAGAATCAGAAATAAATCGGTAAGGAAGAGGTGTCAGTAAGAGAATAACACCCAAGAATATACACACGGAGCAGAAACAGAAATGAATCGGTAAGGAAGAGGTGTTAGTAAGTGAATAACGCAGATGAATAATGAGGTAGAATCAGAAATAAATCAGTCTTGAAAGGTGTTAGTAAGTGAATAACGCAGATGAATAATGAAGTAGAATCAGAAATAAATCGGTCAGGAAGAGGTGTTAGTAATCTTTCTAACCACAGTGGAACACAGCCCTAAGTCCTCTCCACCTCAAAGAAGTTTTTCCAAAGTTGAATTAAGCTGTCTTTCATGCATATATTAAAGACGTCATCGTACTGAAGAGGTCAGTCCTGTAGCGGCAGCAGGAATAAACAAAAAAAAAGGACACACCCAAAAAATAAATAAATAAATAAATAAATATCTGGTGGCTCAGTATGCAGTAAAAACAATATGGAACAGGATTCCCCTAATATTTCCCCCAATACTTCTCCTAATATTCCCCTAAGCACAGTAGAGGACAGAAATCCCCTAATATTTCCTCTAATACTTCTACTAATATTCCCCTAAGCATAGTAGAGGACAGAATTCCCCTAATATCTCCCATAATACTTCTAATATTCTCCTTAAGTACAGTGGAGGACAGAATTCTCCTAGTATTTCCCCTAATGCTTACCTAATATTTTCCCTAATATTCCCCTAATATTCTCCTAACTGCAGTAGAGGACAGAATTTCCCTTAATATTTCCCCTAACAATCCTCTGATATTTCCATATTTCTCTTAATGATCCCTTAAATGCAGTAGAGGGCAGAATTCCCCTAATATTACCCCTAATGTTTACCTATAATTTTCACTAAAATTTTTCATAATATTCCCCTAAGTGCGGTAGAAGACAGAATTTCCCCCAACATTGCCCCTAACATTCCCCTAATATTTCCCTAATATATCCCCTATTTCCCTAATATTTCCCTTATCCCCTAATATTTCCCTAATATTCCCCTAATATTTCACCTCCCCTACTTTTCACTTCTCTCTACTAATATTCCTTTTGCTGAGAGAATCTTGACATCTAAATATTTCAACATCTCCACTTTTCATTTCCCTCTACTACCTAATATTCCTTCGCTAAGAGAGGCTTGTCACGCTAATTTTTTACCTTCTCTGCTTTGCACTTCCCTCAACTACCTCATATTCCTTCGCTGAGAGAGGCTTGATACCTTTCTCCCTCTTTGATTTGATGCATGATGGACTTTCCTTGAGTGTAAAGCAGACGCAGTGAATAGTGGGAGAACTTTTTGTTGCTCACTCTACCAGCCGGCAATGGGGTTTTGGGGTACAAAGATCGTTTCGCTTGCAGACTGATAGATAAAGAGATAGACAGACAGAGAGGCAGATATAGAAGATAGACAGATATAGATAAACACTCAAACAGACAGAAGACTGACAGACAAAAGACCGACAGACAAAACACAGACAGAAGACAAACAGAAGACAGACAGACAGACAGACAGATAGACAGAAAGATAGATAGATAGAGAGATAGACAGACAGATAGATAGATAGGTAGGTAGGCAGGTAGATAGGTAGGTAGGTAGGTAGGTAGATAGATAGAAAGAAAGGAAGAAAGACAAGGAAAGAGAAAAAGAATGAATGAAAGAAAAAGAAAAAAAGAAAAGAAAGAAAGAAAGGCAGATAGATAGATAGATGCAGATAGATGTTTACCTCAGGCGTTGGATATGGCTTTCAATAACCCGTTCAGTACGAGGGTGATAAGTAAACTCGTCGGGAGATAGAAAATGTAAACTAATCTTTTCCCACCATTGCTCGGTACGATTAAGAATGACAGGGAAACTCTATAACAATTCCTTCATCCATTCATTCCGAGAACCTCCAGTGGTGAACGAAACTGCATGATAAAAGAATAAATAAAATAAAGACAACAACGTACAATCAGCAAAGAAAATATCGCACACCTTACCGCACGTAGCATTCTGAAACATGGACGAAGCATTGTGAAGTATGGGGCACCGTGTGACTGTAGGTGCAAATATTATCCTTGGTTATTATTAGGACTCGAAATCGCAAAAAAGTTCACATTGTGGATGCTGTTCTTTTTTTTTTTTTTTTTTTTTTTTGGGGGGGGGGGGGCACAAGGTTAATTGATTCATGTATGTCCTACAAAACTTGCTCGTTTTCACATTCATTGTACCACAGGTGTGCCATACTTTTTTTCTTGATTGTACATAACGGATTACACAGCAATCTCCCAACCAAGGACATAAACGTTCCCGTGTAAACGTTTGATCCATACTAATTAAACATTTACCTAGACTGTAAGGGTTTAGGGCCAATGTATTAAAACTGAGAACGGAAAGGTGTCAGCTACAGTCTTTTTACGTTTACCTGGCCTAGATTTGCGTCCTTTTGCAGCTTATTTCACGTACCTCAGGGGCTGAAAAAGACACTACTATGGCTCAACAATTTTTCCACAGCACTTCTTCGTGACTACATCAGTGTTTATTTCTTGTAACAGCTCTGACCTCAGGATGGATAGACAGTATATAATTTCAGGCCAAGTTAAAGTAAACAGAGTCCCTAATTCTGGTCATTTATGTAACACTCGTATTTGTTAGGTCTGATTAGCCTACATTCCACATTACAGAGTGCAGTCAGCAACGACAAGCTTTAGAAATTATGGCCAAAAGATGGACGCTTGTGTACATCCACGTCCTCTCAGTTTTAATAAGCTCACTTTTACTGCAGCGTGAGAGGAGAATGCTTGTGTCCGTAATCTCAGCAGGCAAGGAAGTTCCTTAACATCCCTTCCTGAGCGATTATGCCCACTTCTGGCTGGTTGATATCCTCTTGTACGTTATTTATGCAGAGTACGACCATATCTGAAGGGTTTTTATAACACAGAAGGGGACAGTATGGTGTAATAATCAAAATAAATCGCTTAGGAAAAGGTGTTAGAGAGTTTCATTAACCGACCAGAATACGAGCCTTGATGATATAGTTGATTTGTAGGGTCACTAGATTCACGTGTATTATTTTCTTTGTTTTCCCACATGAAGGGCAATTTGTATTTGTTTCACGTTATTATGAGTTTTATCAGCATTTCACGTAAAGAAAAAGATGAAAGTTATTTGTTATTGTTCATTCTCTGCCACTTATTCATTAATTTCACATCGGTATTAATATTTTTGTCACAAGAGGCGAATGTAGTCAGATTTTCTTCATTATTAATTATATCAACATTACATATTCTAAACAGGAAATAAGTGTTTGGCCACAGGTCATTTAAGCTGCCCGCAGTCAACAGATTTACATAAATTATTATCACAACGTCACTGCCTCTTGATTTACCGCCTTAAAGTTCTGGGTCTGCACACACGGTATAACAGTATAAAGTGTATATGCCAAAATAATAATAATAAAAATAATAATAATAATAATGAGTCATTTTGCCAGTAGTTTCACATCACTGATAAGCTTTTAATGAAGTTTTGATACAGAAACACTTCACTTAGTTTGTCATTTTCTCATAGTTTATTATAATTAAAGTTTAAAAATTCAAGAGAAAGCTTCATTTGTTAAATCAGCAATTTCGAATGACGGGAAAAAATAATAATCGTTCAAGACAGTTATGACGGATATTGAGTCAACTGCACAGGTGTTACACTGAGGCCGGATCTGGGTCAAGTGTGTGATGTGGCAGGTGTGTGAAGTAGATTTGTGAGTCATGTGTGAAATAGGTGTGTGAGGCAGGTGTGAGAGAGGTAAGTGTGTGAGGCAGGTGTGAAATAGGTGTGTGAGGCAGGTGTGAGACAGATATGTGTGCGAAGCAGGTGTCCGACAGGTAGATTAGTGAGACTGATAAGTGTGCGAGGCAGATGTAATACAGGTTGGTGTGTGAGGCAGGTGCAAAGCAGGTAGGTGTGGGAGGCAGATGTGAGACAAATAGATGTGTTAAGTAGGTGTGCGAAACAGGTGTTTGAGGCAGGTGTTGCAATGAAACAGGTGTGTGACAAATGTGTGAAGCAGGTGTATTAGGCAGGTATGTGAGACAGGTGCTATACTGAGGCAGGCATGTAAGGCAGGACTAGTGTGTAAGGTAGATGTGTATGAGACAAGTACTACGCTGAAACAAGAGTGTAAGTGTTACGTTGAGGCAGGAGTGTGAGACAGGTGTGAAAGGCTGATTCTCTACGGCGCTGTGGGTGTTTCCTCTGCCGCCTCCAACACCACACTGCTTTCCCGGCTATCTCTTTCCTGCCTCACCCCTGCCTTCCTCCTTTCCTCCCTCCGGCCTCACCCACAGAAGAGCAGGCGCCGATCTCTATCTCCCTGCCTCCCCCCCCCACTGCCCGCCTGCCTGCCTACCTTCCTTATCTTCCTGTCACTCTTCCCTCCTTCCTTCCTTCTTTCGCACACTTACGGTCTGCCCTCTCTTATATTATTTTTCGGTGTCTCTATTTATCTTCTCTTTTTATATCCTTTTCTTCTCTTTTTCCTTTCTTTCCCTATGCCCTTCTTCCCCCATTCCTTCCTTCTTTGCCTCCTTCCTCCCTTCCTCTCTGCCTGCCTTCCTACTTTATTACCCGTCCCTGCCCCGGAGGAGCTCGGGGACAGGTATTGTTTTCATTCGATTTATCTGTTTGTTTCTTTGTTTGTTTGTCTGTCCGTCTATCTATTAACAACTTTACGCGAAAACTTCTTGCGCGATTTTAATAAAATTACAGGGATGATGCGCTATGACCTTCTGATCACCTGATTAAATCTTGGGCCAAACTGGGCCAAGGACTAGGCTGTACTCCCCCCAAAAAATGTAAAAATGAATAAATAAATAAAAAATAAAAAATCGTTTTCTCGCCATAACTCCTTTGATATTCGTCATATCGACATGAAACCCAAACCTAAAGCTGCATCTTTCAAATCTTCATCCTACGAGTATAACGTACAATACCTCATTACATCAGGGGGATCACCCCTGATCAATGTCACGTGGGTCGGGCCTAAAATTTCAGATGGATATAAAATTGTCAGTTTTCACCCTATTTGCTCCAAATTTGATATGTGACATCTTTGACTAGATATCCTGCTGTGTTTATACGTCAGCACTAAAATGATTGCCGGGGACGGGTTTGCTGGGCCTTGGTACCGTTTCTTGTTTAATCATATATGCCAGTCTGCTTACCTTCTTTTTTTTTTCCTCTTTTTTTTTTTTTCATTTTCCTCTTTCTCTTTTCATCCACTATGCTTTCATTCTTCTTTTTCCCTTCCATCACCATGCATTCCTGCTTCTCTTTCTTTCTCTTACGCTCATTTCCTTCCTTCCCTCCTTCACCTCTCTCTCTCTCTCTCTCTCTCTCTCACTTAACACCTTCATCCCGAGGACGTAATTTCCATAACTCTTCCTTACCTGGCGATTCCCCGTCTTAACATGGATATGATATTTGCAGGAAGAACTAGACAGGGAAAAATTTTTCACCTCTTTTCCTGACCATCCTGCAGAAAACTGTTATAAACCTGCAGTAATTTTCGTCTCGTAACTAAGATTTATTTATGAAGATAGACAAGGAGGCAGAGCCAGGTTCGACAACCCTCTTATCCTTCCTGCAAATTTAAACCAGAGTTTCAACAGGGACTGGATTGTGACTGCGTTTGTCGCCCAGTCCTGGCCAAGATTTTCGTCCTTTTGCAGTTAGTTTCACAAGATTCAGCGAAAAAACAAAAAAAGAAAAGGAAAAAGACTACTACGACCCCCCTCCTTTTCCATGGAAGTTCTTCGTGACTAGCATCATAATTCAGTGTTAATCCATCGTCACAACTCAACATTCAAGACAAAGATTGCAATTCTGGGTCAAGTCAAAGTAGAATGAGTATAGTTAATTCGCTCCATTTTCATTTTACATTCATCATATTAGGAGGGACTGAACTGAATAAGATATGTAGTTAGTCATCATTAGCACTTTTAATACCAGAGAACTTTCCTTTGGTAGATACAAGAGTTTCGAGGAATTAAAAAAAAAAAGTCACCAGCTTCAAGGGTGTAATTGATTCTGTATAATTTCCCTCTACCCTACCATCTTTCTTACCTACTTCTTCATTCCTTTCCTTCTGCCGTCCTTCATTCTGTGCTCTCCTTTCTGCCTCCTTACCCTCCCTTTTGCCTACCTTCCCGCCTTCCTTACCGTCCTGTCACTCTTCATCTCTTCGCTCACTTACACACCATCAGTTCCTCTCTTGTTTCCTCACCTAATATTCATATATCATTTAAATACACTTCTGTATTATTTTACCTACTTTCGATCTGACTTTCTGTGTCTTGTTGCTCTTTTTTCTCTTCCTTCCTTTCTCCGTTTACGGTATATTGTCTATCTCCCTTCCTCCCTGCTTTTCTCCCACTATGCCCTCCTTTCCCTTTTCTCACCTTCCTTCACTCCCTAGTTGTCCCACTCTTCCTATCACTTTAATTAACCCTGCATCATTTCTCAGGCCCATGTCTCTGATTTCCTTCTTTCACCTCTATTCATTCATTCTTCTGTACCTACCTCCCTATTTTGCTTCCTACTTCCCTATCCTCCTTCATTACAGCTTGTCTATCTGCCTGACTGTCTCCCTTACCTTTCAGTGAGTCTTCCAACTTGCCTATCCGCCTGTGTACCCTTATCTTTCTGTCTCTCCTCCTCTCCCCCATCTTCCCCTACGTCATTATCTTCCAACCATTCTCTTCCCCTCACTTTAATTTCCTCAGTTTGTTCATTTCCTCACTAGATTTCTCTCTCTCTCTCTCTCTCTCTCTCTCTCTCTCTCTCTCTCTCTCTCTCTAATTGTTTACTGATCAATCGATCGATCAGTCAGTTTGTTTGTCTGCATATCTTTCTGTCTGTCAATCTTTCTGTCAGATTGTGTATGTCTATCATGCGGTCTGTCACTCCCTGTCTGTCTCTGTCTGTCTATCTGTCTATTTATATCAATGGCTATAAAGGTTAAAACCCACTAAACCAGCTATCTCCTTTTTCCTTTTCCTTTCTTTCTTTCTTTGTTTATTATTATTATTATTATTTTTTTTTAGTTTACTCCTATTGTCTCGAAACAATATATACTTTGCCTCATGGAAGACAGATCGAACTGAGTGGTTTTGCGTCGAGGGTTTGATGTTAATACTAATCTTTTTATATATTTGTCCACTAACGTTATCAGGCGGAATCTTCTTACACTCACCAAGGATTTTATGAACACACACACACACACACACACACACACACACACACACACACACACACACACACACACACACACACACACACACACACACACACACACACACACACACACACACACACACACACACACACACACACACACACACACACACACACACACACACACACACACACACACACACACACACACACACACACACACACACACACACACACACACACACACACACACACACACACACACACACACACACACACACACACACACACACACACACACACACACACACACACACACACACACACACACACACACACACACACACACACACACACACACACACACACACACACACACACACACACACACACACACACACACACACACACACACACACACACACACACACACACACACACACACACACACACACACACACACACACACACACACACACACACACACACACACCTTCTCTTTACATTTCAATAAACAATTTGTCAAATTTCAAGCAGTCTAATTAGCAAAAGAAAAAAAAACAAACACAAACACTGGACAACATTTATAGATGATCAAAGGGTTGGGAAGCAAAAGGTGAAGTCCCTAACAACACACTGGCTCCTGATGAACGTGGTGCTATAGTCGCTTCACCTTAAGTTGGCTCAGATTTGTCTTTTTGTAGCTTATTTCACGTAGCTCAGTGACAGAATAATGCAATCCTATGGCTATACATCCATTTCACAGCGCTTCTTCGTGACTAGCATATTTTTTTTTTAGTGTTAATCCATTGTCGCAGCAAAAATAGTAGTAGAGTTCTTCGTCCATTTCATTGCGCTTCTTAGTGACTAGCAACATTTTTTAGTGTTATTCCACAGTTACAGCAAAAGTAATAATATAGGTCAACATCCAGTTCATAACGCTTCCTCGTGACTAGCATCATTTTTCAGTGTTAATCCATTGTCACAGCAAAAACAGTAATGTGGCTCTACGTCCATTTCATAGCGCTTCTTCGTGATTAGCACCATATTTTCCTGTTAATCTATTGTTACATCTCAGCATTCATGAGAGAGGACAATTTTGTGCCAACTTAGATTAAACAAGGAATTGTGGTTTGCTTTCACCTGACCGAGATCCCTAACTCTTTTTAGCCTAGTTGATGGCCAAGTGTAGGTACTTCAGGGATTAATTTGAATACTAACCAAGAAGATTTATTCATACCTTGTAACTAAGCCTCGTCGTATTTCACACATATAATTAGTACTCAGGATATGGGTGACCAAGTTCCAACAGATGAAAGTAAACTGGTGACATACCAGCGTTCGGTACCAGCGAAGTAACGAAGCTATACGGCAATACAATGGCTGAAACGGTAGAAAGGCGGCTTGCAGTTCTAATGGACCCAGATTCGAATCTGCGCAAGGGAAGGGAAGGATTTCCATTCCATAAGGCAGATTTTATCGATCTAGCAAAAGATCCGTCGACATTTCGTAAAATACCCCACCTAATACTAATACACCATTCCTATATGAGACAGCCCAAGCATGTACTCAATATAGGCGGTGGGTTTTAGCACCGAATGGGTAACGTGAAGGTGTATAGTATGTAGGAGGATTACTGGGTCTCGGGAACAGGCTGTGAAACCTATGCTCAAAGTCGAAAAAAAAAAAAAAACCGGTACGGTAAAGGGAAAACCAGCACACAGGCTTTGGTCACAGGCCAAGGTTACGCAGTCCACACGAGCGGTGCTGGAAAAGGCAGGGGCGACCTGGCCTAAATATGCATCTCGTTAATAAAAAGCGCAGTGGTATATTATTTTCCTGAGAACCGATCATGAATATCATAACAAAATTATGTTCACGTTAACATTATGTAAATCGCAATAAAAGCATAAAAAATACGTAATCCTCTCCGACAAGCAGAGTATGTTTTCATCCCTGTTTGTTTGTTTGTTTGTTTGTCTTAGCAGGATTACTCAAAAACAGAGATTTGGACCAATTTGGTGGGTAGATAGCCCATGTCCCAGGGAACAATCGATTAACTTTTGGTACCAATCCGGATCGTATTACAGATTCTGGATCCGGGAAACACTTTTTGCGAAACCCTAATCAATGTTGAGAAAACCTAACCCATTATGATGAGTGGTTTGGAAATTACTCTGCCCTTGTCGGAGAGATGCACTCCACCGAGTGCCCCTCTAGTTTCAAGTAGATGCTTCACACCATACTTCCACAAACAGCAGAATTATTTACAATACAAACACTCACAGGTAAGTAGGTCTGTCAAAGATATGGAAGGTAGTGGCCAGCCCTACAGCCATCCTCCGTATGGTGGCTTACGGCACAGAAAAGTGCAACAACTGTTTTAGTTGGAGCGGACAATCAACCAAACAAAACAGTTTCATTAAAATGGGATTCAAATCCTGCATTTTTAAAAATATATAGCCTCCAGGAAACCGTCATTTACAAATCCCAAGAATAAAATAAAATGACCAAGTGATAGCAAGAATTACGGTATGTCATCTTATCAAGAAGCTGAAATGTCATTTTAAAAAAAAGGTAAAAGAAAAAAAGGAAGAGGTTTTAGTCAGCTCCCTTAACCGACCAGAATATGAACCAAAGATTCGTGTTTTTATCGGAAAATTTAAGTTGGACTTCCTTGTAACACTTTAAGGCTTTAAAACCCACCCAAACTATCCGTGAGCATCTGTCGCATCTGAGTATGGTAATGGAAAATGCCTAGAAACTGATTGGGTAAGCGAGATGAAGAAAAGCAATAGCTCTGCTTCTGTTCCACTATTTATGGCGTGTTTCGTTACCCTGCTTTGAAACTGATGAGTAGCTTGTTCGGATACCTCAAGCTCTCAGTGTGGAAAGGTGTTGAAGGTCCGTACCCTTGTCAGCCTGGGAAAATTTCTAAACCCTCTTCTGTAATAATTTATTTTGAATATATCATCTCATTACTCACTTGTATGAATGGAGGGCTAAAATGGAGATATTCGTAAACGAGAATGGGGTGTGTAGGTTGGAGAAAGGGCAAACTGATGGTGGACGACAGGGTTAAATGGATGCAATTTATATGTGACCTCCCTTTCCGGGATTAAGGTTTCTGGCTATAGATAGATAGATTGATTGACTGATTGATAGAGAAATAGATAGATGGATAGATAGGTTGGTAGAGATATAGACCGATATCATTTGCACCTTTTCATTGATCGACATAGACTGCATCAGTAACTTGTAAGAAAATGTTAACGAGCCATACGAAAAAGGAAATAGCAAGATAGAGGGGGTAGGAAGCCGATTTACCAAACGAGACTACAAACCAGGGTAATTGCTCCCATAGGATATAAATTCAAGCATTCGCAAACTTACATAGAGTCTCGTAAAATGTTGTTTATTCACGCCCAGAGATGCAGGTTTACGCTAGTAGGAGCTAATCTTGTAATATATGAGTGACTGCACACACACACACACACACACACACACACACACACACACACACACACACACACACACACACACACACACACACACACACCTCGAATGCCAACAATGACACTGTCGACGCCCAACTAACTTCCATATAATATTTATTTTCTTACTTGCTCTTGTTCTCACCATTAGAGATGAAAGGAACAATTACTCGCTCCTTATTTCCCTGTTCACCCAGTCGTGCAAGGGAACTGGATGTTAAAACAATTATTGCATGCCTGATTCCTGGAGAAGAGTGTGTTTTGAAGAAAACTGTCTGTCCTAATGGCCTTCGTGCAATTGATAGCTGGCATTAAAACTTGCCTTCCTTTTTCTTGCTTGTCATTTGGATTGTTTATTTGGTCAAAGACTTGCCTGTCACATAAGTATGCTATTCTGTCCACATAACAGACTGCTAGGACTATGGAGGAGTCACTCTGTCAAATAACCTAATCTGGTGATAGTTGGAACAGAACATTACAGGTACACGAACCAAACGGAAATTAATGGAAAAGAATTAGCACTTTCAGGCATCTAGGACCCACTCAGGTAAATAACATCGATTATTAATAATGAGAATAGAATACTAGAATTATCCCACTCATGAGAGAGTTAAAGGTGACAGTAACACCAGTCTCAGGCTCCTAAGACGCACTCATCGAAAAAAAAGTCATCTGGAGTTAGTCGGAGCAGAATATCAGAGTAGTCCCCGTAATGGAGTGTTAGTATAATACCCCATGAACATCAGGAAGGCTTCCTGCTGCCCACATACACAAGTTGGTCCATAAATAGAGCTCTGCTAGAAACACACTTTGTGCTGCAGTATCTTATACGATGCGGGGACGGATCAGTCAGCTGGTGTGGGTGTAGTTGTAACAGTGAAAGTTGGATCTGAATAAATGATGCAGGTTAGGCACTGTTAACGGTGAATGAGGCGTCCCTGCAACAAATCAGAAATCCCACAGCGGACTAGAAGAGTGTTATACTTGGACTACCCTGTGCATATATAAGCAGGTATATAAGCTTACATGTAGCGAGTCTTGTTATGATATGAGACGTTTATGATGTGCCCGGATCGGCTACAACGTCTATAATGTTAGTCATTGGAGGAGGTCAGTCTGAGGGTAGGAAGGGTACAAGGCTCAAGGGGTGAAATAAAAAAATGATTGTAGAAGACAGTGGTGTTCTTTAGATTAGGAGTGTAGGGCATACGAGCTGCAGGGGATAAGTGGAAAGATACTGATGGTAGAGAGTGATGTGGTGAAGGTTAGTAGGATGGCAGGTAAGACACAAGACAGACAATATGAGAGAGGAGACAGTAACAGCAGACAGTGATATGGAGCAATTTAGCAGGACGGTAGGACAGACACAAGACACTGAGGGTGAAGCATAATAATTATGATGACAATAGCTAGTGGTATGGTGTACTCGTTGGTTTAGCTGCCTGATTAATTTGGTCAGCCGTTAGTTTGTAAGTGTCCACTCTGCAAAATCATTACCATCATCTTTTTACTCTGAATTGGCCTAATATTGTCATGTGTACATCTTGAGTGCTCAGCTGTAACAACAAATTAGCGAATGATACTAGTCACGAAGAAGTGCTATGAAGTGCTCCAGAGGCGCAGCACTGCCTTTTCCTGCCACTGAACCACGTAAAATAAGGTGTAAAAAGACGAAAATGTGGGCCAAGGAAAGATTTAAAGTATATTCAAGGGATTCAAAGTCACGATAGCACATCCTCCATAAACGAACCCCGTATCAAAACAACCGAACCAACGCAACGCTCCGGCCCTCTGTTCTGAAGCTCTCCAATCATTCTATGTATAAGATGCCTCACTCTGAGCAAGAGGGTCTTTGTTCCATTCGTCAAGCCAGCCTCAAAATGTCACCCACTCCTGACCATGAACACAACTGCATAGCACACCTTTTGCCTTCTCAGCTCACTGTTTAATATACACAGCTTTACATTCGTACTGAAGAATGTTTAAAAAGGGGGAGCTACATTACTGTATGCAAAAGCGTCTCAATGTTCGTCCTCTTATGTCACTGCATAGTTCCAAAACCTCATCTCTCTCTTTGCTGTTTTTCTTTTTTTTCCTTTCTGTGTCCTTCTCTTTGTCTTTCTGTTTATTTGTTCGTTTATCTGTATGTCTGTCTATTTGTCTGACTTTTTTAAGCAGGAAAGAAGGGACCAAAGGCAAGGAGCCCAAAATAATATTCCCTCCAAGAAAAAGCAAAAACAAGATAAGAGAGAGCCAAATTCAAGATCCGTTCATTTTGAGATGAGTGGACACACTCCGTTTGAAAAACTGGAGATCATAGGCAGTAGGAAATACAGACAGAGGGAGACAGTTCCAGAGTGGACCTGTTGCATACATGAATGACTGGGAGTAACGCTTAACTCTTGCACTAGGGTGTTGGACAGAAAAAGGGTGAGAATTTATTTCCAGACGGGTGCTACGCATCCGCCGTAGTGTTGAAGGGATGCAAGCAGGCAGTTCAGAGGGGCAGTGACCACTTAAGTAGCAATATAAAACAGATAAAGGTGCAACAGTGCTGTGAAGAGACAGAGGTTGAAGGGAGCCGGTAAGAGGTGGAGAGTCAATGAAAGGAAAAGCCTTCGACTCCACACTGTTGAGAAGGGCTGTCTGTGGGGAGTCTCCCCACACATGTGAGTTGTACTCTACTCAGGGATGAATAAAACCCGTATATAAAGTCAACAACTATGCAGGGGTAAAAAAGACACTGAGTCGGCCTAGCATACCTAATCACTTGGAAGCAGTTTTTACAAGAAAGGCAATATGATTTATCCCAGATAAACCCTGAGAGAATGAAACCCCAGTTATACTTAAGATGATGCAGGATTGAGTTGGATATTATTAAAAATCAAAGGATACTTCTGCGGAAGATTTTGTCGTGTTGAAAGATGTAAGAACTGGGTTTTGGAAGCAGTAAAACAACAAGATTACATTTACCCCAATCAGAGATATAAGCCAGGTCAGACATTGGGTGTGCCTTAGCCTCATTCCTTGTTTGTTGAAGTAACTGCTGAGATGGATGCTGCGGGGAGCGAATGTAAAGGAGAATGGTGGAGTCATCAGTGTATGAGGGGATAG
Organism: Coenobita brevimanus; assembly: GCF_032717465.1. Classification (NCBI taxonomy): domain Eukaryota; kingdom Metazoa; phylum Arthropoda; class Malacostraca; order Decapoda; family Coenobitidae; genus Coenobita; species Coenobita brevimanus. The sequence continues at coordinate 12,101,166 of NC_136955.1, read as the reverse complement.
GGTTGGATTTACAGCTTAGAAGGTCATTGGTGAATAGAAGGAAGTGAGTTGGTGATAGGAGAGAACCCTGAGGAACACCACTACTGATAGCTCAAGGAGAAGAATTGAGACCGTCTACAACAGCAGCTATAGAACGACCAGAAAGGAACCTAAAGATAAAGGCACAGATAAAAAGATAGAAGCTGTAAGAGGGCAGCTTCGTTGTTAAAGATTTATGCCAGACTTGATCGAAAGCCTTTAATATTATGTCAAGTGCAATGGCAAAGCTTTCGCAAAAGTCTCAAAAGGAGGATGACCAGGAGTCTGAAAGGTAGGTGAGAAGATCGCCAGCGGAGCGTCCCTGGTGGAACCCATACTGACCATCTCAAAGAAGGTTGTAATAGGAAAGGTGCTTTATTCTTTTTTATTAGGAATAGACTCAAAATCTTTTGAAATGCAGGATGGTAAAGCACTTGGGCGATACTTAGAGGGATGGGAATGGTCATCCTTCACTGGGACAGGCTGAATGAAAGCAAACATCCAGCAAGGAAAGGTATAACCTGACAGACAAAGGCGAAAGAGTTTACCTAGGCAGTGTGTAAGCACAAAAGTACAGTTCTCGAGGACAACAGGAAGGACCCAATCAGGCCCATATGCCTTGTTAGTACTGAGGCCAGTGATGGCAGAAAATACATCAATCAAAGAAATTTTAATGTCGGCCATGAGGAAGTCTGAGGAGGGAGGTGGTGGTGAAACAGCACCGGAATCGTCTAAGGTGGAATTGGAGGAGAACGTTTGGGCGAATAGTTCTGCTTTATTAGTCGAAAAAATAGCTACAGAACCATCAGAGTGGAAGAGATGAGGGAAGTCTGTCAGACTGCTCGTCTATTCGTCTGTCTGTCTGTCTGTCTGTCTGTTCGTCTGTCTGTATGTCAGTTCGTTTGTCTGTCTGTTTGCCTTTGTCTGGTCGTCTGTCTATCTGTTCGCGTGTCTTCCTGTCTGTTCCTTTGTTCTTCTGTCTTTTCGTCAGTTCGTCTGCCTGTCTCTTCGTATGCTTATCTGTCTGTTTGCCTGTTCGTCAGTCTGTCTGTCTGTCTGTTCATTTGTCTCTCTGCTCGTCTGTCTGTTTGTTCGTCTGTCTGTCTGTCTGTCTGTTTGTATGCATGTATGTCTGCTCGTCTGTCTGCCTGTCTGTTCTACAGTCTGTTCGTCCGTTAGTCTGTGTCTGTTCGCCTGTTTTTCTGTCTGTTCTACAGTCTGTTCGTCCGTTAGTCTGTGTCTGTTCGCCTGTCTTTCTGTCTGTCTGTCAGTCTTTTCGCTTGTCTGTCTATTCGTCTGTCTGCCTGCTAGCCTGTCTGTTCGCCTGTCTATCTGTTCGTCTGTCTGTCTGTTTTGCTGCCTGTCTGTCTGTTCATCTATCTGTCTGTTGGTTTGTCTGTATGTTCGTTTATCTGTCTGTCCGTCTGTCTGTTCGTCTATCTGTCTGTTCGTCTGTGTATCTGTTCCTCGGTCCGACTGTCTGTTTATTCGTATGTCTGTTCGTGTGTCTGTTCGTTTGCCCGTCTCTCTCTCTCTCTCTCTCTCTCTCTCTCTCTCTCTCTCTCTCTCTCTCTCTCTCTCTCTCTCTCTCCAACAATCATCAAGCAGCACACATGTTATTCTTTTACCTATGCAAAATACAAGACCCATAATACGTAACTGTCTATCTCTCCCCGCTCCCCCTTCTCCCTCTGAAATCTCTCTCTCTCTCTCTCTCTCTCTCTCTCCGTGTTCCGACCCAGCTGCCAGCAAACAGCACACACACATCGCCTGAGCAGTTTGACACATTAGCCAAGCCTGCTCATCATAGTCGCCTCTCATGCAATCACGCCACCAACACTCTCTCTCTCTCTCTGACGCCTGATTGATGTCTGCACGGCCCGATCACCATTTCCAGACGCTATATTAAACAGAAATAATTGAATCAAATATTTCCTTAAACTTTATTAGTGCTCTTGGTTATATAATGTTTAAGATGCTATTATCTATTGTAAGAATCATTTTAATTTAAGGGATGTACTGTATTTTTTTTATTATCTTCATTACCTGAGAATATGGTAATTAATCCATTGAAAGGGCATGATGTAACTCTGTCTCCCACCCCCCCATCTCTGTCTCTGTCTCTGTCTGTCTGTCTGTCTGTCTGTCTCTCTCTCTCTCTCTCTCTCTCTCTCTCTCTCTCTCTCGCCATTGTCGAGTTCCATGGATATTTCACTTCTAAAGACTCTATCAACCGGAACACAGTGAGGTTAGGGTCAAATTATCACCAACAGGCTGAATTGCTGTGCGTCAGAGAGTAATATTTTAAGCTGAAAATCGAGAAATTAGTGTTGTTGAGAGGTGTCACTGCAAGGTCCTAGGTCCTAAAATTAATTGGAGGAACCGATACAGTGTTCCAAGGGATATATTGCTATTTGTAGAGACTTATTAGTTGAAAATCTGGAAATCAGTGCATTGAAATAGCATACTGTACTTTCCAGTTAATATTAAAAACCCTGCCAGCGTCTTACGGATATATCATGTTCAGGGAATCTGTTAATAGGGAATGGGTGAGGTTCAGGGTCATGTTATCAGTTACGGGAATTGTTGTGCTTAAAAGACAAAAGAAAAAAGGGAGAGAGAGAGAGAGAGAGAGAGAGAGAGAGAGAGAGAGAGAAATAGAGTAATATAATTATATAATATCTCATTAAAAGAAAATACGGAAATTAGTGTTCTTTAGATACAAAATTTCCAGGGTCCTATAATCTGTTATATGAATTCACTTACTCTATATGGTAATTTTCATTCTGTTTCTTTCATTAATTAAAAATTTAGAAATGATTGCACTTCAATGGCATGATGTAATTTCCAGGTAACGCCATAAACCATAGCAGCATTTCACAGTTATATCATTTACAGGGAATCTGCCAACATGAAATCAGTTGAGTGTCAAGGTGATACTATGATTTTGAGAGAATAATTATTGTTTTGAAAGGACATAATGTAATTTTGGGTGTCTCTTATTATTTGAAAACCAGAAAAGTGTATTCATTTTTTTTTTTAATTCCCTGTTCATTTTACAAACTGTGTTAGAGTTTTACAGTTTTATTGCTTACAGGGAATCTAATAAGAAACCAATGAGGTTCAGGGATATAATAACATTTCCGGAGAGCGTTGCTGTGCCCCAAGGACATTTATCTTTTTTTGACACCCATATTATCTGAAACATTGGAAATCAGTGAATTCAAAGAGCAAGTTGTAATTTCCAGTTAATTTCATCAACCGTGCCAGCGTTTCATGGATATATAATTGTCAGGGAATCTATTTACAGGAAATGAGTGGGGGTCAAGGCCACATTTTCATTTCCAGGATGCATTTGTTATGTATCAGAGAAAGATCATTTTTTAAAGCTGAAAATCGAGAATAAGTGTTGGTAATATAATTTATTTCCAGTGGCCCATCACCTGTTGGAAGGATTATTTTAATGTTCAAGAGATATATTTAAAACTTCAGAGATTCTTATTATCTGGCAATCTGGAAATCGGTTCATTCAAAGGGGCACGTTATAATTCCCAGTTAATTTCTTAAACAGTACCAGCGTTTCACAGTTATAACATTTCAAAGGAATCTGTTAGCAGTTAGGAAGGTCAAGGCCATATTATCATTTCCAGGAACAAGTGCAGTGCCCTATGGAAACAAGGTAACTTTTAGAGAGACTTATTAGCTCAAATTCGAGAAATTAGTGCCATCGAACGCTGTATTATTTTTTCCATTTAGTTTTAAAAGCCGTGGTAGCGAACTAGATATACAGTATTGGTTCCAGAGATTTTACCAGCAGAATTTCAGTGAGGTCAAACTTCCCTTTTGTTGCAGTATAAGTACATAACATAATTTTTAGAAACTCTTAGTAATTAAAAATCTGGAAAGTAGTGCATCACAGTAATTGTCAAAGTGCTTAGTTAACTTAAAGATTCGTGATTACATCAAAAAGATTAATAATGTCCAGAGACTATATCAAAGGAACATGAGTACCGTAATGTTCAACACCACATCATTTCAGTAAAGAATTGTTGTGATGAAAGGATATAACTGTTTCTAGGGATTTCTTAGTTGACAATCCGGAAATTAGTCCAGTCAAATCACGTATTATATTTTCCAGTTATATTAATAATCCGTGGTATTTTTTCAGTTATACTATTACCAGGAGGTGTTAGTTGGAAATCAGCGAGGTTCAGGATCATTATGATAATTTTCAGGAAGAATTGCAGTGCTAGCTGAAAATATTGAAATCACCTCATTGGAAGGTCATGTCATTATTTCTGGTAAGTTCAAGAATCGTGGAAGAGTTAAAAAGATCTATAATTTACAGGGAATCTTTCGGCAGGAAATCAGTGACTCTATTAGCCTACCAGGAAATCATCGAAGACCAGCCTCCTATTTTAATTTCCAGAATGTACTGTAGCTTTCACAGGGCTATAATAATTTTTAGAGAGTCGTATTAGCTATTTTTTTTATTTATTTATTTTTTTATGTGTTCGACTCTGGGCATAGGCTTCACAGCCTGCTATCAAGGCCCAGCAGTCCTCCTACATACCATACACCTCTACATGTCACCACTTCGGCGCTAACACCCACCGTCCATATTGAATACATGCTAGGGCTGTCTCATACAGAACTGGTGTATTGGTATTAGCGGGGGTATTTTTACGACATATCGACGGGTCTTCTGGTAGATCAGTAAAGCCTGAATTAATGAAATTCAAATCCTTAAACTATTCCCTGCCCCAGCGGGGATTTGAACCTGGGTCCGTTAGAACGGCAGGCCACTTCTCTACCGATTGAACCACACCTCCCCCAGATGTCTGGGAATCAGTGAGTTCTATGGTTCTGTGATAATATCCAGTGATTTTCAAGAACCTCGGTAGAGTTCCAGGCTTAGATCAGCATTTTAAGGCAATCTTTTACCTGGAAATCAATGTGTTTCTGATTCATCTTATCGTTTCCAGTTATTTCCACGAACATAGAGATTGTTCCAGTCACTATAATTTCCAGGAGGGAATCAACTGGAATTATAGTATTCAATATATATCAAGCTTGTAGTATAATTTCCAGGTACTTCCAAGAACCGCAATAGCGTTTACGGCCTATATCAGTATTTCCAGAAACAACATTACGCGGAAATCAACTGTCCAGAGAATTGCTATCACTCCTGGTATTTTCCAGGAACTTTGTACGTATCACCATTTCTAAGATGTTCACTATTTGGAGATCAGTTATTGCCAAAGTCACACTGTAATTCCCAGATGTTTCTAGCAAGTCTTGCAGTGTTCTACGAATGGGGATTTTTTTTTTCTTATTTTATAGTGACCAGGGATATATATTTTTAATTCTATAACTGGCCAATCCTAGTATTTTATTCCAGCTTACAAAAAACGAATATATTTATTTGACAGTGCGTTATAAGAACCTAAATAGTTGTATCAGTTGTTGTACACTGCTTGGGCTAATACTGAGAGATATTTTTTAGTTCAGTGAAAAATTGAACCCTGAGATATTACTTAGCTGGAAGCAAATCATCAAAGCGTGAGATATTAAGCCCCCGATTTGGCTACGAGGGTATCACAGAAGCATATTATTTAGCTGAGAGTTACAGAAAGACGAGATATTATTTAGGTAAGAGAGCATCAAGAGGCGTGACATATTACTTAGCTGGAAGTAATACATAGTAGCATGAGACACCATTTAGCTAAGAGTGAAACATAGAAGTATGAGAGATTATTTTGCTGAGAATGGATGACGAAAGCATGAGATATTACTTAGCTGAGAGTGACTGACAGAAGTGTGAAATGTTAATTTCATTTTTCTGAGAGTAAATTAAAGAAGTACGAGATAGCCTACTCTTAATCTGAGAGCGCATTATAAGAAGTATGAGGTATTACTTATCTGAATGTGAATCACTGAAGTATGAGCTAAGAGTGACTCATAGAAGCAGGAGACTGTACTCAGCTGGAAGTGAACCACAGAAGCATGAGATGATTAGGTTAAGAGTGAATGATAGATGCATGAGATATTATGAAGCTGGAAGTGAATCACAGAAACATGAGATATTATTTACTGAAAGTGAATGAGAGAAGCATGAAATATTATTTAGCTGAGAATGACTCGCAGCAGCACGAAATGTCATTGAATCGTGGAGTATTGTTTAGCTGAGAATGAGTTATATAGGCAGGAGGATGTTAGCTGGAAAATTGGATGTCATGAAAACCACAGTCATGGTAAAATTTCCAGGAAGTATGTTAGGGCTCCAGGGATGTACTGTAATTTTCTGAGACCTTATTATCACGCTAAGGCTCCTATGCGACAATCACAGCTGAGTAAATTCGTCTGTCTTCAGTTAGTAAGGAATTACTAAGCACGGTTAGCGGTAACACACTAACACTTTTAGGTTCCATAACTCACTTAGAAATAATAGTCTGCAATTAAATGAAATAACACATCACAGCTTTTCCGAACATGTGGGGGTTGAATGGAAATCTGGAAATCATTTGTTCGTGGACCATATTATTTTTCAAGTATTTCCGGGAACTGATGTAGCATTCCAAGGAAACATCATTTTCAGGGACCGTTGGGTAGAAGTAATTGTATTCTATGCATTTCCTGAAGTCGTAGTAGCATTCCAGAAACATGTAAGCATTTTTCAGGACAACTATCATGTTGCAATAGCAGTATTAGCACTTTAAAACTTCTAAGAGTCCCTTTTATCGTAATCAAGTCGCCTAAATTTAGACGAAATAACGTACTGGACTTGTTTTAATCATGAAAGAGTTGACGATTCGAGGCCAGACTGTCTTCCCTCAAACAAGCGATTGACATTCATTGTACTATTCATTTTGTTAATCATTTTGCTCACATTATACATATATATTTCCAAGTGCAAATGGGGATCGATATTCAACCAACTTTTTCAGGTAAGATGATATATAATTATTTTGGTTCTTGCTGTCCACAGACCATTTTCTAAGTTTCGGAGAGACCTTGCAAATTAGAGAGATTCATTGTTGTCTTCATTAACCCTTTCTCAATCAAGGTGTTCATCTTATCTCATCGTCTCGTCGTCTGGAGTTAGCATGGGCGCTATTAAGAGTTCAACATTTTATTGATGCACTCATCTTCACCTGTCCCTTAGAAGTCTTATTCATCTTATTCCACCTGACGCCTTATCTACCAAATCTCCTAAGGTTACGCTGTGTATAGGAACCTCTGCTTATTCTCTTATCCTCACTTGTATAGCCAGCATATATATTCACGATCAAACTAGATTGAACAGTAAAGTGAAAAATTGCGAGAAACTAAAACGATTTATCATAATGTCTATTTGCTAGGGAGAATTCTTTATCGTGGATTTTAGCTACGATCTTTAATGAATGCTACTCCAGGTGATTTATTTACCTAAGAGTGACTAAGAGGTTGCTGGGAGTTATATTACTATTACCATTAACCCACTCGAGGTCCGAATAAATCTAGTACTATAGAAGAAGGAAGAGGAAGAGGAGGAGGAGGAGGAGGAGGAGGAGGAGAAGAGAAGGAGGAGCAGGAGGAGAAGGAGGAAGAGGAGGAGGAGGAGGAGGAAGAGGAGGAGAAGAAGTAGAAGAAGAAGAAGAAGAAGAAGAAGAAGAAGAAGAAGAAGAACAACAACAACAACAACAACAACAACAACAACAACGAGGAGGAGGAGGAGGAAGAGAAAGGAAAAGCAAAAAGGGAGCACCACATCCACGGCCTTCTTCCCACAACCTCATCCTTCATAGTTTATCCATTAGCTTCACTCATTAGGGCAGGAACAGCAGGGGAGAGTGGTGGGGGGGTAGGGCAAGCTGTCTGTCTGGCCCTTGTTAATTGTGAGTGTGTGTGTGTGTGTGTGTGTGTGTGTGTGTGTGTGTGTGTGTGTGTGTTAATATACCTCTCTCTCTCTCTCTCTCTCTCTCTCTCTCTCTCTCTCTCCAGTGACCTTGACCTTAGAGCCATGACCTTCAATTTCAGTTCTGAAATAGATAATGTCAACAGCAACTTTTATTTCTAGGTCACAATTATCAAAAGTCAGAGGCAGCACATGTGGACAAACTAACAGACACGGCCAAAGCTTTATCTGCTTAGAAGGTGGTGGTGGAGAAGAGGAAGAAGAAGAAGAAGACAATGAAGATGAAGAAGAAAAGGATGAGGAAGGAGGAGAAAAAGAAGAAGAGGACGACGATGACAACAATGAAGATGAAGAAGAGGCTGAGGATAAAGATGAGGAGGACGAGGGGAAGGAGAAAGAGGAGAAGGAGAAGGACTAGTAGAATAAACAGAAGATGAAGAGAAGGCTTAACAATGCTTATGAAGTACAGGATAATCGGTAAAGCTGACAATCATTTCTTACTAAATTCCAATCTCTTCCTCCAAAATACGACCCAGCAACAGTCTACTGTATATTCAGGTCCCTAATTATACTTTCGGGTAAATATATATAAGGGAGGGCAGTTTATCCACGCGTCTTGACCGGTCCGAGATTCGAACTAGGGTTCTGCCACTTGTGATCTAGATATGCTAACCAGTACACCACCGGCTCATCTGCAGCCAACTTGTTGCCCCTGGATCATTTGAAACGTGAACCCAGTGGACTGCAGGATAGAGATGACCTTTTGCACTCCACCATCTTCCCGTCGAGGGTGAGAGAGGGAACTGAGGGACGTTTGCATTACCTGGCAGTGGAGCAGTGCAGTTACATGGGTGCCATCACGTGAAGGCGTCTCTTTTCCATCACCTGCCATAAACCAAATCATAAAATGAAGTAAAGTCCAGTTCACTGAGCAGGCTGATAATTTCTCGTAGTTTTGTATTAGTTTTATTTTCCTTTGTGTATTCTCGAATCGTACCTAAACTCATGTACGGGTGGTAATAATGTAATGATGATGGTGGAGATAATAATGATTATGATAATGATGATGGTGATGGTGATTATGATGATTTATGGAAATGGAGTTGCTGTCGATGATGATAATGATGTTTATAACGATGGTGATGGTGAGAAAAACTATCACGAATAATGATGACGATGATGATGATCGTGGAGATGATGATGGTGATAGTAATGGTGATGATGCTGATGATGAAGATGTTCATGATGATGAAGATGATGATGATGATGATGATGATAAATTGTGATGATGATGATGATGGTGGTGGTGGTGGTGGTGGTGGTGATAATGGTTACGGTGTTGTAATGATGATGTTAATAAGGATATTGATGGTGAAGATCACGAATATGATAATGACGATGATGACGGTTGTGACAGAGGCGTGGAACTCAAACAGAGATTGTGACAGAGGCGTGGAACTCAAACATATACAGTAGATGGATAGATAGATAGATAGATAGACAGATACACAACCAGCGTTACATGCAGACAGATACTGTGGAGGATGGATAGATTTTCCTTGGATTTCATTCGGCAGTACAGCATTCATTTGAGAGAGAGACAGAGACAGAGACAGAGACAGAGAGACAGAGACAGAGAGACAGACAGACAGACAGACAGAAAAGAAAACAGATAAAATGACAGACATACAGAAGTACCAAGAAAGTACAATTGGAGAACTGAAAATTTTGTCCGAGTGTGTGAGAGAAAGTGCAGAAGAGGAAACGAGAGGAGGAAATTAAAGGACTGATAAGAGAGGAGGGAGGGAGGGAGGGAGAGGTGGAACGAGGAAGAAAGGAATGAGGAAGAGAAGGAGAGAGGAAGAAGAGGAGAAACGGAGCAGAAGAGGGTGAGGGACGAAGGGAGAGGGGATAGGAGGGGTACGGTCGCACTGGAGATGAACGAGGAGATGGAAAAGAACGAATGATGCAGGAAGTGGTGAACGAAGAGAGAGAGAGAGAGAGAGAGAGAGAGAGAGAGGAGAAAATAATAAGATAACCGATAGATTAGGAAGGATGTGAGTCAAGGGATAAAAAGCAATCGGACATGAAGACAGTAAAAGGAAGGAAGGAGGGATATGACAAGTGGAAGAAAAAAGTGATAAGAGAGACTTATCTGATGAAACTTAACCCCTTACCCTTCCCACAGAAACAATGAACCTTACACCTAAAAGATATAATCACGACTCAAGTTTCATCGACCTTCATCTACCAGTATTGTGTCCTGTGTTTGATGTACATGGGATGGGGACGTAAACAGCACCTCATTAAAAACTCAACTGGTGCAGTGTGCTGATATTGCCGTGGGTGTGGCACTGGGAGTAAGAAATGAGAAATTGATCCAGGATAAAACATTGATAACACTGACTGGGCCATTCTTGCAACACACGTGAAATCTCTCGACAGAGTGGAAGAGGAAAGTTATATTGTTCTACCGTATAAAATTCATTCCAGGATTCAATAGAGTATCAGTGATTGACATTTTTGTTTTTGTGTGCTTCGTATTGACATTATGTAAAAGTATTTCAAATATCATTTTCTATCACCGCAGTTGGTGTGAAAGTGTTTGCGATGTTTTGACTTTGTACAGAAACTTGTCCCCAGGGGATTAAAGACCACTTATATCATGGTGGTAAAATGCATGGAATTAGGTATACTCGGTTTACTTTAACTTGGCTTAAAATTGCCATCCCTTCATCTTGAATGCAGAGCTGTGGCAATTGGTTAACACTAGAATATGATGCGTATCACTAAAGTGGTATGAAAAGGATGTAGGATGATAGTAATGTCTTCTGTCACTGAGATACGTCAAGTAAGCATCAATAGGACGTAAATCTGGACAATGAGTAAGAAGAGTTTATACCACTTTTACGCCAACTTGGACAAAAATTGCCATCTCTCTGTCGTGAATGCTAAACTGAAACAAGAGAATACTAGAATATGGTGCTGGTCGAAAAGTGTCATGGAAAAATTATGAACCGTAGCATCATCCTTTTTTCGCCATGTAACTAACTGAAATATGTTGCAAAAAGACAAAAATCAGGACCAAGTTGGAGTAAACACACTGTAATTTTAAAAAAGAGTGTATAACTCGCACATACACAAGTCCGGAGAGTGGAATTCGGGGACTAGAGACCACCCGTCAACTGTGGTGGTCTGACAGAAACTCTGGAGGAAAAAAAAACTATGACCTTCGAGGTTTAGGAAGAGTAAATCATTTACTTAAATACTAAATCAACCACTCCTAGGTTAGTAAGTAACGTGCTTTCATATCTAAACCGTAGTAAATCTAGAGTTACTGATGACCTTAAGGGTTAAATTTGGAAAAGACAGTTTTTACTCATTAGGTCATCAGTAAGTGCAGCTCTGTAATGGTTAAGATTTGGACTGATTATATATACATTTAATTTTTTACCTAGAATTTCTTCTTCTAGGCCTATAATTTCACGTCCTTTCCTCCCGAGACAACGCGCATATTCACTAACTAGTCCTGGAAATGGGGGTTAAACGATAGAAACTGCCTCACCAATTGAAAAAAAAAAAGTTTACATTATTTAGTTTGATAATACACCTAGAACTCAGCGAGAAAGGTAACTGGAGGGCAGGTGAGGGGATGGTAGGTGAGAATTTTTACCCATTTTACGCTAACTTGGCCAAAGACTGAAAACTTTCCATCGTGAAAGCTAAGGTATAACAGTAGATAACCTCTAGAACATGCTGCTAGTCGCGAAGAAGTGCCATGGAAAAAAATGTTGAGCTGTACATCGCCTTTTTCCGCCACTTAGCTGCCTGAAATATACTGCAAAAGGACGAAAATACGGATCAACTTAGAGTTAAAAAAAAAAAAAAAGTCTACCTATGGTATGAAAGGGTATAACTCACAGACACTTGATATTACAACTTTGGGGTTCCATTAAGTCGTGAATGACGCACAGACAGGCCAGGCGGTTAATCAAAGGCAGATGAACTTTTTTTAATTTTTTCTAAGAACAGCTGAGGTACACTTGCAAAACACTGATTTTTCCCAGATTATGGAAAAAAAAAAAAAGACCACATATACTACAGTATACTCACGGGAGACTTCAATGCAAAAGTTAGGAAATCAAAAATTGGAGAATCATGTATGGGAAAATTTGAACTGGGAGAAAAGAATGAAAGAGAAATGGTGGTAAATTTTGGTGAAAAGTATAACATGAGAATAATGAACACACTGTTTCTTAAAAGAAAAGGTAGAAAATGGACCTGGAAAGTCCAAATCAAGAAATAAAGAATGAAATCGACATCATTATAGCAGATAAGAATAACACGATCATAAATGTCACAGTTATCAAAAAAGTAAATATAGGATGTGATCACATAATGGTGGGTTGCATAGCCAGATTCAGTTTCAGAAGTGAAAGATAATTAAAAATAAAAAGATATGTCCAATAAAAGTAAGCAAAAACAAAGCAGCCTTTCAGTTAGAAATAACGAACAGATTTCAGGCTCTAAGTAATGCCGAGTGTAACACTGATGAGTTGAATGATAAACTAAAGTGCTAAGAGAATTTGCGTAGGTAGTACGGAACGCTAATACAACCCAAACCAACAAGTATTCGGAAAAGACACTCGAGCTCATGGAAAGAAGAAAGGAAATGGAAGTAAAAACAAAGATGAAATAGAACGAGTGGAATTAAATAAGCCAATCAACAAGAGACAGATAGAAGAAAAAAAGGGAGAAACATGGATCAGATCATGAAACCATCAAAAAAGGAAAAAGTCTGAAGCACGTCCGAATTAAAATTGCACTAGGAAAGCAACAAATTATATCATTGAAAGCCAATAACGGTTGTCATTAAATGCGAAGATAAGATGGTGAACAGAGCTGAAGAATTTTACAAAGAACTGTATACATCAGAGACAACAGTACCAACAGCTAACTTTTCAGTTGACACAAGTGAAATACTTGAAGTAATGCCAGACGAAGTAAACATTGTTCTTAAAAATATGAAAAGAGGGAAGGCCCCGGGAGATGGTATAGTAGCAGATTTACTGTTGGATGCAGAAGCAGAAGTGCAAAACAGGCTTGCTCACATATTTAGTCAGTCTGTAAAAAGGAAGAATGTTCCCAAAATATGGTGTAATGCAATAATTATTTTACATTACAAAAAAGGCGACTCAAAAGATTCTAGTACCTATCGACCCATTAGCTTAGTATCAGTTATATACAAACTCTTCACTAAAGACCTTACGAACAGAATAACAACTATATAATTTTGAAGAAAACCAACCTCAACAGCAGGCATGATTCCGAAGAGGGTATTCGACAACTGATCAACTACACACAGTGAAACAGCTAACTGAGAAAACTACAGAATATAATAAACCACTGTGCCTAGTGTTTGTTGATCACGAAAAGGTTTTCGACTCAGTAGAGCACACAATAATTATGAATTCACTACGAGAACAAGGAGTAAACGAGAACACTGTAAAACTGCTCGAAAACATATATAAAAAGGGAACTGCCACAGTTAAATTACATAAAGACTCGGAAAATATTAAGATTAAGAATGGTGTGCATCAGGGAGGTGCAATTTCACCAAAATTATTTGCAGCATGCCCAGGAAGTATTTTCAGAAAACTAGATTGGGAAAACAAAGGAGTAAACATAAGTGGAGACAAGTTAGTTGCGATTTGTAGCATTGTCCTAATCTAAGAAACAGCAGAGACATCACAAGAAATGTTTAATGACCTGAACAGAGAAAGTCTCGAACTAGAGCTAAAGACGAACTGGAGTAAAACTAATGTTTAATCCAAATACACCAAAGAGCGTCATCAGAAGAAGCGAAGAAGTTCTGAAAGTCGAGGAGTACAATTACTTGGGACAAATACTAAAATTAACGAAAGACCATGATGGCGAAATAAAAAGACGCAATACATGTAAATGAAAAGCTTTCAGTAAATATAGAGACACCATGAAAAGTAGTTTGCCGATATGTATGAAACGAAAAATATAACGAATGTAAAATTCCAGCTATGACGTACGGCCGTGAGACCTAGAAACTGACAAAATCGATGGAAAATCAACTAATCCGTTTTCAAAGGGCTATGGAAAGATCAGTGTGGGGAATATGTTTAAGAGACAGGAAAAGATCAACTTGGGTGAGAGAGCAAACTAAAGCAAAGACATTACAGAAGGTATAAAAGAACAGAAATGGAGGTGGGCAGGTCATGTTGCAAGAATAAGGGATAAACGATGGAGCAAGAGGCTGACTGACTGGACTCCAAGGGACGGTAAGTGCAGCAGAAAATGGCCAGACAGGAGGTGGAGATGAGATAGAGAAGGTAGCAGCGGAAAACATGGCAGAGATTGGCTCAGTCAAGGAATTCGTGGAGAAGGCTGGGGGAGGCCTTTGTTCAGCAGTGAATCTGCAGTGGCTGGTGACTCAGTACACCACCTCTCATAAAGAAAGGAGGTGTACTGAACTGTGGAAACATCAGAAAATCAAATTAATGGCATCTATACTCGCGTACAGAAAAAGAAGTTGATATACTAAATCAAGTTAATGGTACAGGACGTACATATAAAAACGAAAGGTGATGTACAGAACTGTGGAAGCATTAGATGAATCAAGTTAAGATAGTAAAGGATGAAGGTTCTGGAGATAATAATGGATGAAAGACCGAGAAAAATTGTAGACGTTTCTGATATGCATCCTGAATCTTCGAAGGAAAAAGGGATCAAAGGCCCTATCTACATAGTAAGAAGGTTTTGCAGAGAAAGAATATAATATAATTTTGTAGAGAATGAGAAAACATAGAACAAAGCCTCTTAAGATGTAAAATATTGGGCATTTTGGAAGTTGTACAGAGAATCTAGGACAAAGGATGGCACAATAAATGGAGATTTATAATGGCTTGATATCAAAGAACTACACCAGTGATCGACGCAAATTTCAGTCTTTTTGAGATCGAAATGAATACCCTTTGTGAGGATATCATAGGTGAAGGCAGGTGAGAAATTCGATGTGCTGATATCTAGGTGGTTATAGGGGGGACTGAAGATCAGCCACAGAAAAGAAATAGGGCGTGGTTGGCGAGTCTGGATAACAGAAAATTTAAGGTGATTGCAAGTACGAGCCGCAATCTAAATGGCATAGGAGGGCTGCCAGTTTCTCTCCTTAAAAAAATTGCTTTACATACCATAGTATTCTCGTCTGTGTTATTAATATCTCTTCAATATATACAGGGTCTACATCAGTAGCATGCAAGAGGTTACTGAGGTGGCAGGTGCAGAATGAATCGCTAGGGAAGAAGTGTAATGAACTTTCTGAAGCTGCTTGCAATACTACCCGCAGTCCGAAGTCATGGTCAGCAGATACTAAGGTAAGAGATGGTGAGGGTTGACAGAAACATGGTAATTTTCTGACACAGGTGCAGTTCAGATATCTTAGAAGTGTAGTTAGTGAAAATCAAGGAACTGATGCAAATATAAGAGGAAGAGTAAAGGAAGCGTGGACGAAGTGGAGGAAGGTTACTGTTAATAGGCCAAAAGTAGACAGAACATGAAATACAGCGCAGTTTAGGCCAACATTGACGAACTAATCAAAATCATGGATACTAAAAAGAAGGAAGCCCAAATATTGGTAAAGACAGATATGAGAATGTTGAGATGGATGATGGCAGCATCCGTAAGAGACAGACTAAGGCAGGAGGCGAGAAGACTGGCAGTGATGTGTTTAGTGGAGAAGATTAAGAAGGCGAGACTACGCTAGTGAGGACCTGTTGAGAAAGTAAGCGAAGAACTTCTTACAATGGAATGGAGGGAGCTGGTGATGCGAGTGAAGGTATGAGGGAGACTGAGATTCACATGGAGATAGTTATGATGTCGAGCGAGACAAGAGAGAACTGGATATATAGGAGGAAAAAACAGCACACAGGAGACGGCTGAGATGCACAAGAGCGACCCAGTCAATCTGGAAATAAAGCAAAGAAGAAGAGTCTACTGACCAAATTATCATTGCCTGACAAAATACACTATATCACAAGGACACTTGAATGCTGGAGTGAGACTTGGGGCCCGAGCCGGTTTTACCTTGGACTTGAGACGAGCCCGGCAACAACTGATATGCTAAAACAAGATTTGGGTTCTCACACACGAAGCCGACAATTCAAAACCCAAACCACCTCCGGGTATGCTTGAGCCTGACATGAGCTTGCTGGAGCTTGACAGAGACTCCGATAAAAGCAGACTTGATCAGTCAAAGTAAATTAAAATGGTTTTAGAACGAGATACACTTGACAAACATCACTCAGTACAGTAACAGAGTAGCTGCACAATATTCTTAGCCAAAAAATATTTATCACCTGTGAAAAATATCTAGCTGTAAGGAATATACATAGCCTTCGTATTAAAATGTGCTGTCCTGTTTGCTACAATTAGTTTAAATATTTTGATGAATTATTTATTTTAAATATTTTCAGACTTTGCTGTCATTGTTTGATAATTTTTCTTTTCCATCTTTATAACATGATATTTAGTAAAGCATGAAATTATTGTATACAATCTGATGACTTTTGTAAGAATAAGATATAGGACATTATCAGCGATTATTATATCGTCAGTAAGAGTTCGAAGCAATGATTAACAAGTTTTTACTTGGTTCATCACTAAGTATATAATGAGTTTGTTGGCTAACACTCGTTGCTTATGCTGACTAACAGTTCTCATAGTTTACTGAAATCAACATACTTCAAGCTACGTTTTATAATATATTTTCACCAGGATGTCGGTAAACTCAAGTTGTGGGGTATCCATCAAAACTGTTATGTACTGTATATCAGTACCAGTAGGCTGTCTTATAAAAGTCTGCTACTGTTTATCACTATTGAAATTATAACATATACCATGGCATACGGTCCTTACGCAGCCCATTGCTGCGTATATTGGAATATTATAATGTACTGAATGCTATGTCAAAAGCATTCTTCGGATATTGCTGGAATCAGTGTAACCTAGGCTATTTTACACTATTATACAGCCCATCAGTCTTAGAATGATAATAATGGAATGTCAGTAGTGTAGGCTGTGGAGTAGAATGGTTGGGGGGGGGGGGCAGGAAAGTGCTTAGTTCATTCTTTCCTTCAACGTCTCTGCTTTGTGTAGTACGAATCATAAGAGAAATAAATAACCTAGTCTATCTCCTGTTTCTCCCTCCTGCTCATTCTAATCCATTTGTCAAATGAACTAGTTATAAATGTAGACTAGCTTTTAAAATTCCATATCGTCCAGCACTACTGAAATAAATAGAGGCTACGTTATGTACTTCGTATGGTAATTTTCTGTATTTAAAAAAATCGTAGCATTGTCTAGGTTTTACAAATTTTATATACTCTTTTTTTGTCTGGAAAGACAAATAATGTTAATTATGTTATCCTTTTTTTTAGAGTTATTACCAATCAGTACTGCATTACCAGGACTCAGGCTAGTTTATGCAATTATTGTAATCTTCACTAATGCAAATCAGATGTCAGCGACACGTCACATTTCGTATTTAGCCTCCACTACTGTAAATAAAGGTTGCTGTATTAGTCTTATTTTTTGCACAGTTTACGTTATATTACTATTAGCTTCACAACGCAGATTTATCTCCATCCTTTATAATTACCTGATTACCAAAGACTAAATTATTAATTATATCATAAGATAGTATATTACCTTGCTCTTTTACATAAAAATTGAGGGAAAAAAAAAAATGCCACAATCGCAGTTCTCCAAAGTAGGAAAAAAAAAAAACGTACGGTAACTGGAGAAGCTAAAGTAATAGGTACGTCTATGTACTGTATTATATTGCTGTTTTATTTGAAAATAGTAAAAAAAAAAAAAGGTATATAAGAATCACAAATCACCGAATTAAAACAAAAATGCCTGAAATAACTGAATGTGACTAATTTTTTTTTTTTTTTTAAGTATTCATAAAAACTTCATTCATCCATCATGCATGAGTCGCCAAAGTCAGCATTATGACTGGAGGATTTATAAGTATCCAACATTTAACCAATTTTACGCCCGCAACTTAGAGCATATAATACTCCTATTGGGTTGGGAGGCTCCATAGCACCTCATACTTAGCGATTTATTTGGCAAATTCTACTCTTACATCCTCTTGTCTGATACCTATAGTGTTACATAATTGACATCGTCTGCATCAGCATCACAGCCGCGGATACTGAGGTGCAAGGTGGAGAATAAATTTAGTCATAAAGGAATGGGTGCTACGACATCTACACAGCCACTTAGAATGCGACCCTTGGCTAAGCTGGGTTCGTTTAGCCAGTATCCTCTTTAACTTGACTTTGATTTCCAATATTTTGCACCTTAATACACTTAAACCAATAGTAACAGTAGATAATGCTATGGTACTTCACCCTTCCCATAGCTCTTCTTCGTGACTATCGTAATACCCAAGTGTGAATCTCCTGCTACAACTCGGCATTGAAGGTGAAGAGACGGCAGTTGAAAGTCAGGACTGAGTAATTATGGGGGAGGCGGTGACTCAATCGGTATTTTTTTTTTTTTTGCATAATAATCATGGCGGCGCAACTGCCAGGGTCATATGCCGCCGTATAACAAAGAAGTAAAAAGCAAAAACAAAAAACAGAGGATAAGCCACACAATCAAAATGGAGAAATTCTAAATATCCTTAAGAAGTCCTGCCTCCTTCACAAAGGAGAGGGTTGCCCCTCCCAAGACACAGGCATCCTCCCCAAGCACGGAGGAAAGATGATACACACCACCATCCGTTTGGTGGTCAGAGAGGAACCGACGACGCAAATCCTCAAGACTAGGGCACTCCACCAACAGGTGCCCTACAGTCAAGGGAACCAGACAGTCATCACAGAATGGAGAAGGAGCCCCTCTCCATTAAAAAACCGTGAGAGAAATGGGTGTGGCCAATGCGGAGGCGGCACAAAGCGGTCTCCCATTGACGAGGGAAGCCCTGGTAACTGAATGAGCCCACCTTCTGGCAAATCGAGCGCAATTTGTTGGCACCTACAGCATCCCAATGCTCCTGCAAACGGCACCAAACTCTGAAGGCAATAAAGGAGCGCATATCTGCAGCAGGCAGATGATACAGAGGGGACTGTGCAAGAGGGGGACGAGCTGCTGCCGCCTTGGCCAGCTGATCAGCTCGTTCATTCCGTGCCACTCCTACATGAGCTGGAACCCAACAGAAATCTACACGACGTCCACGACGCCCTAAAAGGAAAAGCCACTCTAAAATGGATAAAACCAAAGGATGAGAGGGATTAAAAGACTCCACTGCAGAAAGATCACTTCGTGAGTCACTAAAAACAATAAAAGCAGTGTGGGGGAGAGTGAAGAGAATCTGAAGGGCAAATAAAACAGCAGTCAGCTCAGCCGTAAAAACAGAAGCAGTCACAGGGAGGCTCCCACCTCGACAGAAGGTGGGAAACACCACACCAAAGCCCACACCCGCATCAGACTTAGATCCATCAGTATAAACTGGTATGGAGTTCCCATGAGAAGAGGCATGCTCTAAAAACAGAGAAAATAAAACCTGAGAAGGAAGGGAGGCCTTACTGGATGAGAAGAAACGACAAAATGTCACCCTAGGGAGAAGCCAGTAGCCCACCCTCGGGACACGGTGGGGAGTGATCGGCACAGAAGGAACAGAGAAGCTAGACATAACTGACTGCACCCTGAAACCAAAGGGCTTTGGAAAGGATGGCCGAGTGGCAAAAATAGGTGACCGAGAATCTTGAGAGACCTTGACAAAGGGCACAGAGTCTGGGAGACGAGATAAGCAATACTAACATCGCATCAAAAGGGAAGAGCGGAGCAAGTCTAGAGGAAGGACACCAGCATCAGCCAACAAACTCGAAATCGGGGAAGATCGGAATGCCCCAGTGGCGAGACGAACACCAGCATGATGTATGGAATCTAAAATACGAAGCCGGGCTCCTGAGGCAGAGGAATAAACTTCACATCCATAATGAAGTTTGGATAAAATCAGAGACTGATGCAAGAGGAGGAGGGTCTTGCGATCAGCTCCCCAGTATGTGTGCGCTAAAACTTTCAAGAGACCCAATGCTCTGAGACACTCAGCTTTTACATACCTCAAGTGAGGGACCCAAGTCAACCGGCTGTCAAAAATCAGCCCTAAAAACCGGGTTTCCTTTAAACACGAAATACGACGCCTGTCTAAAAAAAGGTTTGGGTCAGAGTGGACTCCATGAATGCGGCAAAAATGCATGGCAACGGTCTTCTTGAAGGAAAATCGAAAACCTCGGTCATCAGCCCATCTAGAGACACGGTTGACAGCCATCTGCAGCCTCCTTTCTGCCATTGACATCCGTGAGGCAGTGACAGAGATTGATAAATTGTCAACATAGAGAGAGCCACGAACACTATCAGGGAGCACAGAAATAACGCTGTTAATTGCCACTGTGAAAAGGGTAACACTTAGTATGCTCCCTTGTGGCACACCATCCTCAAGGGGACGTGCAGTAGACAGCTCACTCCCAACTCGGACCCGAATAAAATGATTAGATAAAAACTCCCGGATAAAAGTGGGGAGTCGCCCACGGAGACCAAACTCATAAAGAGATTGTAATATACCATGACGCCAGGAAGTGTCGTACGCCTTCTCCAAATCAAAGAACACTGTGATATGATGCTGGTTAGTTGCAAAAGCCTGGCAGATGGAAGATTCTAAAGAAAGGAGAGCATCTGTGGTCGACCGCATCTTCCAAAACCCACACTGGACTGGAGACAAGTAACCACCCTTCTCTAAGTACCACATGAGCCAACTATTCACCATTTTTTTGAGGACCTTACAAAGGCAAGATGTCAGCGAGATAGGGCGATAATTAGTGGCCTGCAAGTGATCCTTACCCGGCTTAGGGATGGGAAGAACCACAGCAACACCCCATGAGGCCGGAAACCCACCAGTGCACCAAATTCTGTTATACAGTGACAACAGAAAATGAAGGGCTGCATCAGGCAAGTGGTGTAAGAAGGCATATGGGACATCATCCAAGCCTGGTTGACGAGTCTCAACACTGCGACAATGCCGTCTGAAGTTCAGAGGCAGAAAAAGCAACATTATACGACTCCTCTTAAGTAGATGGAAAACTAATGCCCAAAGATTCCAGGTGCCGTCGGCGGCGTGGCGACGGGGATGAGGTGTCCTTCCTAGAGACATTAGCAAAATGAGCTGCAAATATCTCGGCAACAGACGAAGAATGAGCCACCACCACACCTGCATGAGATAAAACAGGAGAGGGAACGGGAAATTTCCCTGAAATCTTCCTCACCCGTTTCCACACTTTCATGAGAGGAGTCTGTGAAGAAATTGAAGAAACAAATGACGCCCAAGACTTCCTCCTAGCCTCTTTCATAACCCACCGATGCATGAGCTCGGGCCCTCCTATATGCTGCTAAGTAACCAGGGTCACCTCGGTGATGACGAAGTCGGGAGAAAGCAGCACGTTTAGCCCGAACAGCAGAAGCACACTCATCGGTCCACCAGAGAACTGGACGGCAAGGAAAGTGACCAGCTGTTCTCGGAATACTCTGCAGTGCCGCTGAGTGTAGTAAGTCTGTGAAATACTC
This sequence comes from Coenobita brevimanus, assembly GCF_032717465.1. NCBI lineage: Eukaryota > Metazoa > Arthropoda > Malacostraca > Decapoda > Coenobitidae > Coenobita > Coenobita brevimanus. The sequence continues at coordinate 12,079,595 of NC_136955.1, read as the reverse complement.
AACAGCAGCATCAGTGCTGACAAAATCCTCCACACATCGGCTCAGGGAACACAGCTCCTCAAAAACCGGCCAGACTGCCCTATCCAAGTGCCAGCGGGGAAGGTGACGCCGAGGCTCACTCTGTGTCGATCTTAATAAAATAGGGAAGTGGTCACTGCCATGTAAGTCCGGTATCACAGCCCATATAAAATTCAGGGCTACCCCTGCAGAGCACAGAGACAAATCAATAGCAGTAAAAATACCCGTTTGACTATGGAAGTAAGTAACTTTACCAGAATTTAAAATGTACAGATCCACATCCTCCACAATGGAGGCTAACATAGTACCTCTAGCATCAGCTGTGGAGCCACCCCACAGGGGATGATGACTGTTCATGTTGGCCAGCAAGAAATAGAGTGAGGGAAGCGCACTAATAAGATTTTCAAGATCAACCCTCTCAATAGTGGCACTAGGAGGGAGGTACAAAGAGCACACAGTATAACGACGAGGAAGGAAAATCTGGAGAGCAACAGCCTGCAGTGGAGTGTTAAGACTCACAGCAGTGAAAGGTATGTCACTGCATACTAGAATAGCCACACCCCCACCATGACCCTGTCCAGGAAGAGGATCTGAATAAAAAACCTGGTAACCAGGTGGACTGGGAGGCGCAGCATCACCAACCATTGTCTCTTGTAGGCAAACACACATAGGCGAATACTCAGCCAGAAGCCAACGGAGTTCCTCCCAGTTGGCTCGTAAATCACGGCAGTTCCAATGAATAATATTAGCCATTAAAACTATTGAAATAAAAAGGGGCAGGGGAGAGGGACAAACAGAAAACCATAAAAAAATACTAAAAATATTAAAATGGAGGAACTATATACACAAAAGAAAGGGTCACTTAGTGCAAACCACTGAGCGACCCTGGGAGACAATCTTCTTGGGAATGCGGATACGCCCACAAAGGGGCTTGTCACGGGCAGCAGCATGGCTAGAACGAGGGCCTGGGGTCTGCAAAGTGTTGGGAGACTTCACAGACACCCGTCGCTGCCCAGCAGGAGAGGAAGTGCTACTCCGAACCCTGCCTGGGGCCCCCAGTGAACCAAGAGGTCGAGCAGTAGGGGTTGGGGTCCTGGCCTCCAAACGTGGAGGGGGCAGGACAGGATCCTCCGAGGTAACCGGAGGAGGAACATCCGATACCCGGGAGGAAGAGGTGCCAGACTGACCTGACATCCCAGAAGCCCCCGAAGACCCAGAAGCAGGGTCCGAGGGCTGTTGGACAGATGGACTAACTACAGAGGATGTGGACTCCACAACCGACACCTTGCTTGGAGGATCTTCAAGACTCAAAGACTCTGAGGAACCACGATGACGTTTAGCGAATGAAGAATGTGCACCATGACTACCAGGGGATACCATAGATGTAGAGGTCGAGTCTTGAACTGTAGTGGCAACCGTCTCAAGTGTGGGAGATTGTTGCACTGGCATGGAATCAACAGATGAAGGCATAGGAGCTGACACAACAGGAGGAACTCGAGTCTGCTGCTGGACAGGACGACGAGGACGGCTATGACCGGACAAAACTGACGCATAAGACACTCCGTTACGGAAAACAGATGACATGGCTCTACTCCTGGCCTCAGAAAAGCTTATTTTATCACGATTACGGATGAGGAGGATCTCCTTCTCCAAGCAAAACTGGGCACAGTCTTTAAATGAAGCAGGATGTGCCTCGCCACAGTGCAAACAACAAACAGGTCCAGGACAGTCCTGTCCTGCATGAGTGGATTCTCCACAACTGACACACACCACTGGGAGGCCCTGTTGCAAACGACAACAGACTCGCCCAACATGCCCGTACATCTGACAGTGGTAGCAGCGTCGTGGATTTGGTACAAAGGGTTTGACCCTAAGGGACAACCAAGCCACCTTGATGGATGAAGGGAGAACAGTACAGTCGAACGTCATCAATAAGGATGGAGTTGGGGTAAGAACACCATCAACCTTCTTCCGAAACCTCTCCACTTTAACAACCCTGTGGACCTGGAGTTCTTCAAGCAGCTTCTCTTCACTGTAACGCAGTAAGTCTTTGGAGAAAACAACACCTCGACTATGATTGAAAAAGGGATGAGGAACACACTGGGCAGCCAGCCGGGAACCCTCTTCAGGGGATGTAACCTCCACTAGGAGGCTACCATCCCCCTGAGGTGAAATCTTCGGCTCTCTCCCACAGATTGACATAATGCGCCGATGAACAGTAAAAATGTCCAGATTCCCAATAGGCTGACCATCCAAAGTACGAATGGTGTAGTACCTTGGGAAATCAACCCTCTCAAAGACACCCGGCAGGACCTCACGGGCATGTCCACAATATGTTGTTGTCTGTTGCTGGCTCTTCTTTGTAGTGGCCACTGACCTCAAACCACTGGAACCAGGCAAGTATGGTTCCAGGGTGGCAATATGGGCCTCACCAGCCAGAGGCACAGATGGCGCACAGGAGGGAGACTGAAGGATGGTCAGGGACGGAACCAGGGTCGTCAGCTGCAGAAATTTTATATGAAGCCATATTTATAATAATAACCACTTCATTCCCCCACCCCTCCACCCACCATGGAGCTCAACGAGGGGAGGCCATATGCCAGGGAAAACACCACTGGCGACCCCAGAGGTAGTGGGAAAGTATACTCAGGGAACCACCAAGGGACCCTGACAAGGGTGACTCCAGGACGATAGGAGCCACCAGGTCCCCCAGTGCCGGTTTGACCCTAAAGCCACTAGGTGACTAGCCTGGATGGTTAGCCAGTGACCAGCCGATTGACCTGGTCGGGCCCAACCAGGCCACCCATCTAGCCAGAATAAGGGACCAAAGAGGTGTATTGCTAGCTGCAGGGCGCACCATGCAGCATCGCTCAACCTCCAGGACTCCCGTCTCCCAGCATTACGGGACGCCAAGCATGGCAAACACGTGGGGAGGCAACAGTCCCGGCCTAGATGGCAAAAGGGCAGGGACTGACATCACCAGTAGGCCTTCTCTACCAGTGATGTAGGGGGTGCTTGGTCCACAAGGCCGACAAATGCCGAACCCTACAAAGGTAGGCATGCCTCCCAAGTAGGTGGCACTGCCAACCATGCTTCAAGCCCCACCACCACGTCAAGGTGACCCCCTACAATGGGGACTCAATCGGTAGAGAGGTGGCTTGCGGTCCTACCGGACCCAGGTTCAAATCCCCGCTGGTGCTGGGAACAGTTTAAGGATTTGAATTTCATTACGGCAGACTTTACCGATCTACCAGAAGACCCGCCGACATGTCGTAAAAATATCTCTGCTAATACCAATACACCAGTCCTGTATGAGACAGCCCTAGCCTGTATTCAATATGGACGGTGGGTGTTAGCGCCCAAGTGGTGACACGTAGAGGTGTACGATATGTAGGAGGACTACTGGGCCTTGGGAGCAGGCTGAGAAGCCTATGCCCAGGGTCGAGCATATCTATTTTAATTTGATTTTTATTTATTGTTATTATTATGTGGTAACCATAGGGGTATTTGCCTTCTTAGTGTGACTGGTAAAATATATGGTAGAATACTCATTGATAGGGTTAGGCATATGACAGAGGAGCTAGTTGGAGAAGAACAAGGGGGATTTAGGAAGGGAAAAGGGTGTGTAGATCAGATATTTGTTCTAAGATGTTTAGTGGAGAAGTATCTAGAGAAGGGAAGGAAAATGTATGCTGCCTTCAAGGACTTGGAGAAAGCTTATGACAGAATAGATAGGCAAGGTATGTGGAAGGTATTAAGAATATATGGAGTGGAGGGGAAATTGTTGAGTGCTGTGAAGAGTATGTACGAGGGAGCTAGGGGTACGGTGCGAGTGGATGGTGAGCTGAGTGAGTTCTTTGATCTCAATGTGGGACTGAAACAGGGGCGTGTGATGTCTCCATGGCTGTTTAATATATATATGGATGGGGTTGTAAAGGAGGTGCAAGGTAGGGCAGTGGATGTGGGGCTGGCCCTAATGAATGAGGGTGAGATTTGGAAGCTTCCGGTGTTGCTATTTGCTGATGATACAGTATTGTTGAGTGAAGATGAATGGGAGTTGCAAGGTTTGGTGAATGAATATGGGACAGTGTGTAGGAGGAGGAAGCTGAAAGTTAATGTAAACAAAAGTAAGTTATGGTGTTTGAGAGGAATGAAGTCACAGAGTGTGCAGTGAGGTTGGATGGTGAGGATATGGAGAATGTGAGTGCATTCAAGTACTTGGGTAGTGTGATGAGTAAGGATGGAACTTTGGGGGATGAAGTACGTGAAAGGGTACAGCAGGGAAGGAAGGTTGTTGGTACGCTGAAAGCAGTGATGAGAAATAGGGAGGTGAGTATGGAAGTTAAGAAGTCACTGCATGATGGCATTGTGATCCCTACCCTGACGTATGAAAGCGAGGCGTGGACCTTGCAAGAGGGGAACAAGTCAAGAGTGAGAGCAGTGGAAATGAGTTACTTGAGAGGAGCATGTGGAGTGACGTGGAGGGACAGGTTGACGAATGAAGAAGTGAAGGAACGTTGTGGGGTAGATGTTGATGTGGTTGAGAAGATTAGGAGAAATACACTGAGGTGGTTTGGACATGTGGAGAGAATGGAGAATGAAAGACTGACTAAGAGGGTGTATGTAGGTGAGGTGGAGGGAGGGAGAGGGAGGGGTAGACCGAGGATGAGGTGGAGGGATGGAGTTAAGAGGTATATGAGGGAGGGGGGGGTGAGTTGGGGGGAGGGTAGTCAAATGGTGGGTGACAGAGTGACTTGGAGGCGTTTTGTCTGCGGCCACCCTTTGCGGGATTAGGGCCTCGGGCTATAGATAGATAGATAGATTATTATTATTATTATTATTATTATTATTATTATTATTATTATTATTATCATCATCTTTTGTTGTTATTATTATAATCGTCTTCGTCATTATTATTAATATTATGTTCTTGATTAGAAAAAATCCCACTGGCAGCTTAATATACATCGTCCTTCACTAGGTTTGTTTCTTAGGTCTCGTAATCACTGTAAATTTGTCTGACTGCTGCATAAATGAAGCATCCACTCTTAACTAGGGAGAGAGAGAGAGAGAGAGAGAGAGAGAGAGAGAGAGAGAGAGAGAGAGAGGGACAGGGAGAGTAGGGAGTGGAGAACTAGGAGCATTAAAATAAAAGAACAGAGTGAGGAAAAGAAAGAATAGAAACATAGGTAACATAAAAAGAGAGGAGACAACGAGAAGAGAATGGAAAGGAGTACAGTGAGGAAAAGTCGAGCAACAGAGAGACAGAAACAAGGAGGGACAGACAGGCACACCCAGATAGAGATGGACATAGGTAAAGACAGGCAGGCACAGACACAGACAGACAAATGCACAGACAGGGACAGAAAGAGGAGTAAAGACAAACATGCAGACGGAAAGAGACAAAAAGACAGACAGAGAGTAAGAAATAGACAGACCTAAATACAACGACGGACGTACAGATGCAGAATCGGACAGACAGACAGACACACGGACATAGATATACAGGCAAACAGACAGATGCTGATACAGACGGACAAACAATGATGTAGTCACAGGGAGAGGCACAGATACAAAGACAGAAAAAAAAAGGCAGACGCATTACACACACACACACACACACACACACACACACACACACACACACACACACACACTGATCTAGACATCCAGACAGACAAGGATGAAGGCATATGCAGACATGATTAAACAGGCGTATACCAACAATAACACAAAAACGCATGCAGACAGAGAGAGACAGACACAGACAGGCAGACAGATAAAGGCACAGACAGAGAACCACACACGCAGACAAAGATAAAGACACAGATAGACAGACAGACAAAGATACTGATAAAAATAGAGAGACAAAGATTCAGACTTAAACGATGACACGTACTGACACTGGGACAAAAATGTAAACACAGACAGACAAACAGAGACAATAACAGAGAGAGACAAAGATGCAGACATACACGAAGACGGAGACAGATACTGTAGAAGCAGACACTGAAATATAGAGAAAATAAAGGATACAGATTCACGCTAACAGAAATGGGTGGAAAAAACAGACAAATATATGGCCCGAGAAGACAAACACAAATACATATACAGACAGAGTGACAGACATAGATGCAGACACACACACTGACGCAGGCACAAATACACAGACTGACAGGCACACAGACAAGACACAGAGACAGAGAGACTAACACTGACAGTTGGACAGAGAGATGGTGACAAAGAGAGAAATGCAGATAGGAAAATAAACAGAGATATAAAGACACATTAAGGAGAAACATGGGAGTGAAAAGAAAACACAGGAAAATGAGAGAAAAAGAACAATGGATGAGAGAGAGAGAGAGAGAGAGAGAGAGAGAGAGAGAGAGAGAGAGAGAGAGAGAGAGAGAGAGAGAGTGACAGACAGACCGACAGACAGACAGATAGAGAGGGTAAAAGATGAGTAGGAACTGGGGGAGATAGCAAAAACATCCAAATAATATGAAGAGAGAAAGAGAGAGAGAGAGTGAAAATAAAGAGTAAAGAGAGGGGGAAGCAGAGTGGGGGACTGACAAGGGGAAGAGAGGAGAGGATTTGCTGGACAAGAAAGTGGATTTAGAAGAGAGAGAGAGAGAGAGAGAGAGAGAGAGAGAGAGAGAGAGAGAGAATCACATACTTCAGGACAGAGATCGTTCAATTCTCGGTAGGGGATCCTGAATTATCATTTAAGATTTACTACCTGGTTACAGATTCATGATGATAATAATAATAACAATAATAATAATAATGATAATAATAATAATAATAATAAAAAAAAAAAAAATAATAATAATAATAATAACAACAACAACAACAACAACAACAACAATAATAATAATAATAATAATAATAGCTAGAGCCCCCTCCCCCATCGGGGAATCTCACCAGCCGCGAGCCGATACTTATCTAGTGCGGCTCCGAATATGACCTTAACCTTAACGTACTATCACGAATTTGGAACTCATAGGAGATTTTCATCCCTACTACACACCTGTAAAGTTTTGTATTGATATCTTGAGCGCTTCTGAAGTTATCATGGTAACAGACACACAGACCTTGACCTACTTTCACCAGTTTCGAACTCGTGATCGATTTTCTCCCTGCTGCACGCATGTAAAATTTTGTGATGACAGCTTGATCGGTAGCGAAGTTATCGTGCTGACAGACACAGACGCAGACAGACAAACTGAAAGCAATACCAGCTTCGCTATCGTGTTGGTAATGATACTGATGAGAGAGAGAGAGAGAGAGAGAGAGAGAGAGAGAGAGAGAGAGAGAGAGAGAGAGAGAGAGAGAGAAGGGTGGGAGAGTGAGTGAGAGGAGGGGTGAACAAATATTGTGTGTGTAAAATCTATGGAGAAAGAAAATGTGAAAAGATCAAAGTAGAAAAAATTATAAACACGAGAGAGAGAGAGAGAGAGAGAGAGAGAGAGAGAGAGAGAGAGAGAGAGAGAGAGAGAGAGAGAGAGATTATTTCACTACCTCATTATTCACCCCTTCAATATTCTCCATTCAAAAGCCAGATTTATCCACAACAACTTAGGTTCTCCTTTATAAGTCGCTCTACAGCTAATTAATTCATCCTTGGTAATATTCTTACGTATTATTTTAGCTAACACGAGCTAGCTGACTTTACAGCTAGGAGTAAAGCGCGTCCATACCAAATGCTTGCTAGTGCGGGCGGAAGTACTGCATTACTGTAATCCATAGAGGTCTTTGCCCGCACGCGTCCGCATGTAGTGAGGGTAATTGTATAGATGAAAGTGATGCTAAGTTGTCCCGCATCTGCCCGCCCCAATACTTCTTGCAGTGGGACGTGGCCTTCGTAGTGGGTGACTGAGAGTGTAGTATTGTTACTATTAATCTTTCCATGGTCGGAACAACTCTTGTATTCTGCAGTACGTCAGCTAACGAGTGGGATTTTATAAAGCTGTGAGTGAGTCGTAGGAGCGTGAGAAAGTTAACTCCACAGAGCAGTAGACTCTCTCTCTCTCTCTCTCTCTCTCTCTCCAACCACCAAACTTTGATATGGCGGTAAGGAAAACGTTCGTGTAAATCGTTTCTTACCCTATCACGGTGAGAGGTATGCATACGAGTAGTGTTATGAAATCCCTTGGCGATGACGATAGTTCATGATTCTGTGTCCAGAAGAATGTCACTTAAGCTTGCCATCTCTCCGTCTTAAATGCCCAGTTGTAACCATAGAATAGCACTTGAATATGAAGCTGTTCACGAGGAAATAATGTGGAAAATATGCTGAGCCGTAGCAATGTCTTTTTCTAACGTTATAGCAATTTAAATAATCAGCAAATGAATGAAAATCTGGGGCCAACTTAGGCTAAAAGAACTATAGTAGATTATTTGAAAATGGTCATCGCAGTGCAGAGGTAAATTTCATAAACCCAAGAACATCTTTTAAGATTTAGTTTTCGTCTTGAATTCGGTGTCTTTTTCGTTTTCTTCCTGCCATTCTCGGAGATTTTATTCAGCTTCAGCGGCCCTTTGGAACTAGAGGGGTTAGAAATGGCATCAGGAAATCCCTTCAGTACGGAAGGCTTTTCCTAAGATTATTAAAATTGCCTGTCAGCATCAAGACTTAACCATCGATTACGTCAGCCAGATTCAGAGTTTTAAAATTCATTACATTCGCTATTTGCTGACGGTTTTTGCTCAGGATTGGGGAAACTTCGAACTAGAGAGCTTCGATACTGTATTCTTCAGTTATTCAGTACGATATATCTTTTTTTTTAATTTAACTGAATTCGTCAGGAAGTAGGAAAGTTATTATCATCATCACTCCATTCTTCCTTTATGCAGGGCACAATCGGGTCTATAAAGGAAGGATGAAGGAATACATGATACACAGAGAAATAATAATCAAAATATCCAATGAAACAGCCCATGCGAAGGAAAAAGGCAATTAAAAAGTACAGTACTCTAAGGAAGCAGTTCAATAAATACGGGTAATTCATCACAGTACTAAGACAACACAAGTTAAGTGTAATACAATAACTTCAACCTGTATAAGTTATTATTGCCCTCTTCCTCCTCCCAGATGATTACATACAGCATAACCTCTTGAATCCTTGGACGTATGTTCTTAGGCTTATTTTTGTTGCTCCTGGACGTTTTTATTTATATCGAGACCACCTTGGTAGTGAGGAAATTAATGAAAGTTTATATCTATTTACTTTTGAAAAGTCTCTCCACGCTGAACACAGCTAAGTCTACTACTACCAACACAGTTGGTTTAGACATACCGGGAGTGAGATGAAAGACACGTCATTTTTGCTGGAGAGAGAGAGAGAGAGAGAGAGAGAGAGAGAGAGAGAGAGAGAGAGAGAGAGAGAGAGAGAGAGAGAGGAGGGGCGTTAAAAAAAAGGCTACGGGAACTGAAGAGATTTAAATACACAATTCGTTCATCTCTTCCCATTTACGGTGATAATTTATACCGGGAAAAAGGTCACCTCAAAGCAAAAAGCAAAAAGATAAAACAATGTACAAATGCATCCTGGAGCTAAAGATAAAAGGTACATGATCATAAAAAAATATACAAGTAATCAAATGAAGAATGCCGATAAACAAGACAACATCGACCAAGTTTAGCAAGGCGCAACCCTAGTCTGACTGCAAAAAGATCTGAAGCCAAGTGGATTAGAGGGAGAGAGAGAGAGAGAGAGAGAGAGAGTTACTGCTGAATGTGCTGCTCCGTTCTTCACGCCCCCCTCCTCTCTATTTTTGTAACATCACATATCAAGTTTTATGTGTGATATAGGTATCTCTACAACTCTCTTTCTCTCTCTCTCTCTCTCTCTCTCTCTCTCTCTCTCTCTCTCTCTCTCTCTCTCTCAGCTTGCGTGATCTCTGCTTGCTGGTGTCTGCCCTTTCTGCTTTTTGTCCCACGCCAACGAGCAGACAATGATGGAAGCAACGAGGCTCAAAACTCACTTGTAATCCATCAGTCATTTTTGCTGCAGAGAGAGAGAGAGAGAGAGAGAGATTTCTTTACTTCCCGTAATTCACGAACAACAATATTCATTAGCTTTGCTCACCATAATACTGTATGTACACCTGTATTTTCTCGATTCCTTCTCCTCTTCCTCCTCCTCCTACTTCTTCTTCTTCTTCTTCTCTTCTTCTTCTCCTTCTTCTTCTTCTTCTTTCTTTATTTCTTTCCTTCTCTTTCTTTTTTCCAACTAATTTTCAGTTTGGTGTCATTCCATTATTTCTCCGGCAGTTCGCTTGTAACTTGGTACAAATTTTTCCTCAGCAAATATCCCTACGCATCTTCTTCGTTTTTTATTTTGTTATTTAGATCTTTTAAAGGGATAAGGGTCAAAGCTTAATCCATGAAAACACATAATTCACGATCCCATATTCATCATCTGTGTTTATTATCTCTTTCAACTATTATCTCACTATATTAATCATCAGGGCAGTTTGCACAGATGTACCTCAGTGTATTGTAGATATGCAGAGGCAAGACCATCCTTCATTCCCTTGTCAGTGTTGGTTCTCTTTATTTATCTATAGGTTCTGTGCAGCCATACTCACGTCCTTTAACACTCACCTGCCTCATTCTTACCACCGTAAAGTCTCACACCTCCAAAATTAGTCACTTGAATCCATGAAATATTATTCTATATATTATTTAGCAGTCCCTTGACGATTTTAAGAACTTTACGGCTTTGAGGGTTGGCAGTGTTAAATAATAATAGCCTTTGTTTACCACATCAACGCCTTAAGCCGAAAAAAAATAAGTAATAGTACCAAAAATAACTGTACATTCAAGGATGTGAACGTGAGTAAGAGTATACATGCTCTCTCTCTCTCTCTCTCTTTCAAAAAAAAAAATAATAATAATAATAATAAAAATAAAATCAGTTAGAGTTGATTCCCCCACCCCACCTTGTAAAAATTGGTGGACACTGTGGATGTGTGTTGCCGCATTTCACTATAATTATATTTGGCTCAACACGTGACTCCGTAAACCCATTCCAAGGGCAATATCAGAGAGAGAGAGAGAGAGAGAGAGAGAGAGAATCATAGGACGTGATCATTCTCGAAGGGTTAATTTAGTTAAACATTATGATCCTGTTTCAGCTTCCTTATTCAGTCTGATCATTGAATATGGAACAATAATTGGCCAACTGCTTAATTATTCACTTAATAATTATAATCAGAGAATATAATAACTTTGTAATTAAAAAACAAGACCCATCGCACTGAACCACAGTTACTTTTAAAAATAACTGAAAAGAGAAGGAAAATATATTGAACGGCAACATCTGATTCGTTATATGAAAAAAAGAAAATGATATATTAATTCCCGATGCATTTTATTCAGTTATTTACAAAACAAGGAATTTTTTTCGAGAAACTTTACGGATCAGATTGTAACAGGTACTTAACTTTAGAAAAAATGTTAAACTTTTCAGGAGAGATGGCTAAAGTAACGCTCAGGCGATTGACCCGTATTCTTGTGGGATAGAACACGCTATCACCTCTTCCTAAGCGATTTAGTTTGATTGGTACATCTAACCACCCTCTTGTGTGTTGTTTAGATCATTGTATTATCACTGTACTCTGCTTAAATGACGTGTAGAATTATACCGACCAGCCGTATTAAAAAAAAATAAATCACTAAAGAAAAAGTGTTTGAGAGCCTCCTTACCAGACGAGAATAGATGTCATTATAACTCCACATAAATAGATAGATAGATAGACAGATAGATAAATACATGGCCTGGAGTCAACTCCAAGAGAACACTTTATCACAACCATAAGTGCATAATAGTGAAAGTATTGCCACTCTCAGGTTCTGTCCTCACTTCCAGGTAAATGAAATATATATGTCGTCAAGTGAAAGGAAATACAGTGCTAGAGTTATCCTGAACATGAGAGGGCTAAGTTTTCTAGTTATTGTGAAAACTAATCGATCTAGCCTGAAGACGAATGCTGCTGCTGTTTGTGATGATGGTGATGACGACGTTGATGGTGATTTTGATGATAATGAAAATGATGATGATGATAGTGATGGTGATGAAGATGATGATGATAATGATGATGATGATGATGGTGATATTGATTATGATGATGATGATGGTGATGAAGATGATGATGCTAATGATGATGATGATGGTGATGTATGATAATGTTGATGGTGATGGTGATAATGATAATGATGATGTTGTGGATAATGATGATGATGATAATGATTACGATGATGATGACAAAGATGATGATGATAATGATGGAGAGTTTAGTAACCATCTTGCTCCACAGGATGTATGTGCACAGAAAATAATTATGCTATGTTAGGGAGGAGAAAACGTCCTTGTCGTAACTTCTTCGACAAAACACTGTAATATTCACCCTTCTGATGCGTGGAGCAGCTCTTACGTGAACAGAATTTTCCAAAGTTAACGAGAACAAAGGAAGAAAGTACCCAGTACGGAAATTAGGTTAACCAGTCCATTCTTTGAGGCAAAATAAGTCTCCTTTGAACCATCATCAGTTGGCGCATATACCATCATATATTACCATTTGGGTACAACGCCAAGCCGTCTGTGGTGCAATATGATGAGGCTATCCCTTTTAAGAATCGTGTAATGGTAGGCTACAACAACAACAACAACAACAACAACTACTACTACTACTACTACTATTACTACTGCTACTACTACTACTATCGTGTGTGTGTGTGTGTGTGTGTGTGTGACAGCGGTGGTTCACGTAGGCTATACGGTAAGTGAAGGCTGTTTAAACCAGATTATTACAATGACGCATTTTACATTATTTGTTTTTTTACATTTGCTTTCTTGCAATATTTTTCAGTTTGAGGGAGACTCTTTAAACAGGAGAGGTTTGATATAGATTTCACCAACCCATTCACTGCTACGACACTCTCTGAACTGAGTGAAATTGACAGGCGATGGCATGAATGAAATATAAATTCCCTTCTCATGTTTCAATACTTCATGATATTTAAGTTTCTAAAGTGATCTTGGTCACAACTGGACACTGATCTAGATTTGTGTGTGTGTGTGTGTGTGTGTGTGTGTGTGTGTGTGTGTGTGTGTGTGTTATTTAGACATCGTTGAAGGTATTAAATGTTCACGATATTAGTAATAAACCAGCATGAATGAAACAGCCAAAACATATTTCTTTGTAGATGGTCTGGCATTAATGCATCAGCTTAATTAGGCAAACTCTCGCCTTTGTCAACTTTCACCACTTTTTGCTGGAAGTTTCCTCCTGTTAAGTCCATCCTGAAGAAGAGTGACCTTTCCTGACCCCTCTGTGTTCCGGCTGCATAAATCTCTTGTGTTTCCTTTGAGTCTGTCTTAAGTAGGAAGGTTCTCAAGCATATTTGCCTCCACAGTTTTCATCTGCAAGTCAGTACCGAGTATGGGCTTTGTCAGGGACACACCACTGGAGATCTTTTCACATTTCCTTCCTGTCGGAGCTTTGGTGTAATCTTTGCCATTGATCTTGGCATCTCGACTGTATTTTGACGGAGTTAGGCACAATTATTTAATTTGCAAACTACCCTTTTACCTATTCTGTCCTGTCCGCTCCTTCATCTACGAGTATTGTATTCTGTACAACAATTGCTACTGGAGATAATCATCGTTCTTATAAGGAAATCAATAATGTTGTTCTTCAGCGTTTTGTTCTTTCACCAGCTCTCTTCCTACTAGTCACCAATGACCCTCTGCGATGCACATCTAGGTCTATCCATTCGTATGCTAATAATACCACCTCTCACTCTTCCACCGTCCTCTTACACCATCCATCACAGGACTCACTTCAACAATCATGGTACGAGTCTATGGTTTCTGACCTCTCTTTTCGTCATGACTGATGCAAAAGAATCCTTGTCATTTCCAACGCAGCAAAAAAAAAAAAAAAAAAAAAAAAAAAAAAATCGTCAGCAAGATCTTTCAAATGAAAATCCTTTAATATCTGACAACAGCCAATTCAGTTCCTTTTCGTATCTCAGTATTCTTAGCATTCCCTTCTCTCGGAATCTGTCATCGAAAAATCGTATTACAAAAACTGCTTTCAAGGTATCGAATGTTCAGAACTCACTCCATGCCTTCTTTAACCCAGTGAAGTTTCAAACTTTACACAGGCCTTTCTACCCCTATATGGGGTATAGATCTCATGTCAATGAGCCAGTTCTTTATTTGCATGGAAGTACAAACAAATATACAAATATAGCTTACAGAAGATACAGAGTGATTTAAAGGCTTTTTGCCTCGATAATTTCCATCCATTTGTTGTTCTTATTGACTCCTTTCAACCTCCCTCCCTCCCCTCTCTCTCTCTCTCTCTCTCTCTCTCTCTCTCTCTCTCTCTCTCTCTCTCTCTCTCTCTCTCTCTCTCTCTCTCTCTCCACAGTATACCATCCCTCTCCCTCAAATAGAGGTTTGTCAATGGTCCTTCTTCTGCTGAGCTGTACTCTTCCATCCCTCTCCTATTATAATGAGGTCGCAGGAACTGACTACCGACCCAGTATCACCTCTTTCCTATCCCACTTAGCTCTAATGCAAGCGCTGACCATTGCCCTGAGTCCTTCACATACGTAGATGGTCAACGCTGCATCTGTCTTCCTCCGTCTCCGTTTTTTCGGACTGTGGCCTATTATTGTTGTTGTTGTTGTTGTTATTAGTATTGTTGTTGTTATTATTATTATTATTATTATTGATATTATTGTTATTATTATTTGTATTATTATTATAGTTACTACTACTACTACTACTACTACTACTATTATTATTATTATTATTATTATCATTATCATTATTATTATTATTATTATTTCATTCACTGTGTCCATACATCTCAGTATGATTAGATTTTATTTTTGCTTCTCTTTCGTTTAATTATTCCCGAAAGAACAACCTTTTCAGACTTCTAGCCTTCGTCTCTTTCTATTTTGCAAAACAAAGCAAGGATCCCGATCATTCAACTGAATAAAATCGTATGCTATTTTCAGGAATACATCATTAGAATTGCTCGTTCATGAGAGGGCTAATAGAACCACCATTAGCATTATCAGGCTCCCATGACTCACTCTCAGCTGAATAAAATCGTCTGACGTTAGTCGGATTAAAGTACGAGAAGACAGAGCGATGGCAAGATTTGTAGTGACAGCATTAAAGGTGATAAACTCTCTTATGGTTAAAATATCTCCAGTGTTTCATTTCAGCTAACACCAGACGATTTTCCTAAGCTGAGTGTCATAGGAGGCTGAGAGTGTTAATACCTTACACTCACCTCCTACCCCTGGATCGTGAACCATCAGTCACCCTTGGTAAAAGTGCCCTGCTCTCTAATCTTCCTCCCACACATATCTTTTTCTTCCTGTTGTGTTTCTCTCCTGTCCAGTCACTTCTCGTTGTTCCTTTTGTCCTTGAGCCTCTCTTTTTTATTTTCTTCCGTACTTCCTTTCTTTACTCTTTTTATCCTTTCATGTCGTCCCTTTATAATTTTTCCCTTTTCCTTTTCTCGCTCCCCACTCCCCCCACGTCCCTGCCCTTGAAAAAAGTGCTATCACATGATGCGCGCGCGCGCGCGTGCGTGCGCGCGTGTGTGTGTGTGTGTGTGTGTGTGTGTGTGTGTGTGTGTGTGTGTGTGTGTGTGTGTGTGTGTGTGTTCTTACCTTACCTAACTGTTCTTACCTAATTGTATCTTTACAGGAATGAGTCAAGCTCGTACTGTCCCGTGTCTTAATCCATATTTATCGTACATATCCTTAAATTTGTGAATTGTTTTGGCACACACTATTTCATTCGGTAGTGCATTCCATTGATCAATTGCTCTGTTTGGGAAACTGAATTTCCTTACGTCTTTATCACCTCTCTTCTCATGCAGTTTTTTGCAGTGTCCTCTTGCTGATGCTTCTCCATATGTTAAGTAATCATTTATGTCTATTTTCTCCTTTCCTGATATGCATTTATATAGCATTATCATGTCACCTCTTTTCCTTCTCTCCTGTAGTGTTGGTAGATTCAGTTTATTTAGTCTTTCTTCGTAGCTTAGGTCCCTTAAGCTTGGTATCCATCTTGTAGCGGCCCTTTGAACTTTTTCAATCTTGTCTATGTGCTTTTTGAGATGAGGACTCCAGACTACTGATGCATATTCCAGGGTTGGTCTAATGAATGATGTTATTATCCTTCTTAGCATGTCTTCATTTATGTATGTGAATGCTATTCTCATATTTGCAAGCAGTGTATACATGTTCCGTACCTTCTCGCTGATGTGGTCAGCCGGAGATAGTCTGTTATTGATAATCACACCTAGGTCTTTCTCTCTTTCTGATGTGTATAGGGTTTTGTTTCCTAACTTATAATCCCAATCAGGTCTTTTTCCACTTTTACCAAACTTGATTACATGACACTTGTCCACATTGAATTCCATTTGCCATGTACTACTCCATTCATGAAGTTTATTTAATTCTTCTTGTAGCTCCCTACAAGAGTCTGTGTTAGTAATTCTCCTTTGTATTTTTGCATCATCTGCAAACATATTCAGGTAGCTCTCATTTCCAGTGTTACTGTTTATATCATTTATATACACTAAAAACATGATTGGTGCCAGCACTGAACCCTGTGGTACTCCACTAGTCACTTCTTTCCATGATGAGTAGTTTCCTCTTAGTACTGTCCTCATTTCTCTTTTTATGAGAAAGTCTTGCATCCAACAAAACAGTTTGCCTCGAATTCCTCCTTGATGGTACAGTTTCCATAAAAGTCTTTGGTGTGGTACTGTGTCAAAAGCTTTCTTGAAATCTAAATAGATACTGTCCACCCATCCTTCCCTTTCCTGTATTGTGTTTGTTACTCTGTCATAGTAGCTCAACAGATTAGTAACACATGATTTTCCTTTTCTGAAACCAAACTGTCTTTCTGTTATCATACTGTGTTCTTCTAGATGATTTACCCAAGCTTTTCTTATAAGTTTTTCTAATACCTTGCTTACAACACTGGTCAGTGATACTGGTCGGTAGTTGAGTGGATTTTGTCTATTTCCTTTCTTGAATAAGGGGACAATATTTGCTTTTTTCCAAATATCTGGTAGTTTACCTTGACTCAAGGATTTCTTGAAAATTAAAAAAAATGGTTTACATAACTCCTTTGCACATTCTCGTAATACCCAACATGAAATTTCATCAGGACCACTTGCTTTTCCTCTGTCTAATCTACTTAACTCCTCCTGTATTACTTTTTCTGCTATTTGTATATCTGGTAGTATGTGTGGACATGCGTGTTCCACATAGTCCCTCTCAAAATTTTTTCTTCTGTAAAAACTAATTGGAAATTCTTATTTAGTGCTTCACAAATATCTTTCTCTTGTGTATAAGTGATTCCCTCGTCCGTAATGGATTGTATTATATCTTTTACTTTAGTTTTGCTTCTGATATAGCTGTAAAACAGCTTTGGTTGATCACTACTTTTATTTATTATATCCTCCTCAAACTGTTTTTGGGCTTCCCTCCTTATTCTTGTATAGTCGTTTCTTGCCTGTTTGTAATTATTGTACACCCTTTCACTATTGTGTCTTCTGTATCTATTCCACAACAAATCTCTTCTTTCTTTTGATTTTTTACATTCTGTATTGAACCATTTCTGTATTTTCTTATCTGCTTCTCTGTGCTGTGGGATGTACTTCTGGACTCCTATTTCATAAAATTCACAAAATTTTTTATATACAGCATTTAAATCTTGTCCTCTAAGCTCCTTTTCCCAATCAACTTCTAAGAAATACTTCTTTAGGTCTTGATAATTTCCCTTTTTATAGTTTAGGCTCTTTTTGTAACTATCATTGCTGTTTACTATGTCATATGCTATCCTGAAGCTATAGTTTAGTACTGCATGATCGCTTTTGCCGAGTGGAGGGTGATATATTAAACTGTCAATATCATTTTCTTGCCTTGTAAATATTAGATCTAGCACTGAAGGTACATCAAGTCCTCTTTTTCTGGTGGTTTCCCTCACATGTTGCGTTAAGAAAAACTCTTGTACGAGATCCAGGAGCTTTTGGTCCCAACAGCTTTCTTGGCTATTTATATCTAGAGTATTCCAATTTATATTTGTATTGAAGTCCCCAGTTAGTATAATTCTTTCCGATTTCTCTTCCATTTTATGTAGCAATGATCTTACACCCTGAATTGTACTCTCTGCCAGGTCCTCATATTCGTCTCTTTCCCATGTGTTTGATCTGGGTGGCATGTACAAATTGGCTACAATTACTTTACCTTCAGATGTGTCGATCTCTACTGCAATCAGTTCTACTTGTGATGGTATATCTAGTTTTATTTCCTTGACTTTTAGATTTTTCTTAGTTAATATTATAATTCCTCCTCCTTTTTTTAAATATCTGTCTCTTCTCCATATATTGTATTCCTCTAAGTTTAGTATGTCATTTGATATCCTTGGTATTAATTTTGTTTCAGTTAGGCATATTATTTGTGGTTCATTTTCTCTGACATAATCATTCATCTCTAGTAATTTAGATACCATTCCATCCACATTTGAGTACATCAACTTTATCATCTTGTTTATATACTTGTCCTGACATGGTTCTACTACCTTCCTCCTTTTTCTTCCATCCTGTTTGTGTACCACTTTCGTACCTGCAATCCTATTACTTTGTAAAAAAATTTCTTCTTGTCCTCTTCTGATCTTCCCTCATTTTTTGTTTTTGCTTCCTCCCTTTTCTCTTTCAGTAATTCCAGTTCCTCTTGTGTTAGGCATCTTTTTATCCATACATTTTTGAACTCTTCTTTTTCCTTAAGATTCTTTGCATTTTTTAGTATCTCTTCCACAGTGTTTACACTCTGGAAAGTCACCTTTAGAGGTCTTGTCTTGCTTTTCTCGTATTTCCCTAACCTTTTGTGTTCCTCTATGTCTTTACTACAGATTTCCTCTGATACTTCTTTCAGTAAGCTCATTACATTTGCCATCTCCTTTTTGTCTCTTGTGATCTTGTTTTTAACTTCATCCTCTTCTATACCAGTGATTACTATTGATTTGTTTATCTCTACTGAATCTCTGACTAACTTTGGATTGTTTTGGATTATTCTTTTCACCTCCTTTTTAATGCTTTTTTTCCTCCACCCTTGTTTCTAAGTCTTTCTTTACTTTCACCATTTCTGCATACGTGGTTTCTACATCATTTTTGTAGCTTTGCACAGCTTCATTTACTTGTGTTATCTTCTCCTCAATATCACTGCTCTGGTCAATAAGACTGCTAACTTGCCTAATTGTCTCTGTGTCATTTTTGAACTCTTCCATAACACTCTCGTGATTGACTACTGTACTTGCCATTTCACTAATTTTCTTCCTAAGTGTACTCAATTCCACGGTTAGTTCACTGATGGTTGTGTCTTTCTTATTGGCCTCCCTTCCTAGTTTTTCTATTTCTTCCTTTTGCAAGTGCATCTGCTTCTTTATTTCATCAATTTCATTTTTGAAAGCCATTTCTAGTTTGTTTACACGTTCAACCAGTCTATTGTGGGTCTCTACTTCAACCAGTTCTTGGTAGAAATCATCATTTTGCTTTTTACCTTTATCCCTTTTCTTTTCCAAATTTGTTTTACTGAAGTATGTATCCATTTTGCAATACTTAAAGTGCAAAGCATATACTTACAATCTCCGTCTTGCTGTAAACAAACCTCAGAGATGACTCAGCGTATTCTTTCGTCTTGGTTCTATTTCCTGTTTTTACAAGTGTTGTTGAAACTTATCATTTTTTTTCCTTTTTATAATGAACAATCATTTAGTCTAACCTGTACTGAGCTTGACTCATACAAGATACTATTTAGGTAATGCCACTGGCCGTGATGATTTGGTGCGGAGCGCTGATGTCACACGTCCACCTAGCTTGAATCCCTCTGTGTGTGTGTGTGTGTGTGTGTGTGTGTGTGTGTGTGTGTGTGTGTGTGTGTGTGTGTGCATTAGATATTATCCGATTATAGACAAACTTACCGGAAGAGATTAGGTTCAGACAGTGAAAACCTTAATTACCCGTCCCCGTACCTCGGGTAATTAAGTTTCTTACTGTCTGACCCTAATTATTGTTTTCACTAGGGTTGCTTTTTTTTTTGTGTGTGTGTGTGTGTGTCTGTCTGTCTGTCTGTCCGTTAACAACTTTACGAGAAAAATACTTGTACGATTTTCACTAAACTAACAGGGATGATGGGCCATAGCCTTCTAGGCCATGTTGGACCAAGGCCCAGGCTGTAGGCCCAAAAAAATTAAAAATGCTGGGACGGGTTCGTTTTATCGCCATTACTCCTTTCAGATTGGTCATATCGACATGAAACCAAAACTTGAAGGTGTTACATTCAAATCTACATCCTATAGCATGCCTCATTACATCAAGGGGGTCACCTCCTGTTAGGGGTAGGGGGGTTAATGTCAGGTGGGTCGGGCCTAAAATTTCAGATGAGTATGAATTGATCAATTTTCACCCGATTTACCCCAGATTTGGTATGTGACATCTTTAACTAGATATCCTGTTGTTTATATGTCAGTACTAAAATGACTGCCAGAGACGGGTTTGCTGTGCCTTGGCATCGCTCCCCGTTACTTTTTAGAACGATTGGTCAATGGTCAGTGTCAGAATACTAGATCAGAATTTGACGTAGCAGTATCAGAGTTTAAAATTTTCTTATCCAAATAAAAATGGGGGAAGAAGTGAGGATAAACAAAAATGAAATGATTCAGTTTTGAGATCAATCAGTCAGTGGTAAAGGGCACAAGGCAAGGTCAGCTCAAACATTTTTTATCTGATTTGAGTAAAAAAAATGTGAAAGCATTTTTGATCGGGCTAGAACGGAAGCATTCAAATACTGTAAACAATCTGTCAAACACTGAGGTATTAAGGCAATGTCAAATTTCAGTCTGAGTACCTGTGTGTGAACAAAATAACTACAACAATTTTAACCTGATTTGGATGTAACCTGATGGATGAGGTGTGGATCACCCATGAGTATGGTCATTTTGTTTTTCAGAACAATAGGTTAAAAGACAAGGTCAAATGGCGAAGTCAACTTCAGCAGTTTTAATGTGACGTAAACTAAGCTTTGTGGATCGATATAGGTTAAAACAAGAATAAAAGATGCTCAATTTTGAGAACAATCAGCTGAAGGTGAAGGTCACAGGGAAAAGTCAAATATCAAGGTCGCCGATCAAAGATAATTCGTCAGCTTTGACCAGATTTGAACCACAGGTCTTAGAATGGTTTAGGGTTCGGTATGAATGAATTAATTCTATCTTGAGAAAGTCATGGTCACAGGTAAATTCAAAGTTTTGGCTATTGGACCAGTTTGTGGACATGGGTGCTACGCTCTGTTTGTGTTCTTTCTTTCTTTTGCTTCATTATGTATCCTTGCATTGTTCTTCATTGTGTCTAACACTTTCTGCCTTCCTTCCTAATTCTTTTCTTACGTCCTTCATCTTCGTTTCCTATATCACCGTCTCTTTGTCCCTCATCCATCCCTTTTCCAACATTTTTTTTTTTTTTTATCTTACTCCCTGCAAACATTGCCTTCTGCTCTTGTTCACTCTGTCCTCCCTCTTCGTCCCTTCACCGCCGTTGTTTTCTCCCATTCTGCCCGTTATTTTGACAAGTTCCTCCTATTCCTTCCAAATTGTTCTCTAAATCTTCCTTTACATCCCTCCCACTTTCCTCGTCATCAGTACATCATTGTTCCTTTTTGCTTCCTCCTTCATCTTCCATATTTCTCTTTCCCTTCCTCATCCCCTCTTTGCCTCTCTATCATTCGAGGTTTCTCCCTCTCTCCCTCCCTCTCCCTCTTCCCTCCATATCCTTTTTATCACCCTGCCTTTTGTATCTGCCAGTCCTCTTTCCCATCCCCGTCGGTTCATCTTCTCGGTTTGATATTTTCTCTTCTCCCTTTATCCTCCCTCTTTTCTTCCCTCCCTATTCCTTTATCGCCCTAGCTTTCCTTTCTCTCTCCGTTTCTCTGTTACATTAGCTTTTTTCACACCCTCTTATCTTCCCGTCTCTCTCTCAACCTAGCTTTTCCTTCCCTCCCTCCTGTGTTCTCTCTCCCTCCTTAGTCCATGCTTTGCTTTCTCCCGCCGTGTCCCAGATCAGTCGACCAAAAATAACTCTTCTCCCTCTCTCCCTTTTTCTCTCATAATCTTTCTCCCTCCCACCCCCTCTCTTCCTGCTCTCCTCTCCTTCCTTCCTCCTCTTCTTTCCTTCTCCATCCTCCCTCCTTTCCTCCTTCCATTCTCTCCCCCAGTCTCTCCCTCTCTCCATGACACTAGAGAAGAAAGAAGAGTGAAATAACAATGCCCTCTTGCGCACTACATCGCCCTTATCATCCGCAACACAAGGACAGACGTGTGTGTGTGTGTGTGTGTGTGTGTGTGTGTGTGTGTGTAAGTGTTGAGAGAGGTGTTGTGTGTGTATCTGGGGCTTAAGTGCTTAAATATTTTATGAATATGAGTGTTTGCTTCTGTAAGTATCCGTGTGTGTGTGTGTGTGTGTGTGTGTGTGTGTTTTGTCTTTCTCGTTCTTAAAGGTCTGAGGTTTTATTGTTGTGGTCTTAACCCCTGGTGGTGAAGGGATTAATGAAGGCTCAGTTTATGAGAGAGAGAGAGAGAGAGAGAGAGAGAGAGAGAGAGACAGACAGACAGACAGACAGACAGACAGACAGACAGACAGAGACTCTTAAGAATGAAATCGCATTATGCTGGAAGAGAGACAGACAGACAGACAGACAGACCGAGACATATAGAGAGTCTCCTAAGCAAAATAACAACGCAATAAGCTGGGAGAGAGAGAGAGAGAGAGAGAGAGAGAGAGAATCTAACAAGAATAAAATCGCTTTAGACAGTAAGAACACATGATTAGTAATTATACTACAGGGGTCTTGGAGGCTTCCAAACACTTCTTCCTCGGCGATGTAGTTTTTGCACATATCATTTCAAATTCTTCAGTACGAAATGCATCCGATAAGCAGAGTGAAATCGTTTGACGGCAGCAAGAAAAATATATTAGATGCCAGTGTTCTGAACAAGTTAACGGGCAACCCTTTCACGAAACGTGTCAATGGAGCTTTATGAATTACAATATCTAGGTTATGATCACAAAAATTTACGAAAAAGAGGCCATTGCAGCGAGATGATAAATATTGTTTTGCACGTTACCAGCAGTGAAGCCATTACCTCCTGCTGGAAAGTTGGAAAAGATTATATATTCACTCCTGTTTGTTTATTTGTTCACAAGATATCTCATAAAGTTAATGATGGATTTCAATGAAAACGTGTGGGTATGTAGGTCATGGGCCAAGGAAAATGAGATTGAATTTTAGTAATGATTTGAGTTCGAGTTTCAGACAAAGGATTTTTTTTCCTCCACAAAATATCTGAAGAAGTTATCGATGGACTTGAATGAAACTTTGTGGATATGTGTGCCACCGGCCATAAAAGATTGGATTAAATTTTGGTGGTGATCTAAGTTGTGTGGTATTGGTGTTGGCGTAGGTATGCGCTCTCTCAGTGCCCTTAACCTACTGTTTTGCTTGTTAACGGCAGTGAAGTTATTTGTATTGTTTTGTATGTTACCCGCATTGGTGTGATAAGTATTCTTTTGTATGTAAACCGCAATGAAATGATTCGTATTGTTTTGTGCATGTTTTGTACGGTATGTTAACCGTAATGAAGAGATTAGTGCTCTCTCTCTCTCTCTCTCTCTCTCTCTCTCTCTCTCTCTCCTACCACCAAAATCGTTGTAATTCTAGTATCACATTTCAGCTAATTTAACAGAGTTTAATAAGCTTGGACTGAGTCACAACAAATTTTAAGTTAATTATATCACCAATAGTTCTCACATGATCTAGACAACTCTTGTATTTACTTCCATCTAATGCTTCACAATTCAGTTCTTTTGAGAGGTGGCTGAAAGAACTTTGAAGTGTTGTTATTATGCTCTAATGTTAATAAGATTTTCTTTACTAAAAAATAAGAGGGTATTAACGCCACCATATCACTTTAGTCTCTTCAGTAGCTCTATTTCACTGTAGTTTGCGAGTTTGTCTCTCTCATTACGTAGGATATGAGCATTATTTAACGTTTATATTCGTTTAATACAGGACAAAGAACAGTCAAGTCCCTGATGCAATTCATACCATCTTAACGCGCGACAGATAGCGTACACACCTTCTCAGACCACCACATAGGTACAAATACGAAGTGGGTATAGAAGGTGCTGTTATCCACTGAGCAAGAAGGAACCACACGTCCTTTACTTGTCTATCAGGTTTTAGAATTTCTCCGTCAATAAAACAGAATCTTATTTGGATTATATCAAACCCTTCAGAATGACACGGCCTTGTTTGCTTTGATTCTTCACCCCGGGGACTAATTTTTAACCTCATTCTTACTCTCCTGGAAAAATTTACTCTGCACACTATTTGTAACTAAAAGAATTGGCTAGAGCCTGTATTAAATCTTTCAGTATTAGAGATATTTCCCTCAAATGATACAATCGTCTAGAGAAAGCAAGCAAAATAGTGTAGGTCCTCAGTGTCAGGAATGTAATCTTGCCTTCTTCAAACAGTTTTCACGTACTGTAGCACAAGATAGACGTTCGGACTGGAAGGCTTACATGCAACCATCACCGACCCCTTCAGTACCAAGGGATCCTTCAGGTTGATTAAATTCCCCTGGAAGTAAAGAAAATAAAAAAAAATAAAATAAAATAAGAGCAAAGTGCCTACCTCCACCAACACCTATACCAGACAGCTCAGATCAACACCAAAATTTAACTACATCTTCCTTGGCCCAAGACCCACATATCCACAAAATTTCATAGATATCCACCAACAAATTTCTAGAATATCCTATGGACAAACAAGGAAACAAACAGACAAACAGATGATTAAATAACCTTCTCTAATTTCCTTGGCGGAGGTAAAAAATAAATAAAACTCTTAGGATATAATGTTGAAATGATTACGACCTGGAATCCAGTGACTCTTAATGTGTATTTATATCAGTCAATTTAATTCTATTTGAAGAATCGTACACCGGTGGTCAGTCAAGAAATATCAGACTTCACCTGTTCCGAAAATCTCTCTTAATCTGAATAACATCATCTGAAATTACCAAAAAATAAAATAAAATAAAATAAAATAAAAACTTTATACAAAAAGGGTCACTGCTCACAAAACTGATGGATCTGTGTGGCGTGAATATTTATCCCAGAAATTTAAATTCATCAATTCAATGGACGGCAACCTGCATCAGAATTGTTCTTTGTATGAGAGAGAGAGAGAGAGAGAGAGAGAGAGAGAGAGACCTTGTAATTTATTTAGTCAGATCTGAGTATGGAACTTGGTCAGTGTTCTCTCTCTCTCTCTCTCTCTCTCTCTCTCTCTCTCTCTAACCAGGTTCCATACTCAGATCTGTCTAAATAAATAACTAGACAAGGTCACCCTCTCCCTCCCTGCTTTATTCTGCTACTTTAACTATTTTTTTTTATTAGTCGGGCATTGAGCATAATCTTAAAGAGCCCATTCCTTTAGGCCCAGCAGCCCTTTTACGTACCAAATTCTTCCACACCCCGCCCCTCTGTCGCGGTGGCTGAATCGGTAGAGAGGCGGCCTGCAGTCCTAATGGATCTAGGATCAAATCCCGACTGGGACAGAAATCAGTTTAAGGATTTGATTTTCACAAGACCAAACTTTATAGATATACCAGATGACCTGCCGACACGTGTTAAAAATACCCCCGCAAATACCAGTACGCCAGTCCTGTATGACACAGACCTAGCATGTATTCAGTATGGACGGTGGGTGTTGACGCCGAAGTGGTGGCATGTGAATGTGTGTAGGAGGACTACTGGGCCTTGGGATAGACCCTGAAGCTTTTGCCCAGAAGTCAGACACATAAAAAAAAAAAAAAAACGTGAACATTGAATGGGCTACACCAGGGCTATTCAAATGGCGGCCCGCGGGCCAATTCCGGCCCTTGAAAGTCCTTTTTGTTTGGCCTTTTGAAAGACTTAGAAGAATTAAAGTAAGCAAATAAACAGGCATAAACAAAGTTTTCCGTTTTTCTTTTTATTCATGTATTTAGCAGAATTGTATATATTAGTAATGTACCAATTTTTCGTTTTTATAAGTGTGTAGATAGAGGGAAATAATAGAGGTAAAGTAATGTATGGCCATTTTGTTAATCTGAGTTTCATGATTCGGTGCTACTTCTAGAGCAATTGAATAGCCCTGGGCTACATGCTAAGGCTGCATCAGATGTGGATGGTGTCTCTTACATGTCGGTTGACGTTATGGAAGGTAAGTAAAGTCTGCTTTTAACGAAATTCAATTTCTTAAAGTGTTCCCTGCCCCAGCCGGGATTCGAAGTCGCATCCATTAGAACAGCAGACCATGTTTTTATCGAATCGATCATTCATTAACCCATAAGCTGAATAAAATCTGGATCCAGCACGAAATATCCATACAAGACGCGCCAGGGGTGAAGGAGTTCAGTGTATAAACTACTCCAAAATCCTAATACAAATCAAACTGTTTTACGTAGGCTACCACAAGACCAGTTGGTTTTACTGGGGAAAATATTAGCCTTGAAACGTTTGTAGAATGTCTCTCTCAACCTGTGAAATGTTTTTTTTTTTTTCTTTTAGCTGCGTAAAACAGTCTTAATTCATCCTCAGCATAATACCCTCATACGTCCACGGGAACGTTAGCGTGTAATATGGATGCATAAATTTTGTAATAGACAGCACTCAAAAGTTTATGAAATTACCTGTCCTACCTGCTTTTTCCTATTCTTTGTGTGTGTGTGTGTGTGTGTGTGTGTGTGTGTGTGTGTGTGTGTGTGTGTGTGTGTGTGTGTGTGTGTGTATGTGTATCTACCACTGGGTATGAATATGCTTTGTTATTTGCCTGAGTAGGAATTATCACAACGTGTAGGCAACAACTGCAGTAAAACAAGCATTACCTCCTTGCTGATAAAGATACAGTGTACCATGAGCTTCTCGTTCTGCAAGTTATCTGGTAATGGGAAAATTTAACGAATGTTAAGTGCACACATAGCTGGCTAACATACACATCATGCCCGAATTTCATAGCAGGGTAGAGGAATGGACTAGACAAATGATGTAAGTGTGATTAGAATTCTCTTAGTACGAGTATTTCCACATGTTCACCCTAAACGACCTGCTTTGCAATTAAGAAACAAATACAAATGCAAAGGAAGTGATTATCCTGATATGTGTGAGTGAAATGTAGGATGTGCTGTTAATGAAGGAAGCGTTGCCGGGTTCACCTTAACGTGGCCCAGCGTTCGTCTTTTTGCAGCGAACTTCACGTATCTCAAAGACAGAAAAAGATACTACTAAGGCCATGCATTCTTCGCACAGCACTTCTTCGTGACTGGCACCAGATTCTAGTGTTAAGCTCATATTACAGCTCAGTACTGATGATGAACAGATGACTATTTTAGGTCATGTTAGAGTAAATAAGGTGTAGATCACTATCTTACGCCTTTAACACGTTCACCTCCCGTTATAAAGATAAGAGTTTGATCGTTACCCGGTTAAAATTCTGGGATAATTTTGTTTCCCCATCCCAATGCCACAAATCACTTTGCACTGTAAGTGAGGACCTGTAATTATATGAACTACTGGGTATAGGCGTGCGAGGCGGGGGTTTGGGAGAAGGATTGGAAGAAGGACTTGAAAAATATGGCTTTTTCAGAGCAACAGCTGATTTTTCAAGGCAGATCCTTCTGATGGTATAATGCTGCTTTTAACTGTGATTATTAAATTACAGTATTAGAACACTCTCCCTTAACCCCGGACTCGGGGCTCGGTCGCTTATCCTCCCCAGCCTTTGATAATCAGCGATTTTTGTCCCGTTTTCAAATATTTCCAAAAAAGTAAAATAAAATAACCCAGAGTCAAAAACTAAACAGGATATAAAAGCACAAACCTTTGGCTATGCGATGACGTTATCAACAGACCGGTAGGTAGGCAATCAACAATGGGGGGAGGAGGGGAAAACAAGTGACCAAAATCACGGTACGGAGACAATGGGATAACAGACTGCGACAGGCAGAGTGATGGTGGAGGGTGGCAGAGGGGAGGAAGTCACGTGTCACCACCATACTGACACGTATACACCCATAAAACACCCGCCATTTTTCACATTTATATATATATATATATATATATATATATATATATATATATATATATATATATATATATATATATATATATATATATATATAAAGATATCTCACTTACCGTGAGGGTGGAGGGTGGCAGAGGGGAGGAAGTTACGTGTCACCACCACATTGACTCGTATACATCGGCAAAACACCCGAGATTTTTCACATTATTATTATATATATATATATATATATATATATATATATATATATATATATCTATATATATATATATATATATATCGTGAGGTCAGTCTGCTCAGACGTGCCTGAGACCTGTGGTAGTGTTGTGCTAGTGTGCTTTAGTGATCTGTGATAGTGGTTGTGTTAGTGTGTTGTAGTGATCAGCGATAGTGCTGTGCTAGTGATCCGTGAGAGTGTGTGTTGTGGTGACCCGTAGTGACCCGTGATAGTGTGTGCTACCTTGTGTGAACTAGTGTGTAATGGCTTCCTCGGCAGAGAGCTGTGTCCCCACTGCAGGTATTGAAAAGGACTACCTTGAATTAAAGGAGGAACTTCTCGAACTGAAGCGGGAGGTACAAATTCTCAGGCAGGAGAAGTCACAGATGAGGGAATTGTTGGTGGAGATGTTGGAGGAGAAAGAGAAAAAGGCTGAAGGTTGGACACTAGTTAACAAGGGTGCAACGAAGTTCACTCTTAAAAAGCAAACGGAAGTTAAGACCACTAATGCCTTCGACGCACTACGGGACGAATGTGAAGGGAAGGCAGAGAGGGAAGTAGAGGAGAAAGACGGTGAGAGAACTTCCAGTACAGGTAAGTATAAACAGAACAAGAAAGGTAAGAAAAATGTTGCTGTTGTTGGAGACTCCCAGGTGAGATATCTGAACAGGGCCATGTATACTCCACTCGCTAAACATGTGTGTCTTCCAGGGGCCAGGGTGACTAATGTGGTAGAAAAAATTTCAAATATCGTAAAGGAAAGTGGTGACAAACCCACTGTGTGCCTCAGTGTAGGAGGCAATGATATCAGTAGCCGTAAGAGTGAGGTACTGTGGAAAAGGTACAAGTTGATGTTAGAAAAGGTTAGGGAGAGGGGAGGAACCCCTGTAGTGCTTGGTGTTTTACCAAGGTGGCGGGTTGGAAGGGAATGGTTGAGCAGGGCAATAGGATTTAATTGCCGCCTTGAAAGGTATTGCAAAGATAATGCAATACCTTTCATAGACAGCTGGGACCGGTTTTATGGACGGAGTGCCTTGTATAGTTGGGATGGGACTCATCTTAACAGGCAGGGAGTTACTGTTTTAGCTGGAATGATAGATAGGGAGTTGGAGGGATTTTTTTCGATATTGAGAAGTAGGTGTACAGGAAGATGCAGCAACTACACTCAAAAATCATTATTACCATGTTTGGATAGATGCATCAATACTTGCAAAATTAAGAACAAAAGTTCAACCAATAGTGTAGACACATCCACTCAGGCACCTCAAATTAAGCAGGCGATGATAGATGATAGAACAAGCGATGATAGAAGGGCGATAAGCGATAGTACAAAAAATTGTTATATTAGAAGAGTAAAGAGTTTCCCAGTTAGTAATAAAATAAATAACAGTAAATGCCAAGGTAGAGGCATAACTACTCGTAATAATCTGAAAGTGTACTACACAAACAGCCGGAGTTTACGTAATAAAATGGATGAACTGAGGGCTTTAATTTGTGCAGAGAAAATAGACATTGCCGTTAATAGTGAAACTTGGATGAATACAGACACTCGAGAATTTTTAGCAGAATATCAGATAAAAGGCTATAATATTTTTGTGTCAAACCGTCAGGGAAGAAAGGGGGGAGGGGTAGCTATTTATGTAAAGGATTCATTAAACTGTTACAATAAAGCAGACATTGAAGTAAATAGGGACACAGAAAGTGTCTGGGTTGAAATTAGTAACAATAGGGAGAAATTAGTCTTAGGAGCAATTTACAGATCTCCTAAATTAAGTAGAGCTGATAGTAAATACCTCTGGGAGGAAATTAGGAAAGCATCACAGTCCAGCTTAGTAATAATTGTAGGGGACCTTAATCTGCCAAGGATAGATTGGAGAAATCAGACAGGAGATGCAGAGTCAGAGGAATTTCTAGAGGTAGTACAGGATAATTTCTTTTATCAGTATATCAGGGAGCCCACCAAAGGTAATAATATACTAGATTTGGTTTTAGCTAATAAAGAAAATATCATTAGCGATATAGAGGTAGGTGGACGACTTGGTAATAGCGATCATGAAGAAATTAAGTTCAAATTTATTTGGGATGTCTGTTCCACTGACATCCACCGTTCCTAATTTTCGTCTAGGAGATTTCGATGGCTTAAGAGCTTATTTTCGAACGGTATTCCACAGGGAGATTAGCTATTTGAGGGAATGCCAGGTCAGTGGGGAACCCCAGGTCATAGGTCAGGCGCAGGAAACACGTGGGGATGTCCGTCAGGTGTCTGTGAGGGGGGAGGTGGTAGATAGGAATGTAGTCCAGGTGACGGAAATTAACTCAGCTCCAGTACCAAACAGACGTTCAACCAGTGAGAAGTATAACGAGTTAATAAATATAATACACGGAGGCAAAGATAGATATATTCCTTCAAAACCGTTTAGAACTAATAATTCAGAACCAAGATGGTTAAACAACAGATTAAAATCTCTCATAGGCCAAAGGAAAGGAATATATAGAAAAATAAAACGTGGAGAGGAACACTTACGTAACCGATACACGATTTTAAATAGAGAAGGAAAGAGGGAGATAAGAAAAGCAAAGAGAAGTTATGAAATTAAGGTTGCTAGTGAATCAAAAGAAAACCCCAAGGGTTTTTATCAAATGTACCGTACGAAAAATAAAGATAGGATAGGACCACTCAGAACAGAATCAGGTGACATTACCAGTGAAGATAAAGAAATGTGCTCCATCCTAAATAATTATTTCATATCAGTATTCACCAAGGAAAATCTAAGCCTGGTCCCTCAAGCAGCAAATATTTACCATGAGAATACGGAAAATATTCTTAGTAAAATAACCATTAGTAAGGAGGACGTATTGAAAGAAATTAATAAGTTAAAACCTCAAAAATCGCCAGGTCCGGACGGTATATATGCAAAAATTATAGAAGAAACCAAAGAAGAATTATGTCAGCCACTTTTAACGTTATTTAATGACTCTTTAAGTTCAGGAGAAGTTCCAGAGGCGTGGAAAACCGCAAACGTAGTGCCCATCTTTAAAAAGGGTGATAAATCAGCTGCGTCGAATTACCGTCCGATAAGTCTAACGTCAATAGTAGGAAAAATGTTAGAGTCAATTTTGGCAAATAAGATTAGAGAACACTTAGAAAGATTTAATCTTATAAACGAAAGTCAGCACGGATTCAGGCAAGGACGATCCTGCCTCACAAATTTGTTGTCATTCTACTCGGAGGTCTATGAGGCAGTAGATAGCGATAAAGCTTACGATGTCATTTATCTGGACTTTAGTAAAGCTTTTGATAAGGTTCCACACGAAAGGTTAGTTAGAAAGGTTCAAGCACACGGTATAGACGGCGATATCTTAAAATGGATAGAATCCTGGCTGAAAGGACGAAAGCAGAGAGTATTAACAAATGAAACTAAGTCGGCCTGGGGATTAGTAACTAGCGGTGTACCACAGGGTTCAGTACTCGGTCCCTTATTATTTATCATATATATAAATGATCCAGACTTAGGAGTCAATAGCAGCATCAGCAAATTTGCCGACGATACAAAAATAGGGCGTATCATTAACTCGACTGACGATTGCCATAACTTACAAAAAGACCTCGATACATTGTCCAAATGGTCTAAAACTTGGCAAATGGAATTTAACGTTGAAAAATGTAAAGTACTTAACGTAGGCAAGACCATTGGAGATACTAAATACAGCTTAGATAACAAAGAAATTAGCAAATCGGTATTCGAGAGAGATCTAGGAGTTATGATTAGTAACGACCTTAAACCAAGGCAACAGTGTATTAATGCGAGAAATAAAGCAAATAGGGTCCTACGATTTATTTCGAGAAGCATGAGCAATAGATCATCTAAAGTAATACTGAAACTTTATCTAGCATTAGTAAGGCCACATTTAGACTACGCAGTACAATTTTGGTGTCCTTACTATAGAATGGATATTAATTCGTTAGAAAATGTACAGAGAAGAATGACTAAAATGATACATGACATCCGGAACCTGTCATATGAAGACAGACTGAAAAGACTAAGTCTGCATTCGCTAGAAAGGCGTAGAGTAAGGGGAGACTTAATTGAGGTGTTTAAGTGGATGAAGGGTATAAATAAGGGAGATATTAGCAAGGTACTTAAAGTGAGCATACAGGATAGAACTAGAAATAATGGTTTCAAACTAGAAAAATTCCGTTTCAGAAAGGAAATCGGTAGAAATTGGTTTGGTAATAGAGTAGTAGACGAATGGAATAAGCTACCTAGTAAAGTAGTTGCTGCCTCTTCTATTGAGAGTTTCAAGCATAGGCTAGATAAGCATATGACAAATAAGGGGTGGATATAGAATAAAGAAAATCATATAACCAATACTAATTCAAAAAAAAATTCTTTTCAGGTTACACTATGATAGTCTCTATTCTCCTTTCACACTTTCCTGTAAAATGTCCAAGCCAGTTTTTCTATACGGCGTGGTGTTCTTTCTGACTTTTTCCTGCCGGCTTCGGCTGGAGGGTTTGGAGGGCGGGGGAGAGCCTTCTTCTTTGTTATCCTTATCTCATTCTAGTAGTTCAGTTACTCTACTGGGAGCTGCCTAGCATGGGCCAACTGGCCTACTGCAGTTGTCCTCTCTTCTTATGTTCTTATCTATCTATCTACATATATATATATATATATATATATATATATATATATATATATACACTCTGATAGTCTACTGGAAATGTGTTGCCTATTTTATCATCAATATTTAATCAATATTTCACCTGAAAGTTTGATATATCATAGTCGTAGGTGATGCTGGAGAAATTAATATTCTTACTGATTATTATGATAATAATTATTATTATTATTGTTACTATTATTATTTGTTATTGTTGTTGTTGCTGTTGTTGTTGTTTTTGTTTTTGTTGTCGTTGTTGTTATATGTTATTATAATAACATTACACCTGCGATAGCAAAGCAAGAAAACAATAGGTCAAAGGTCAGTTTCACAAATCTTGGTCACATTTTTATACGGCAAAGTCGGAATATTTACACATCATCACAAACTCACTTACACGATTAAAAAAATTGGCTTTCTAGGAATTTTAGTGGGATGCGTTCAGCTTTGACTTTGGGGCTGTGACCTTCCAGATTCACCCCCTCCCCGCCATGGTTATAATTTACCTTACACCTTACACGCTCAGTCATGAATGAAAAATACTGAGTTTGGAGCTGACACGTTCATTCGGACATCCATTTCCCCAGATTAAAAATACGAATCCAACCTAACTGTCCTTGTACAGGATGGAAATGGTGGCCTCCGTGAACGAAGCCATTTTCATAACCAACAAAAACGAATATGTTAAGGTAATTGGAGTTAATTTCCGACTTATAATTTTATGGAAGAAACTTTGTTTACAGTATGCTGCTCTGTAGGTCTGCTTTTCTTCCCGGCATAAATTTGGTAAAGACGTTAAGAAATACCGAAAGGTAAACACTGATTTTTTTTTTTTTTTTTTTTTAAATTTAGCCCAAACTTGGTGTAAGACTGAAGGTAAGGCATGAACGAAGGGATTCGATATTTAGGGCGACCGCTCAAAAGTCAAAGTAACAGAGCAAGGCCAAAGATCGTCTGGTATGTCTGTGTCGGAACAGAATGGTTAAACAACGTTGATTAGCTTAAAACCTAACTTGGTAGAAATGTTGAGAATCAACCAAGAGGTACGTAGTGTTTTTTTTTTTTTTAATCATAGTTAGTAGATCAAGGTCAGGCAAGACAAATTAAGTAGATTTTATCCTATTTAGACCAAACTCTGTGGCAGAGCTCAGGGTAAGGCAAGGATAAAGGCATTTGATTTTGAAAACAGTCAGCCACATGTTAAGGTCACAGAGCAAGATCAAGTGTCATACTCAAAGGACAAAGTCAACTCAGTTTTCACCGGATTTGAACCACATAGAGGTCAGAGGCGAATGAAGGAATTTAGTTTTGAGATTAATCGGGCCAAAGTCAACGTCACAGGACAAAGTCAAATATTCGACCTTTCAAGAAGCCAGTTTTTGCCTGAGAGTGTTGTATTGTCTGACTGCTCCTTGTTAATAAGGATTCTCTCTCTCTCTCTCTCTCTCTCTCTCTCTCTCTCTCTCTCTCTCTCTCATTTGTACAGTACTTTTACCTTAACTTGGCCAAGAATTTTGTCCTTATGCAGCTAAATTCACGTAGCTCAGCACCGGCAGAACACAATAATGAAGCTCTACATCCTTTCCACAGCACTTCTCATGACTTGCATCATACTCTAGAGTTCAGAACTTAAAATTCACTGTTGAAGATGTTGTTGAGGCAATGAGGACCAAGTTAAAGCAAAACGGGTATAGTAATTTTCGTTTCATTGCTTTTATATATGAAGTTTCTACTATACAGTTGATATGGTTTATTACTGTTTTCTTACCCTTTTCTTTTCAGCGGTGTCTTTATTATATTAAATTACTAGCAGGGATACCCAGCGTTGCCAGGCCAAAAAGATGAATATTAATCCTATTAGTTCTATATCAGTCTTTTTTACTACTCCAGAAAGACCATGTACCTCTTATGCTACTGAAGAGGGATAATAAGAGATCCAGGTACTTTCTACTTCAACTTTCACAGACTAACGCACAATATTTGTACGCACTTGTTTGCTATTACCGATGACTTAAAATAACCTCCGACCGGTGACCTCAAATGACCTCAAAGGTCATCTTCACATTGCTTATGTCCGAATTGGAGGTCATGTGAGTCTCCATGCCAAAAATTGGGCTGCTGGCTCCAGGCGTGCGAGCATGTATTACCGGTGACCTCAAATGACCTCGCAGGTCAACCTCACATAGACTATGTCCGAACTGAAGGTCATGTGAGTCCCCATGCCAAAAATTGGGCTGCAGGGCTACCCGGCGTTGCCTGGGCAAAAAAAAAGGCGAACACACTACCGGTGACTTCAAATGACCCAGATCTGAATGTTGACCCCCTAAAACCACCCTTGGATCACCCTGATTCAGAATATATATGATCTGGGGGTCTCTGGCCCTTGGTTTGAGCGTGACTGAAGGACAAACATGCAACGCAGCTCTTATATAAACGGATTACTGTTAATAAATGACTGTACTCTCTTTACTCTGACTTTGCCTTATTTTCCCATCTCTCCATCTTGAATGTTGAGTTGCAGGAGTAGATTGACATTAGATTATGATGCCAGTCACAAGGAGTGCTATGGGAAGTATGTAGTCGGTAGCATTGTCTCTTTCCCCGACAAAGCTAAGCGAAAAAAGCTGCAAAAGTGCGAAAATTTGGGCCAGGTTAGAGAAGTATAATCCATCTAAGAAAATCATCCTTAGTGAAGGTGTTACTGAGGAGACTGCTTTTTATCCAGTCACTAAGAGAAGCCTTTAGGGAAACTCCATGAAATCATCTCTCTCTCTCTCTCTCTCTCTCTGTGCTATATAAATTGAACTAAGAATGGGCTAGCAGTACATAAATTTTATTATAAACGAGTCAAGTATTTGAACACAAATGTTTCCGTCAGTTTCTTGACAGGCATACCTCCTACTGTACTTCTTCAATTGTCAGTTATAAAACGTAGTCGTAAGTTATGAAGGAATTAGTAGTAGTAGTAGTAGTAGTAATAGTAGTAGCAGTAGTAGTAGTAATAGTAGGATAGTGGTATTCTTGGTGCCTTTGTCTTTCTTGTTTTAAATGCACTGTTGTCATCATTGCTC
>NC_136955.1:12003387-12038387 GCF_032717465.1 Coenobita brevimanus | reverse complement strand
GATTGTTTTGTGCCGTTGTATTATCACAATATCCATTGCATTAACTTAAAGAAATAATCCCGTACTGTGAACTTAAAATTTTCTCACCTAGGGTTATGACTGAAGGATTGACAAACAAACATATAACCAGCTTCCTTTCGTAACTCAAAATTGTATTTGCAGGAACAATAAGGAGTTGGTGCATTAGACTCAGTGAGTCTCTTGTTTTACATTCAAATTAAAGCGTAAGGAAGCTACAGGAGGGAAATAATGCTTTGCCTGTTCATATACTCGTATCTCAGTCCTACTGTTCTCAAAGTTTTTTCTGGACCTCAGCTTTTCTGCTCGAGAACACTGATGGACTGAAGACTCATGTTTACTTCTGTCCCTTCAGTGACTTGCCTAATAGCTCCACCCTTTTTATTATAACCTGGCCTAAAATTGACATATCTCCATCCTGAATACAGAGCTGCAACGGTAACACAGATATACGTTTGTTTGTTTTTTCATATGATTTGTTTATGTTTTGGGGTGTTGAATAAAAAAATGATAACCATTATTCTCCATCATGTAACTTTTAGTTTCATTTTTTTTTTATCATTTCGCACTTTGCAATAATTTACATATGGGTTTTTTATTTTAATGATAAAAATTTGACTTTAGTATTTTCTATTAGTAACCTATACCGTGCTGGGCAAAAAATAAAAATAAATTAAAATAAACTGATACCCCTGTAAGCCGGCCAATTTGGAGTTTTTTTTCTGGCTAAATGGGGTAAGTAAATCAATA
Organism: Coenobita brevimanus; assembly: GCF_032717465.1. Classification (NCBI taxonomy): domain Eukaryota; kingdom Metazoa; phylum Arthropoda; class Malacostraca; order Decapoda; family Coenobitidae; genus Coenobita; species Coenobita brevimanus. Next base: position 12,037,619 of record NC_136955.1, on the reverse strand, counting down.
TAAGATTCCTGGCACTAATAAAAGTAATCACTAAAGGCAGATAGTTAAAAGTCAGGTTAATGTCACTCTGCCTCTGAAATCTTCGGGGTTACTGAGAGAGCAAAGCTGCTGTGAGCTTGTAAAGCGATTTTGGATTATTTTCCTGGCTAAATGGGCTTAATACATCAATATAGGATCCTTGGCACTAATATAAGTAATCGCCAAAGCCAGAAAGTTGGTTGAATCGAGTCAGATTGGTGCCACTCTATCTCTGAAATCAAAGAGGTTATTGAGAGAGCAGAACGTCTGTGAGCTTGTGAACCGATTTTGGATTATTTTTGTGAGTAAATGGGGTTAATACATCAATATAAGATCCCTGGCACTAATAAAAGTAATCACCAAAGACAGAAAGTAGATTGAAATCGAGTCATTTTTGTGCCACTCAACCTTTGCAACCTCCAAAGATACTTACAGAGCAGAGCGGCTACGAGCCTGTGAAGACTCACTCACCTCCCGCGTTCCTAAATCAGTGTTGGAAGCATACCTGAGAAATGTCTGAAGTTAGTGAGATACGTCATTACCTTCCAATTTACTTCAGTTGCTTGCAATGATTTCTCACCGGCTTTTTTGAAGGGGACGTAGATCTACGTCGCTAGCATGGTATAGGTTAAAACCCTTGTCTGAAACAACACATTTATTTTATTTGAAAATAAGTTTGAATATAGCTGGAACACAACACAGTGATCAGTCATATCAGTCTTGGAGTGTGGCAAACATATCTCAATGTGACTCAGTTAGTTGACTGGTGCGCTTGTAAATTACTTTCAGTGATGTGTTTCTTTTTTTTATTTATCGCAGTAATATTTATCGAAAATAGTAGTTTATTGCACTAAATCTAAGGTTTATTGCACTGATGTAAGTGGCCTAGTGCAGAAACTCGGCAGAGATTAAGAATGCAGAAGAATGGAGACTATTTTTAGATTCATCTAAAGGAGCCTGATAGGGATACTTCTTCATAATGGCAATACATTTGCATCAATACCTGTTGCTCATTCTGTGCAAAATTTCTCGAGAATATAAGCTACAATGAACACCGTTGGTTCATATTTGGGGACCTGAAAGTTCACCCAGCTGTTACAGGACAGAATAAACAGAAGTAGGAGAAGAAGATTTTTGGTCAGGCCGTGGATCCTGAGAAGACCTAAACATGGACATTATGAGCAAGTCATGAGAGAGCTGGAAGCTGATGATGAAGCTTCTTTCAAGAATATTCTCAGGGCATAATAAGCAGTGTTCCAAGACCGCGTTGCCAGGGTCTGTCCTAGACTAATGAAGCATGACACACGGTACAGAAAAGCACTGGAACCTCGGCTGAAGCTGGCCATAACCCTCAGACACCAAGAAACAGGTGAAACGTACAAGAGCTTGCTGTACGGCTTCCGAGTACCACACAACACCATCTCCTTGCTGGTCTGTGAAGTCTGTTAAGCCATCACTTATGAATATATAGAAGTCATCGCCTGTTCCACAATACCACAAGAGTGGCGGCAGATAGCTGAGCAGTTTGGAGCCCGATGGAATTTTCACCACACCCTTGATGCTCTGGAAGACAAGCACAAAGCCATCATGTGTCCGAAGAATGGCGGATCTCTGTATTTCAACCACAGGTGGTTCCATTCCATCATCTTGATGGCACTGATGGATGCCGACTACAAGTTCATTAGGGATGATTGGAGATGACACCTTCGCTATCAAGACATGGTTCATGAAGCCTTTCTCGAGATGTAACTTATCAAATGAAGAGCTGATCTTCAACTACAGACTCTCCAGGATTAGGCGTGTAGTAGAGAATGCATTTGGCATCCTGGCCAACAGATTACATTGTCTCTCAAGCATCATGTTCCATGAGTCAAAGACAGTGGAATCCATCATGCTGGTCTCCTGTTGTCTACATAACCTGATGAGAATGAGATTCCCTGTTCTTCAGAATGCTGCCAAGATGAAGAGGACGAAAACCATGAAGTGATTCGATGGGCCTGGAGGAATGATGGTAGCCTGCAAGACATGGACAACATCGTGGAAGGCAACCGTGCATCTAGGGCAGCCAAGACTCGGATACTTTACCTGAAGCACTACTACAGTTCTCCTACAGGATCAGTTCTATGACAGAATGACATGATCGAAGTGCTTGCATATTGTAAACTGTACTGTGGGTGGATACTGGATATTGTAGATTGTACTGGGACTGGATACTGGAATGTAATTAACTGTAAGAAATTATACTGTATTTGTATTTATTCTTATATGTAATTGTAATATTACAAGGTACCTATGATGTGATAATGATAATAAAAAAATAAAAAAAAAGATTTTTTTTCATGGCAGAACATCATGATCCAATTTATTTCATATTGTGCCTAAGTCTATCTAGTCTTTGATTAATGAAAACAAATAAAAGAAGCAAGTACTTGTACAACAATTTTATTGCATGTTTAAGTATTCATTCTAGGGAATCTTACAAAGTCACATGTTCAAAAGCACAAAGCACATCAGTTGGGTATACTTGGATTCCTACAGTCACAATACACACATCAGTCATCATTGTCACAGTGGTCCTGAGCTGGGGGAGATGAATATGTAATGTAGCACCCATACTTCATTGCTGGGACAAGTCTTTGCTGTTGCACAGGTTCCTGCCGTTGCAGGTCTATTGGAAAGTTTCTAAGAAAAGCAGTAAGATGAAGGGATAACCTGGGAGTGGACTGGAGAGTCTGCTGTCCTTTCATTTAACGTCTCCAGAATCTCTGTCTCTGGGGTCTGGCCTCCTGGAGTTACCTTCTTCTTGGAGGTCCGGATGCTGGTGACTGTCGCTGTGTCTGTGACTGCGGCTGTGGCTGTGGCAGTGATAGGCTGGCTTTCTCCCTCCTCGTCAATACCGATGGTCCGGGGGATGTCAGGCCTGGGTGCTGCTGCTGCTGCTGCTGCTGCTGCTGCTGCCAGACCAAGCTTTTACCAGAGCTGTAGAGAAAATACAGACAAAAGGTAAGTCATACACGTAGATATACAGGGTGGTGCAAAAGTAGGTTGACATTTACCATTTATTCCAACACAAAAGACACACTTTTAGTCTCGTAAGTGTTCAAAGTGTTTGCCCTCACCATTGACACATTTCTGGAGTCTGTCAGCCACACTTCGACACACAGTAATGCACAGGTCCAGGTTGGTGTTGATTTCCTGGCAGGCATCTGCAATGAACTCACGCAGTTGAGGCAGAGTGTGTGTGTGTCAACCTACTTTTACACCACCCTGTATACAAGTGAGCACAAAATAATGGCATTTACTCTACTTTGGTCCTTTTGTAATTTGACAACTAACGTTGGCAGCTTGTCTGCTCAGTTCTAAAGTTGTGGCTGGCCAGGAGACTGAATGAGTCGAGGATACACTTTTCCCGATCCGTGAACTCCCTGGTACCATCACCCGACTTGTGCTGGAACAGCATCCCGTAAATGGCCGTCATGCTCTGGGACAACAGCTGTAAGTCTTTCAATGAAAAAAAAAAAAAGAGAAAAACATTGCTCGAAGTATACTTCTTGTAATCACATAAGGACAGATTTGACTTCTCAAAATCCATACAAACGCATTTACCAGGGATATCCAGCTCCTTGGCCTTCTCCTTCCACAACCTCTACTTCTTCTAAATATCCTTATATTCTTTGGAGCCCTTTTTGTTGAAGATGGGGTTGGTCTTGAGCCATTCCACGATGTCAGCTTCCTGCTCATCGCTCAGGTTCAGGTACTGCTTCCTCGTTTACTTGTCTAGCTCATCGTCACGCTGCTGGGGATGCTGTTCCTGGTTCCCCTGGGACTCAGGCAGGTTCTTTGGGGCATCCCGGCTTTCCTGAAGTGTGGTATTCTCCCTCGGGCCGTGCCGCTGGAATTTCATCGGAAGGAGGGGTATAGTCCCTTGCCTTCTTGCCAACACTCTTACCCTTCTTCTTTGGAGCCATCTTGATTGAATAAAAACCGTAGAGAAATGTTTACAACTTGAAATCTGTATTGCAACTGACGGTTGAGCAGCAGCGCGGCTACTGTTTTGTGATCTAGTACGAAACTCGTTCCATCTCGTAGCAACTCGTACCGACTCGTACCAAACTCGCACTGAACTCGTAATGACTCGTACCACCTCGCATCGATCTCGTGGCGGAATCAGTAATCTGCATAATTCGACATAACTGGTGCTGTTATCGTTACAACTCTTGGATACTCTTGCTGTTGTCGTACTGGACTCACAGTTAACTCATAGGAATATCGTAGAACACTCGTACACACTCGCATTACATCGTAGGATCTCGTATTAAACTTCTGACTACGCGTCAACACGAGTATCCACGATATACCACGAGTGTCTGTACGAGTGCCGTACCAGAAGGACCAAGTGAGTTACGATAGCATTACGAGACCTAAACTCGTGGCTGCGCCACGAGAATTTTGAACATGCTCAAAATTCTCGTGGCGTCTCACGATGTATGACAAGTTGTTACCATAACCTAAGAGTTATCAAGAGATACTACGATATCGTCAACGAGTGACCACGAGTTACATACTCGTGATCACTCGTAGCTCAAACTCGTGACAGAGTGACAGGGGTAATAGTATGCACTTTCGGTACTGAATTCTACTTTCCTTCTTCAATATTGTGTTTGTATTTAACATTTTTGGTTAGTGTGTGTTTTTTTTTTTCAGTCTCCAAAGAACTCTTTCTCACTGAAGGGATCAATAAAGGCTACAGTTAATCTCTGATGTTTAAGAGTTTCTCCGAAGCTGAGTGAAATCGTTGAAAACTGGATAAAATAATGGGAACATGGCAACATCAAAGGGATGCAGTGTAAGTTCTCTGTCTCTTACACTTCGTGTATATTTTTCATTTTCTTTTCTATAATATCCAGCTTGTCATTTGAGTGTCTTTGCTCTTTATGATTTATGCATTTCACTTTGTTATGTCCTATTAACTCTAACATGAAAAGGGATCAATGCTAGGATGAAAATAAAGGCACTATGCAGACAGAGACAGACAGATAAATATGTGTGTGTGTGTGTGTGTGTGTGTGTGTGTGTGAGAGAGAGAGAGAGAGAGAGAGAGAGAGAGAGTTTTATGAAGGACCCTTTTTATTCTTTACTTTTCGTGTGTGTGTGTGTGTGTGTGTGTGTGTGTGTGTGTGTGTGTGCGAGCGCTTGCCCTAGTGAATGAAAGTACAATAGTGTGGGTGTGTGCATGTATGTCAGTGTTTGTGTATGCAATTAATGTTTGACTGTAGGCCTATGTTTCTTTGTTCTAGTTTTCATTTAATATCAGGGAAAATTATTTATGGCTGAAAACGTTTGAATGTGTTTCTGTACCGCATTTTTCTGCACTGCATTTGTAGTTTTGAACAGTATATAAGTCTTTGTCTATTAATTTTTATGCCAGCCTTTCTCTACATGCCTTTTTGAGTCCCACCTCGCATAATCTTTAGGAGGAAAAGTGGGTCAGGAGAGTGGTGAAAATGATGGCGTTGTGTGTGCCTGCATATGTGTTTGGGCGTTTTGTAAAGAATGTTGTTTTGTGTATGTCACTTCTTTCTGCGTCTGCATACTTGTGTGTGTTTTTCTTTGGCTTTGTGCTTCTCTCTCTCTCTCTCTCTCTCTCTCTCTCTCTCTCTCGCGTGTGTGTGTGTGTGTGTGTGTGTGTGTGTGTGTGTGTGTTGGACATATTGGTGTTTTCTCAGAAGCTGCCTCGTTTCTTATTTTATACTGTTATTACTGCAAGCCTGTGTGTGTGTGTTTCTGTAATGTTTTAGATGTTTGATTCTGATATTTTCGATAAATATGAAGGAGAGAGAGAGAGAGAGAGAGAGAGAGAGAGAGAGAGAGAGAGAGAGAGAGAGAGAGAGACTGGGAATTAAAAACCAATATAAATAAAAGTATAAGAGACAGATATTCCTGAGTACCACCAACGCAGTCTTGTTTAATGGTCTGTGATAATAATAGATGATACTCTTGTTCATATTTAATCTCTCTCTCTCTCTCTCTCTCTCTCTCTCTCTCAAAATTATCCTCTTATATCGTTTGAGTGTTAGTGCCCGTGTAAGTGGATGAAATATATTATGCTTTGTTTCATTAAAACGAGTCTATTGAAATAACATGGGATATCATCGATGTAAAGTGAGTGAACTCAGTCCAATATGTATGAACCCTTTTTCCGTGAAGTTTTTAATTTATCCTTTATCTGTATGAGTCTATCGGTATTTAAAGTCCAAAGCAGTTTAAGGATTTAAGAAATATATCCACAAAGACTCATCAGCCAATACAATTTATTTATACGAAGCACTGTTGTAAATAATAGACGTTAATGCACCGTAATCAGATACCGACAAGGATGTGTTAGATAATATGAATGGATATCTTTTACCTACTTCCCACTTATATGTTAATCTCACTGATTAAATCTCTTTATTTACTATGATCTCAGTATCACTTAACACCCTCGTCTCTATCACTGATGGGCAAAATTTGCCCCCAGTTTTATTTCGCAGCAACTTCCTTTACTATATTTCAACATAGTGCCACTTCAGTCACGTGCCTAAGGAGATTTATCGCAGAAACTTTTACATTAAAGTACGTCTGAATGCTAGAGTGGGAAATGTAGCAGTTGAAGGCGTAGTTGGTATGCATGGTGTGCCTGGAAGAAATGAAAATGGGGAACGAATGATAGCGATATGTGTTGAGCGAGAGATGGTGATTGGGAATACGCTGTTTGAGAAGAAAGATATTTATAAGTATACATGGGTGAGACAGGAGGGTGGAAGGGTTGTTGATAGAGCCTTGATGGACTATGTGGTTGTGTCTAGGAATGTAATAGGAAGATTGTTGGATGTGAGAGTTCTGAGAGGGGAGGGTGGAGGTATGTCTGACCACTACCTGGTGGAGGGAAAGTTAAGAGTAGGTAAGAGATGGGTGAGAGCTAGGAGGGTTAGGTGTGGCAGGGAGGTTTTGAAAGTGAGTGAGTTGGATAAGAGAGAGAAAAAGATAGAGTATCAGGAGAAATTGAAAGATGAGTGGAACGCAGTGAAAGATCGGGAAAATGGCAGCGTGGAGGAGGAATGGCAGTTGTTTAAGAGTGCTGTGGTGGGGCATGCAGAAGAGGTGTGTGGTGTGAGACGTGTGGGTGGTGGTGTAAGAAAAAGAAGTGAATGGTGGTGCGAGGAAGTAAGTATGGCCGTGGCTGAGAAGAGACGTGCATATGAAGTGTGGCTGCAGAGGAAGGAAGAGATGTCATATGAAAGGTATAAGGAAAAGAGGAATAGAGCGAGAAGGGCTGTGCGTGATGCTAAAGTGGCAGCAGATGAGAGGTGGGGTAGGCAGCTGACAGAGAATTTTCAACAGAATAAGAAAATGTTTTGGAAGGAGGTGAAAAGGGTGCAGAAAGGGAGAGTCTGGGAAGGAAGAACGAGTAAAAGCAGAGGATGGAAGGATGTTAATTGAGATGGATGCAGTAAGGAAGAGATGGGCAGAGTATTTTGAAAGATTGTTAAATGTAGAGGAGGAAAGGGTGGCTGAGATTGTGGCAGATAGAAGGGTGCAAGGAATAAATGTGTTGGGAGAGTTGAATGATTCTTTGATCACGAAGGAGGAAGTGGAGAAGGCAGTAAAGGAGATGAAAACAGGGAAAGCTGCAGGTATGGATGGGTGTGCTGTGGAATGCCTGAAGGGTGGTGGAGTGACTATTGTTGACTGGTTAGTAAGATTATTGAATGTGTGCTTTGAGAAAGGTATGGTGCCAATTGACTGGGCAAGTGCTTGTGTGGTCCCGTTGTATAAAGGCAAGGGTGATAAGTATGAATGTACTAGCTTTAGGGGTATAAGTCTGTTGAGTGTTGTAGGTAAAGTGTATGGTAGAGTGTTAATTATGAGAGTTAGAGAGGGTACAGAGGGAGTGATCAGTGATGAGCAGTGTGGCTTCAGGAGAGGGAGGGGATGCGTTGATCAGGTGTTTGCTGTGAGACAAGTGTGTGAAAAGTATTTAGCGAAAGGCAAGGATGTGTTTTGGGCATTTATGGATTTAGAGAAAGCGTATGATAGAATTGATAGGGAGGCTTTGTGGACTGTTTTAAGATTGTATGGACTTCATGGTAGGTTGCTAAAAGGGGTGAAAAGTTTTTATGTAAATAGTAGAGCGTGTGTAAGAGTGGGAAATTCTGTGAGTGATTGGTTTCCCGTGAGAGTGGGGCTGCGACAGGGATGTGTGATGTCGCCTTGGTTGTTTAATATTTACATGGATGGTGTTGTAAGGGAGGTGAATGCAAGAGTTTTAGGTGGTCTGAGTCTGGTAAATGTTGATGGAGGAGAGTGGAATCTGAAGCAGCTGCTGTTTGCAGATGATACTGCACTGGTGACTGATTCAGAGGAGAGATTGAGACAGTTGGTAGAGGAGTTTGGAAGGGTGTGTGAAAGGAGGAAATTGAAAGTAAATGAGAATAAGAGTAAAGTGATGAAGTGTACGAGGTTGATAGATGGTAGGGGGATGAATATAGTTTTGAATGGTGAGATGCTTGAGGAGGTAGATTGTTTTAAATATCTAGGGTCACATGTTGCTGTGGATGGAAGAATAGATGCAGAAGTGAAGTTTAGAATAAATGAAGTAGGAAAGGTGCTGGGAGGAATGAAAAAAGTGTTTAAATGTCGTTCGCTTAGAATGGATGTAAAGAGAAGGCTGTATGAGGGTGTTGTGGTACCGACTGCGTTATATGGGGCTGAAACATGGAATATGGGTGTAGCAGAGAGGAAAAGTTTGAATGTAATGGAGATGAGATGTCTGAGGAGTATGTGTGGAGTGACGCGTATGGATCGAGTGCGAAATGATGAAGTGCGAAGGAGAACTGGAGTTGTTCGGGAGATGGCTGGTAGAGTTGAGCAGAGGGTGTTGCAATGGTTTGGGCATATGGAGAGAATGGATAATGAGCGATTGGTGAAAAAGATAACTAGATCTGATGTGAGAGGTGTAAGACTGAGAGGAAGACCACGAATAGGATGGATGGACAGTGTGAAGAGAGCGCTGGATGCGAGAGGGATGTCCGTTGAGCAAGGAAGAGTGGCTGTGCGTGACAGAAATAAATGGAGAGAAATTGTGAATGAATAAGTGATGACGCAGCCCTGAGGGGATATTCTCCCGCATTTGGTCTGATCAGCTAGTCAGGTCAGGTGCGGGTAAGGGGATGGGTCTGTTATGATGTGGCAGGGGTAAACCAGTTCAGCTGTCGGGCCCTGCTGTGGATGTCACTGCTTGCATTGCGCAGTTGACCCTTGTGCGGTGTGATGCGGTGAGGATCTGTCCGTTCTCCCCTTTGGGGCTAAGATGCGAATGAATGTGTTTGAATGGATGAGTAAATGGAGAGTGAGTCGTCCTGTCTCGGCTACCTCCCTTTCCTTGGGGGAAGCAGCCTAGGTATATAGATAGATAGATAGACGTCAAAGTTCGCTAGTAGTTCTAAACACAGTAAATTTTCGTCGACGAAACCTGGACAGCAATAAATTATAATACAATTACTCCATTTTATTACAGATAATTAAGCCTCCATATCGTCAGAATATTAGGAAAATTACCTCTAGTATATATATCTGGTAAGGAGACCGATTTATCGTCATAAATGACGTGTCCATTATTTCATTATTTCATCCTTCCAGAAAGTTTTGCACTAGAATGTTGCTTCTTTTTTGTTGTTGTTGGGGGGGGGGGGGAGACTTAGCACTACGGTAAACATTCTCTTACTTTTGGGGGAGTTCCACAGTGAGGAAGCTATATTTGAATCATTTAAGCCCTCTTTCATAAGACTGGTTAGTTTAACAAAAAATCCACGTCATCTATACACACACCACACTGATCTTTCAGTATTCACTAAGTATTCAGGGCTCGACAGATATTTTGTGTGTGTGTGTGTGTGTGTGTGTGTGTGTGTGTGTGTGTCAGGGCTCCATAGTATAAATACAAATCATAACAGAAAGCATGATGTATAGATAGATAGATAGACAGACAGACCACCAGACAAGGTGTAGGGACGGGAAATTAGCTTGCAACTCTTTAGGTGAAGGAATGTTGATCGTGCACAGGAAGCAGTACATACACACAGACATACAGTATTCTAGAAGCTTCCACGACAGTAGAGCACACGTGACACGACCCCTGCTACACGAGAATATAGGTATCTGAGCTCAGAAGGAGACTGGCCATAGAACCGACAGGTAGTAGGGGGAGGGAGCCTAGCAACATGGGTGAGACAGAGAGAGAGAAAGCGAGACAGGGAGGTAGCTCACGGGACTACTTCACACTTCACTCTTGTGTGAGAGACTTTGTTAATATTTCCAAGACAAATAAAAATAGTCCCATACTCATCTTTATCTCTCCTGTCATTGCATGACAATGGGAATTAAGATTATCTACTTACAAAACTACTCACGTACAACAACCGCTCGTCTACGAGTCTACTATATGTATCACTGATCTACAAAACACACTACAAGACGCTACAAAGTTTACTGTAAGATATGACGGCAGCGAACGTACGAACCTCGTCTACGAATCTACAGTGAATTCCTACAAAATATAAGCTACAAGCCTACGAGTCGACAAGCCTACGAGCCTACGAGTCTACGAGTGTACAGTTGATTCTACATTATCAAGATTGAAAACAAACAATACCTCTTACACCCAACAACTCACAACCAGCTCCTGACAGTATTTTCTCCAACCCCCCCTCCGTCTCCACGATCATCACGCTGATGTAGAGGTGAAGAGGTCACACGACGCCTTACCAGTAGTTTAACAAAATATTGATACAAACAATCTTCCAGTTTCTACGACGAACCAACGACCTACAACCATCTACAATCAACTACAAGTAACAACTCTAAGCATCGTCTGTATAATCTTCTACACACACCTACAAGTAGCGACATCCTTCGTCCCACAATGAGTAAATCACACACACAAAAAAAAGGACCGAGAATACATCGAGAAAGGAAAACAAAACAAACAAACAAAGAGCGAGACACGACTCACAACCACCTGACCTCACCCTCCTCTCTCCTACCTCCACCAACCTTCACCGCTGACGCAGGAGTGCGAGAAGGTCAAGACGATGCGGCAAATACCAAGCCCATATTCACAACTCATCTTACTCACTCATCTTCACTCAAGTTACTCATCGCTACTCATTTACTCACCACAGCTACCAGTGTGGGAAGTCGACGTCACCTTGCACGTTTGCTGAGACGACGCCACATCATATACTCGTGTGTGACACCACCACTCACACCATTCCCACCACGGTAAAAACTAGTGAGCTACATAGTTACTTCATTTACACAATACACAATGATAGACAAAAAATTTCTGCACAAACATATAAAACGTGCTGTATAGTTACAACTTAAATACATATACCTACTTCTGTTATCTTCATAATTCAATCATTAAATACTTGCACCAACAGTAAATATTCTACATTGTATATATTCATTCATTTATTATAGCATTTATTTATTACCAACGAGTGTTACCATTTATACCTATATAAAATACGTGTTTCATATATACAACTATACATTATTATAGCTACAAAGTAATAAAGAAAATATACAATCACAGTTACCCAGTGAGCGATTAAAAGAACTGTATTAAACATTTATTGATTTAAGCTACCTAGTGGAAACAGACAAATTAAATTACAAGAAAAGAAAAATGGCCAACATTAATGACGTTAGCAAGAATGAACATCTTCCACACAATCGTGAAGACAAAGATTTCCACACAGTGCTGACACATATATTGCCCACGATAGGTACACGTGAACAAGTCAGTGTATATAGTTAAAACTGTATATAGTGTGTGTATATATATATATATATATATATATATATATATATATATATATATATATATATATAAAATAAAATATGGGACTATTTAATATCATTTTCAGTAATATCTGTGCAATATAAACTAAACCTTAAAAAAGGGTCCCAAGGGAATTAGCCAGCAATTATGCAACCTCGGACGACACCGAAAAAGCGTAGACAAACGAAGAAAAACAAACTATAGAAAATCAATACATAAAAAAAAGAAAAAAAGAAATAGAGTAAGATCACATAAACAAATGAAAATAGGTGTGTTACTTCAAATGCCAAAATACCACATAAACTCCTTCTATAAGTGAAACAAAAAGCAAATTAGTATCCTCCACGAGCCAGTGGCATGGCACATCATCACTATCATCGACCGCAGCATGACCGGATTAGTGATGTCAGGACTGCAATTATTACAATTATGTAACGTCAAACGATTGCATTATGTTACACTTGCTACAATTATGTAACTACAAACGACATGTAACAATTATGTAACGACAAATTATTGCATTATGTTACACTTGCTACAATTATGTAACTACAAACGATATGTAACAATTCCTACAATGTTACAGTTATGCATTACCACAATATTATGTAACAATTCATACAATGTTACAGTTATGCATTACCACAATGTTACCACAGTATTATGTAACAATTCCTACAATGTTACAGTTATGCATTACCACAATATTATGTAACAATTCATACAATGTTACAGTTATGCATTACCACAATATTATGTAACAATTCATACAATGTTACAATTCTGTATTACCACAATGTTACCACAATATTATGTAACAATTCATACAATGTTACAGTTATGCATTACCACATTGTTACCACAATATTATGTAACAATTCCTACAATGTTACAGTTATGCATTACCACAATATTATGTAACAATTCCTACAATGTTACAGTTATGCATTATCACAATGTTACCACAATATTATGTAACAATTCATACAATGTTACAGTTATGCATTATCACAATGTTACCACAATATTATGTAACAATTCATAAAATGTTACAGTTATGCATTACCACAATATTATGTAACAATTCATACAATGTTACAGTTATGCATTACCACAATATTATGTAACAATTCCTACAATGTTACAGTTATGCATTATCACAATGTTACCACAATATTATGTAACAATTCATACATTGTTACAGTTATGCATTACCACAATATTATGTGGCAATTCATAAAATGTTACAATTATGTATTACCACAATATTATGTAACAATTCATACAATGTTACAGTTATGCATTACCACAATGTTATACAATATTATGTAACAATTCATACAATGTTACAATTATGCATTACCACAATATTATGTAACAATTCATAAAATATTACAGTTATGCATTACCACAGTGTTACTACAATATTATGTAACAATTCATACAATGTTACAGTAATTCATTACCATAATGTTACTACAATATTATGTAACAATTCGTACAACGTTACTACAATTCTGTATTACCAGAATCATCACACAAGTTAGGTGAAATATTATATATTACTAAAGGGATAACTCAATATGTAATGTAATGACATAGCAGTTGTTGTTGTTGTTGTTTACAGATTTCCTGCACCTATAGTGCTGGCCGGGCCATACATTAGCCCGGTCAGTGGGGTATGGGCTGAATAGTAATGGGGGAGACAGGGCCTGGGGATTGCCCAGCACACACACCCTGTCTCCTGGCTGGCTTTGTGGTATGTGTGACCCAGCAGTATTACCACTGCGCAATTGTATGCGTATGTCTGTTATACATACACATTTTACATTATGTTATACAATCAATTTAACTATAGTGCATTTATTCAATTATGTATACAACTTGTTGAAAATGTAATATTACTGGATCATTGCAATGTTATATCTATACACTATTATAATCAATATTATGTATTAAGAGTGAAGAAGAAAACTATTATTTATTAATAGATTAGCATATTTCAATGATGATTGCTGTCGGAGGACCGCCAGCTGTGTGACTGAGCGATGTCAGGACTCCATATTATAAATACAAATCATAACAGAAAGCATGATGTATAGATAGATAGATAGACAGACAGGCCACCAGACAAGGTGTAGGGACGGGAAATTAGCTTGCAACTCTTTAGGTGAAGGAATGTTGATCGTGCACCGGAAGCAGTACATACACACAGACATACAGTATTCTAGAAGCTTCCACGACAGTAGAGCACACGTGACACGACCCCTGCTACACGAGAATGTAGGTATCTGAGCTCAGAAGGAGACTGGCCATAGAACCAACAGGTAGTAGGGAGAAGGAGCCTAGCAACATGGGAGAGAGAGAGAGAGAGAGAGAGAGAGAGAGAGAGAGAGAGAGAGACAGGGAGGTAGCTCACGGGACTCTACCTCATACTTCACTCGTGTGTGAGAGACTTTGTTAATATTTCCAAGACAAATAAAAATAGTCCCATACTCATCTTTATCTCTCCTGTCATTGCATGACAATGGGAATTAAGATGATCTACTTACAAAACTATTCACGTACAACAACCGCTCGTCCACGAGTCTAATATATGTATCACTGATCAACAAAACACACTACAAGACGCTACAAAGTTTACTGTAAGATGTGTGCGATACCCATTCTCAAGAAAACGAGTGCTCATTTTGAATGGGAATGTTCAGTACGGGATATACAGTATACATTTATTTATATACATTTACAAATGTTTACATATACACTTTATGGATTATTCATTTTATAAAGAGAGATAGTCCGATAGATGGAGATAGACATAGACGGATAGATGGATGGATGGATGAACGTATGGATGGATGGAGGGAGGGAGGGAAAGATAGATAATTAGATATACAGTACATAAACAAGTATAAATATAGAAATGACACAATCCTTTTTACCCTCAGTGTGCATTTTTGGCAGTTTGCTCTCTCTCTCTCTCTCTCTCTCTCTCTCTCTCTCTCTCTCTCTCTCTCTCTCTAACCCTTTCATATTGTGGGCAGGCATAAAACACCCTTGTTCTTTTCCCACTCCTTTTTTGCTTCAAGTGTGACAGATTATAGACACAAGTATTTTTGTTTTATTGTGGGATTCAGGTTTACTCTTCTTTTTCTGTATATTTTTATCCATCCTTTGCCTTTATATTTTTCTTTTGTTCTTGTAATTCAAATATTTGCTCTTCTTTTTTACAATGAGACTTTTTTAATACATTCTGTAAATACTGTTTGATCTTTATTCTGAATTGACTGTGTGTATGTGTGTGTGTGTGTATGTGTGTGTGTGTGTGTGTGCTTCATTACTTTTTCGGTGATATATAGTTTTTCTCTCTGCTTCTCTGTCTTTATACTGATTTTATACGTCTAGTCGGTCCATTTATCTATTTGCTCTCTCTTTCTATTTTCTTTCTCATAATTTGCATTTTTTTATCATTAGTGTCTGTGTCAGAATTTGGTCTGCTGTATCAGGTTCAACTTATTTATATTTTTGTCTCATCTTTTTTTTTTAAATGTTCCTTCTTTCTGTTCGTGTCTATTCCCAGCTGTTTTTGCGCCTCATTCTGTCTAACTTTTCATCTCTGTCTGTCTGTCTGTCTGTCACTGACTTTCTCACATTCTCCCTCTCACTCTCTCACTTTCTCTCTCACAATGTCTGTCTGTTTGTCTGTCTGTCTGTCTGTCTCTGTCTCTCTCTCTCTCTGTCTCTCCCTCTCTCTCTCTCTCTCTCTCTCTCTCTCTCTCTCTCTCTCTCTCTCTCCCAGGTGATGGTAAAAACTGCATTTATTGGTAGACCAGAAGCACATGTTTTTATTGCTCTCATAGACCTCCCTGCTGGGATGGAAGGACAGGGTGAGAGAGAGAGAGAGAGAGAGAGAGAGAGAGAGAGAGAGGTGAAAGTGAAGGGAGGAGTGTTTGCGGGAGGATGTGTTGGGAAGTAGATGTAGATAGGGAGGGAGGGAGAATGTGGTAAGGGAAAGGGGGCGTAGTAGGGAGGGTGGACGCAGGATGAGGTGGACAGGGAGAGAGAGGGGGGCGGGAACTGGTATAGGACTACATAATAAATAGATAGATAAATAGATAGATAGAGAGACAGATAGAAGCAGGAAGTCAAACGATGAGAAGGGGTTGTGTTTGCGAGAAGCGAGCAGCGCTAAACGCTTACACGGGGGAAAGCTGACGACAGCGGCCAGTAAGATGATTCAGTTAGCTGTCAGCAGTCCTCTCGTGAGAAAGTTCTGTTGCCACGAGGAAGATACGTGACACACACACCCTACTACACGAGATGTGAGGAAAGAGAGTTTAGAAGGAGACAAGCGACCCTATAGAGAGGTCGAGACGGAGATTAGCTTGAGAACAGAGAGAGAGAGAGAGATAGCGAGACAGGGAGGTAGCTACCCAGGACTTATACTATTATACCTGTTTAATATTTCCAAGACAAATAAAGATAGTCCCATACTATTCTTTACCTCTCCCGTCACTACATGACATCTGGTGGGGAAACTACTACAAGATATAAAAGCCGCTCGACCACAAGTCTAACATATACTTCTCTACAATTAACTACAAAGTCTTTACGACATTTGGTAGCAGCGAACGTATACGAACCTCGTCTACGAATCAACATTAAATTCCTACAAAATATCAAGATTGACAACAACCAACAATATCAGCTCCTGCCCCCTCCGTCTCCCAGATCATTACGCTGATGCAGAGGTCAAGAGATCACTCGACGCCTTGCAAGTAGCTTAACGACAAACCAGCAAATCTGCGGACATCGTCTCCGAATTAAAAGCAAATTTCTACAAAAGCAACCGAGACTACAAGGTTAGCTTCAGTTCTACAAAGTCTACAGCCATCTACAATCAACTACAGCCATCTACAATCAACTACAATTAACAACTCTACGAATAAATCACTAGAGAAAAGGACAGAGAAAACTTCCACATAGAATAAAGGGAACAAACAAACGAAGAGTGAGACACGATTTACAACTCATCTTACTCACTCGTCTTCACTCAAGTTACTCATCGCTACTCATTCACTCACCACAGCTACCAGTGTGGGAAGCCGACGTCACCATGTGCTGAGATGACATCAAAACGCGAGTCTGCCATGCCAAGCAACGTGTGACGGACACCAGGCACTTCTCACCCACTACTCATTACTCATTATTCACATAGCTCCTACTCATATTCACTTATTTTCACAGTTAAGTTGGAAATTCGACGTTCTATGTTGAGGTTTGCCTGGGACAGCCGTTAACCACTACAAATACCAGGCCATGGAGTTTCCTGAGTAATATCGTCCATCAACACACCACTAGAATTATCAAGAGATCTTCAATCAAACCTGTATTTTCTTCCGAGATCGACTTTGGTATCGACACACCTCTACGATCTGTATCAAGTGGGTAAAATTATACTTGCTCATTTCTTCTCAGTGCTAAAATTAGCTATATTCAACTTATTTAATCATCTAGTTTGCTAGGACATAAATAAACAAGAGGCATATTTCATAACATCATATCTTAATGACAGGAATATTTTCGCAACCACCCACGTTAATACCAGATGACACACAAATTGCCACAACATCAGACTCACAATTAAGAGACAGCCCACCCATTGTACAACCCACACCACACGTTATAGATAAGGAAACAAATACGGGAGTTTCGGATGATGAGTGGGAAACCCCTTCAGATGTTGAGAGTATCGACTTCGCAGCTGCCTTAAATACGTATGCCAATATACTTAACAGGGTTCACCGGTCCGGTCATACATATTCTACCATTCCCTCACATAACGATAAACTCGTACAAGTTGAATTAACAGGGCAATCATTAAAGATGAATCAAGAAACAAATACTGCTGATCTAAAAACCACACCTCACGTTTTTGTGTATCACGAGGATAAGACTGCCCCAAAATTCTCTGGCACAGACAAGGATCGCATTGATGTCATTTCATTAATCAGTCAGTGCGAACAAATGTTCATCAAGCGCCATATACTAGATGAACAAGAGAAAATTGCTATTTTTTCATCTTGCATAAGCCAGGAAAGATGTCCAGCAAGCAATTTATTGCGCTCCGATAAGCTACATCGTGCTAGGACATATGATGAATTTAAAACTGAATTTCTGAAGAAATTTTCTGGAGGTATGAACTTCTTGCCAGGTATAATTCCAGAATTACATAAAATTGTAGATCTTGTAAGGGAGCACACTACAAACCATGTGCTCAGTGAAATAACTGCTGATGTCTCCACAATCAAGAGAACCCTATTAGCTACTCTGGAGAATTCTAAGTGGATAACAGATGATGGAAAGATGTCCCCAGACCTCGTCGTGGACATCATTGGTTATGTAGCTGCCTTGTGTAAATTACCTGATAGAACCCTTAAGATCGCCAAAACAATCGCGTACATCCCTGGAATGTGCTTACTAGACTTAATGAACGAGGTAGAGATGCAGTGCAGTAAAGCAGGTGTGGTCGACACACATGCACATTCTGGTAGAATCAGGGTACCTGAGACAGTATCAGCTGTGAAAACATCAACACCGACCCCAAACAGAGAACAAAATCGATCGCGACCTGAAATGAGGCAGCCCAAACAAGCAAAGACGCCTAGACCTCGTTCCCACACGCCTTCCTACAGGCAGTTTCATAAGTTTTCGCGCAGCCCGAGCAGGTCTCGCGCTATAAACAACACTTTTTATGGGAAATCACCTCGTAGGTCACAGTCAAGGGATAGGTCCATTCTGTGTCATTACTGTGCAAAACCAGGACACACAAGGTATGAATGCTTTATCAAGGCAAAAGAGGATAATCAAAAGACACAAGGGTTTGGTCCTTACTGTAGGCATCATAGATACCAAGGGCACTGGACTAGTGATTGCAAAACAGTAGAAAAAATTGTGTCTATGTTCAAATCGGGGAAGACCAAGTCATGACAAAAAACGAACAAACATAAAAAAGAACAAGGTTAAACTTCACATAGGAGGCATGTTGGGAAATGAGTGTATCTTGATACCAGCTGTATGTGAGGATCAAAACGTTTCCTTATTTTTAGATACAGGCTCTCCAGTGAACTTAATAACACATGAAGAACTAAATAGAATTCTTAAAAATAAAAAGAAAGTAACTTTTTTGGATGAAGCTGATTTAGAATTAAACACAGTAGATGGTCAAGAGATTACAGTAAAAGGTATGATAAGATTAAATCTCAGTTTCACAGAAACTACAAGACCATTCTCTGCATTGTTCTATATCGTTGAAAACTTAGCAATTAAAGCTCATATGTTACTGGGCTTAAGATCCATGAGAACTGAGAACATAACTATACTCCCACAAATGAATGGAATAGACTTTGATAATGAATTTATAGAGGAAATACTTTCAGAGCCCTCACCGATTGGTAGAAGAGAGCCAAAAAGAATTGGTAATATTAAAGGCTTAAACAAACATACACAAACAGATGAGTGTATAGATCCACTTACACCAGCAACCCCATCCTCCAGAATTAGTGACTCAGATAACAGTACTGATTTATCAATTTTTCCAGCCCATCTCACTAATGATTTGGTTATACCACCTAATTCATACATGAAGGTTACCATAAAGAGCAAATTACGGAATAGTACTGTTCTTGTCTTAGAAGAATTATGTAAAGTAAAAGGATTGTCAGTAGAAAACGCATTATGTCATACGAACGACGAAGGGCTAACTCAGATATTCATTATTAATCACATGAATGGGGAAGTTCAGTTGAAGAAGGGAACTTGCATAGTTAATATTGAAAAATGTTTAGCCCCTGTGAAGGAAATAAATATTGGTGGAGTAACAAGTGAGATAAAATCTACGGATAGAGAAAGAATAAAAGAGAATTTAATTCACTCAGGTGAATTTGACGAAGAAAATGATTTGTTAACCCTGCTGGAAACACACAGGGACACCGTAGCCTTGCCCGGAGAACGATTAGGGTGTACTAACTTGATTAATCACATGATTAATGTGCACCCAGAAACACCACCAATTTTCGTACCAGCTTATCGCATACCACACTCCCAACGTACACTTGCAAATCAGTATGTCGATGAAATGTTAAAGCTTGGAATTATTGAGCCTTCAGTTTCTCCGTGGAACGCTCCCCTTTTCTTTGTGCCCAAGAGAAATGGAGAAATGCGTGCGGTAATAGATTACCGTAAACTAAATAATCACACCATCCCAGACAGATTTCCCATGCCATTGCTAAGTGATGTTCTACAGAATATTGGTCCTGAGAATAATATATTCTCGACCATCGATCTCCTAAACGGATACTATCAGATTCCGGTATCTCAGGAGTCACGTAAATACACTGCCTTTTCAACAAACAGAGGCCATTATCAATATACAAGAATGCCAATGGGACTGAGGACAGCCCCTGGTACGTTCCAGCGTCTTATGAATTACGTATTGTCCGGAATTTTAGGACAAGGAATATTTGTTTATCTTGACGATATTATTATCGCAACGAAGAATATTAAGGATCATCTCAGGAAATTAGACTTACTCTTACAAAAGCTTAGTGATGCTGGATTAAAAATTAAACTTTCTAAATGCAAATTTTGCTTTAAGGAAATAAATTTCTTAGGCCACAAATTAAGCTCTGATGGTATTCACACCACTGATGACAAAATACAGGCAGTGAGAGATTTTCCTGAACCCACTACGACTGACGAAGTTAGACAATTTTTAGGTCTGGCTGGGTACTATAGGTCCTTCGTACCACAGTTCTCTCATATAGCCTTCCCTCTATTCCAACTACTCAAAAAAGATGCTGTATTCCAATGGGAAGAAGAACAAAAAAGGGCATTTAACAATCTAAAAATTAAACTAACGAATGCACCTTGTTTAGCATATCCAGATTACACGAAATCATTCCTTATTTGTACAGACGCATCAGTTAAAGGATTAGGGGCTGTACTGATGCAGGAAGATAAAAGAGGAAAGAATCAACCAATTGCATTTGCCAGCAGACAAACAAGAGGTGCGGAGAAAAATTATAGCACTACAGACTTAGAGGCACTTGCAGTGATTTTTGCATTACAAAAGTTTCGAGATTTGGTATATGGTTACGAAATCCACTTATTCACCGACCATAAACCACTGGTGGGTATGTTTAAAGAAAAACTCCTTTCTGGGAGGAGAGCAAGATGGAAATGTACAGTTGAAAACTACAATGTACAAATACATTATATACAAGGTAAAATGAATATAGTAGCTGACGCATTATCTAGGAACCCGAACACAATTCAGGTTGCGGCGTTAGATCTCAAAGGAAATATCCCAAACCACGAGGATATCGCAAAGGCACAAAGACTTGACCCAGTATGGTCAAAAGTAATATACAAGTTAGAAAGTGGAGATGACATACAATTACCCAAACTGCATGTCCCACTTGAACAATTCACAATGGTCAATAATACATTATACAAAATTAACTCTAAACAACCAAAACGCCAAAGAAATACTAACCAGTTGGTAGTACCTAATGACATGATACCCCAAGTATTACGAATGATACACGACAGCCCACATGCAGGACACCCTGGAAAGGATAAGACATTCAACCAAGCCCAGCTATTATATTACTGGCCTTCATTACGAAGAGATATACACAATCATATAGACAGATGCGAATCATGTGCGAAACACAAAGGATACCCAATCACACCTGCACCGATGGGTAATTACCCAGTACCACATCAGCCATGGGACGTTGTCGCTGTTGATTTACTCAAGATGCCATTATCATACAATAATAACCTATACTTATTCGTAGCAACGGATCATTTTTCCCGTTATGTCATTTTAGCTCCAATTAAAGATAAGACAGCAGAGACAGTAGCAAAGGCAATAACAGATAATGTAATATGTCGCTTTACTACCCCTAAGGTACTAATAAGTGATAATGGAGGAGAATTTAATTCTGAGATCTTACAAGAAATATGTAAACAATACAACATTAAAAAGGTTAACGTTTTGGCCTATCACCCAGCATCGAATGGGTTGGTAGAGAGACAAAATAAAAAGGTATTAGATGTGCTACGACACATTCTCAGTGAAAATTATGCAAGCTGGGATGATTGGATTCCCAGAGTAGAGGCCTCCATTAATGGGTCTATAAATAAATCCATTGGTGACACACCACATTTCATTATATATGGCACAGATAAAAATTACCATATGAGCTCCTAGAAGGTGACAGCATGCCTATATACAATTACGATGATTACTCTAAACTCCGTTTACGTGAATTCCAGGACATTCACAAAAGAGTGCAAAAACAATTGACGATGTCCAAGGAAGAAATGACGGAGGCATTTAACAAAAAGGCAAAAGATTCACCTATCAGCTTAGGAGACATTGTTTACGGAGTCATTCATACGAGAGACAATAAATTATCCCCTAAATTTGAGGGCCCATACAGAGTAATTAACATAAAGGCAAACAAAGTTTTAATTAAGTCACTTTCAAGTGGCGAGGAAAAACAAGTTCATATTGACCATTTAAAACGAGTTTCAAGGGAATTATCACATAATTATTCAGCCTCGGATACAACCGAACAGGTGAACGTACCTCAAGAAACCAAGCAAGAACACAACAATGATTACAAAAAGAAATTAAGGTCATATACCAAACCATCGAACATAGGTGCAACTATTCCAATGAAATCTACAGTACATCATTTACGAGAATTAAATATCGATTTAAACTCCTTCTATAAATGAAATAACAGCCAACCGTAACGCACATCATCACTATCATCAACCACAGCTTTATAGGAAATTAATAGATTTTTTTTCGGTAGGTTACGATGAAGGGACTTATGCTATGGATTCTCCTATACATAGTAAGGGTATATGCGCACCTAGACCCCAAGCATATAGTACGACAAGGATGCCTCATAGCTCCAACGGCCACGACTACAATCGTCAAGGACGTCATGAGTACTGAAATAAGTCTAGATTACTTGTATGACTTACCTACTTATATAGAAAGACTTACGACGCCGATGCGAACTCTGGACTTCAAGATAGGGAATTATGTTTCACAATCACATATCACCAAGGAAGTGGATGAAATGGTGAAGTTAGCGAAATGGAAACTAGAACAGGCGAAGTCAACTATGCTCGTCATGATCCAAGATCTCCCATCTTCTGGAACAGAGGTGCTGAGCGACAGGAACAACATCACACGTACTCGCCAAAAGCGCGGTTTGTTCGATCTGGGCGGCGCAATTCTTGGGAACATCTTTGGATTGGCTACAGAGGATGACCTTAAAGAAATAAACAAAAAATTTAATAAGATAGCTCAGGTACTAACATACCAAGATAAATTCATCACAGGACAGAACTCAGCAATGAAAACAATTGTGAAAAATCTGAAACAAGCAGAAAACGTAGCTCTCGAGAGTATAGATAAAATAAATAGCTTGGAGGGTAACGTTACCCTTTTCCAGCACTTCTCCATCATCACAGAACATATTGACACGATTCTACTACAATTAGAGAACACTAGAGATCATTTCAGGGCACTTATGCAAGGAATTTCGAATGCTGGTGATGGCAAGATCACAAATGACTTACTCCCAGTTCATGAGCTACGTCAGATAGTTAGTCAAGGCATACATACACATAAATTGAAGCCATTGTTCCGCAGTAGGGAATTTATGCAATATTACCCGTACTTGGAAGCAACACTAACACCAACATCAGTGATAGTTCATGTACCATTCATCACGGAAGACCTGTTCACAGTATACCAAATACACCCCTTCCCCTATCGGAACAACAACACTTTAGTCATCATCAACATCAACACAGACGCCGAACTCATCATGGTCTCCAAGAGACGAGACACTGTCACTTTCGCAAGTGAGTCAACGATTGAGCGAAAGTGCCGCACATCCTTACATGCTGTTCATCTTTGTCCTGCGTACATTTTCACGTTTCAGCCTACTGATACGGTCCCTTGTGAAATGGCTATCATCAGCAATAACAATCTTCATCATCATTGCAACTTCACTTTTGCTCCAGATAAACTTGTACACCATCAACGCATTGGACACTCGCAGTTTTTTTATTTCCCTCATAACACATCAGTTTACATAGTCTGTCCAGATATACCACCATCTCATACATCAGCCTCAGGATTATACATAGCACCAGACTACTGTGCGGTATTTACACCATCCATGTCTACTTTTTCCACCATCAATCACTACGCCATCCTCAATCATACACACAAACATTTCCACCCACTGCCTGATATGGACTTAAACATGAGCACAAGTATTAAGCTGACTTCACCTAAGTTTGAAACTATGCAGCTGATCAATGAAACAATGAAGCCCTGGGAAGATTTGAGTTTGAGTATGTTCAACCCATATTATGTGTATAGCCAAGCACCTTCTGTCTTCATAATTATCTGCATTGTTGTTGCAGTATTGCTGTTGGCCATGCACAGAATGCATGCAAGAATTGCTAATTTGGAGTCATTGTTTAGTGGGGGAGAGTTAACATCACAGTTAACCACCCTGAATGAAGTGTATATATTTTGTATATAGTATTAATTATATATATAAAAAAAAAAAAAAAAAATAATAATAATAATAATAATAATAACACAAAGAAGAATGACCCATATATGGCAGACCAGTACCATTATCTTTAAATGAAATATTAATAACTCTTACAATATTCTTAATTTTAAACTATTTTTATTCTTGCATGTATGCAATTCACTATAATAACCCAAGTACATACTGTATTACAGTTAAATAATTTACTTTAATGCATTTATTCCAATATGTATTCAACTTATTTAAAATGTAATATTACTGAATAATCACTATTTACTATGCATAATATATGTATACAATATTCATACAATTATGTTACTTTACAATATTATGTATTTCACTTAATTAGCTTATAAGTTCATTATAATGTGTATGTAGTATGTATTAATATATTATAACTATTAAATGTCGATGGTACGTCATTTTCGCGCGGCCGAGCAAATATAGGACTACATAATAAATAGATAGATAAATAGATAGATAGAGAGACAGATAGAAGCAGGAAGTCAAACGATGAGAAGGGGTTGTGTTTGCGAGAAGCGAGCAGCGCTAAACGCTTACACGGGGGAAAGCTGACGACAGCGGCCAGTAAGATGATTCAGTTAGCTGTCAGCAGTCCTCTCGTGAGAAAGTTCTGTTGCCACGAGGAAGATACGTGACACACACACCCTACTACACGAGATGTGAGGAAAGAGAGTTTAGAAGGAGACAAGCGACCCTATAGAGAGGTCGAGACGGAGATTAGCTTGAGAACAGAGAGAGAGAGAGAGATAGCGAGACAGGGAGGTAGCTACCCAGGACTTATACTATTATACCTGTTTAATATTTCCAAGACAAATAAAGATAGTCCCATACTATTCTTTACCTCTCCCGTCACTACATGACATCTGGTGGGGAAACTACTACAAGATATAAAAGCCGCTCGACCACAAGTCTAACATATACTTCTCTACAATTAACTACAAAGTCTTTACGACACTGGGGGTAGAGGGAAAAGGGATTGTTGAGGGAGAGGGTGGAAATAGGGGAGGGGGAGCAGGGCAAGAAGAAGCGAATAAGGAGGGTAGTGTATGGGTGATTGTGTACGCAGAAGTATATATGGGAGTGGGAGAGAGAGTGGAGATGGAGTGGGTGTGGAGAGGTGGAAAGACAAGACAGAGAGGGTAAAAGAAGGGCAAAGAGTGGAGGTGGAACGTAAAAATGAAGGGCAGAGAAGTGATGAGCGAAGGATGGATGTGATGGAGGTGTGGCGAGAGGAAGGTGTATGAAAGGAAAGGAGATGTAGATAAGAGGAATGTGAAGATGATGGTAGGATGGAGGGTGAGGGAGCATAGAGAAACGATGAACGGAGATTGGAAAGAAGGAAAAGTGTGGATAGGAGTAGGGTAAAAGATACATTGAACCAGAGAGAACAATGTGGGGGAAGAGGGTCGAGAGGAAGATGGACATGACTGGGGTCTGTATTGTTTTAAGTGTTTGTCTCTGGGTATACATTACAGTTTATAGGCAATTCGCTCTGACTCGGCGGTCCTCCTACGTGCCATATACCTTCACATGCTACCACTTCGGCGATGATTCCCATCGTTTTTAATGAATACAAACAAGATAGTGCTGAATACAAGACAGTGCTCTTCCATTCAGTAACAGTTACAGAATTAATGGGAAGTTCTTTTCTTTTCTTTCTTTCTTTCTTGTCATTTCTAATTGTCAATGGGTTATGGTAAGTATAAGAAAATGAATCTTAAATAAATAAACCGCTCTTCGTCCCAGTCTTGGCTAGAACTAGAGGCCTTTTGAACAGCTGCTTGCCC
The DNA here is from genome assembly GCF_032717465.1 of Coenobita brevimanus. Classification (NCBI taxonomy): domain Eukaryota; kingdom Metazoa; phylum Arthropoda; class Malacostraca; order Decapoda; family Coenobitidae; genus Coenobita; species Coenobita brevimanus. The sequence goes on along the minus strand of NC_136955.1, from coordinate 12,011,235 downwards.
ATCTTTCATTCTCACGAGCACTCCCCTCCCCTAACTGAATATGACTGGGTTTGAGAGTGGGTGGAGAGAGATGGTAGTTAGAAGCGATTAGGTTGCAGGAAGATAATTACAGTAGATTGGCCTGAAGGGGTGAGAAGGGATTAGGGGAGGCTTGGAGGGGAAGAGAGACGTGTGGGAGTTGAGAAGAGCTGAGGAAGGGGAGAGGAGGATGACAGAGGACGAGAAGGGAAGAAGAGTTGAGGAAGGGAGAGGAGGATAAGAAATGAGGAGGAGAGGAGCTGAAGATGGGGAGAGAAGGAAGAGAGAGGAGAAGAGAAGAGCTGCAAAATAAGAGACAAGGAGAGAAGAGGGGAAGGGGAGAAGAGCTGAAGAAGGCAGAGGAGGAAGAGAAAAGAGGAGGAAAGGAGAAGAGTTGAAAAAAGGGAATGCTGGAAAAGAGGAGAGGAGGACGGGCGATGAGTTGAAGTAGGTGAGAGAAGAAAGAGAGAAGAGAAGGAGGGGAGAAGAGCTGAAGAAAAGGGGGGAAGGAAGAGAGAAGAAGAGGAAAGAATACAGACCTGAAGTATTGGGGAGGATCAAACGAAAATTCATTAGTCTGGAGAGGAAGATAAACAGGAAGTAGGACAGATGTAACACCGTAGTTAAGTTTGTATTATGAGAACACAGCTGGAAGGTGTGGTCAAGCCCTGAATCTATAGCGTTAATTTCTGAAGCATAAGCTTTAGTAATGTTTAAAAATGTCAGTCTTTCTCTATCGTTCCTGACTATACTTTGTAATGTGGGATGCAGGTTGGCCTCGTCTAGCAATTGCCGGTGCTCTATGAAGTCTCGACAAATATTTGGTGGATGTTTACACCACAATGGACTCAGTTTTCATGCTACTTTAATGCCATTAGGGTGAGCTGGTCAAGGGGAGAATATTAGATTGGGTGGTAGAATAAGGGCTGAGCACAGGAGAGAGAGAGAGAGAGAGAGAGAGAGAGAGAGAAGGAATACAGTGTAGAGAAATATTGGAGGAGGAAGGAGGAAGAGGGGGATGGTCTAGGATGTATAAATTTATACATGGTGAGGGAGAGCTGGGATGTGTTGGGTAGGGGTGGGTTAGTAGAGGTTAGGTGGGGGAGAATGAAAGGAGAGGGAGACTAATTAAACATGGCAGGGGGTGTTGAGGAGAGGTTGGGTGGGGGAGAAGAGGTTGGGTGGGGGAAGGGAGGTTAGGAGGGAGGAGGTGAGGAAGGGGAGGTTCAAATATGAGGGTAGTCAGATATATGATAAAATCTAGGGAAGTGCTAGGGATGCAAAGAGGAATCAGGGAGGTTAGGAAAGGTTGGGGAGGTCGGGAGGAGGGGGGATTGGGAAGAACTGGCTGAGGGTGGGAGTTAGGAGGTGTTAGGGGAGAAATATACTGAAGGAATGAGGGGAAGAGGAAGGTAGGGGGTGATAGGAAGGAAGAGGTGACCAGTTTGTGTGAGAAGAAACTAAAGGTGAAAATGAATAAAGATGGAGCAGGGAGCAAAAGGGAAGGGTCAAGCAAGTACAGGGGTGATATTTAGACATAGAAAAGGAGGTAAGCAGAGATGGGGGATACTGATTAGGAGAGCTAGGGAAGGAGTTAGCGAGGGTGGGTGTTTGGAGAGTATGGAGGGGTTGGGAAGCGTTTTTAGGGGAAGGAGGTTAGTGAGGGTGGGTTTTTGGAGAGGTTGGGGAGCGTTACGGTAGGAGGGGGTTAGTGAGGGTGGGTGTTTGCGGGTATGGAGGGGATGGGGGACACAGGTTGGGGAAAGGACAAAAGGCGGTTAGTGAAGGTGGGCGTTTTGGGGGAAAAGGAAAGTTTTTGCCAGTCGCGATAACGAAGCAGGTATTGTTTTCAGTATGCGTGTGTGTCTCGGTGTCTGTTAGCACGATAACTTCGCAACCGCTCAAGCTATCATCACAAAATTTTGCAGGTGTGTAGTACAGAAGAGAATCGATCACGAGTCAGAAAATGGTGAAAGTAGGTCAAGGTCTGTGTGTGTTACCACGATAAATTCACAACCGCTCAAGATATCATCACAAAATTTTACTCGTGTGTAGTAGGGATGAAAATCTATGAGTTCGAAATAGGTGAAAGTTGGTCAAGGTCAAAGTCATAGTCCGAGCCGCGCTAGATATGTGTTGGCTTGCGGCTTGTGTGATTCTCCCCTTGGGGGGGGTAGTTTTTTATTTTTTTTGATGTCCGACTCTGGGCATAGGCTTCACAGAATGCTCCCAAGGCCCAGTAGCCCTCCTACATACCATACACTTCTACATGTCACCACTGAGCTAACGGCCACTGTCCATACTGAATACATGCTAAGGCCGTCTCATACAGGCTGGTGTACCGGTATTAGCGGGGGTATTTTGATGACATGTCGGCGGGGCTTCTGGTAAATCACTGAAGTCTGCTTAATGAAATTCAAATCCTTAAATTGCTCCCTGTCCCAGCGGGGATTCGAACCTGGGTCCGTTAGAACTGCAGGCCACTTCACCACCGATTCAGGTTGGAGAACATAGTGGGGGATGTGGAGAGAGGGTTTGTGAGGGTGGGTGTTTAGGGGTAAGGAGGGGTTGGGGACAGTAGTGGGGTAAGCCGGGAGGGGGTTGGTGAAGGTGCGTGTTTGGAGGGTAAGGAGGGGATGGCTGACACTGGTTGGGAGGAGGGGGGAGGAGGAGGTTAGTGATAGTGGGTGTTTCGGGGCGTAAGTAGGGGTTGGGGAACGTAGTAGGGAGGAGGTTAGTAAGGTTGGGTATTGGAAGTAAGGAGGGGGAAAGGAAAAATGAGGGTGGTTGTGGGAGGTAAGGAAGGGTAAGGTACACTGGCTGGGGGAAGGGGGAGGAGAGGATCAGTAAGAGTGGGTGTTTTTATGAGAGTGGGGCCAACCAGCAGCACTCCACAGATTAACTGGGGATTTACACATTTCTTTAACATCCAAAATATTGCACCATTTCTCAGGTCTTGTGTGTGTGTGTGTGTGTGTGTGTGTGTGTGTGTTTCCATACGTTATCTCTTTTCTACTTTGTCGCTTCTTATCCCACTTTCTTAATACAAAAAAAAAAAAAAAAAAAAAAAAAGTGAATTAACCAGAAGCTAAGAGCCTGCAAAACTTGTCCATGCTAAAGAAAACAACTAATAATTAGAGCCAAATTCATGATCCATTCATTTCGCGGTGCCTGGATTCATTACGTTTAAATTATTGAGGGCAGTGGGAAAAGACAACCTGAGGAAGACAATTGTAGATTATATACAGCTTGATGTGGAGAGCTTAGAAATTTTAGTACTGTCAACATAACACTTCACTCATCATTTCCCACAAAAATATACCATTTCTCTGGTCACTGTTTTTTTACATTCGTTAGATAATCTCTTTCAGTACGATCTTTTTTAGTATAATTCTCCCATCATTAAGGGATTTTATGCAGTTTCTTATGCACTTATTCCCTGCAATTCCATTTTCGCCTTTTAAACCTTATCCCTGAACAAGGTGATTAACTTCGGAAAGAGCCCGGGTAATGAGGAGGGTAAGGCATTCTCTCCACTAACCCTTTCACGCCTCATTTTTCTCTGAAATATTTCACCATCGTCATTATTTCTGTGTACTTTTATCCTGCTTTAACCCCTATTTCCATCGTGCTAATGACACATATTTTAATTTAGTGTGTGGTGGACAGGGCAGAAACTGTTTCTGGCTAAGTCATTCATTTTTCCAGTCTTACTTCCCCACCAAATTACTACACAATCTCTAAAGTAACTTTTTGTCTGTATTCCTTTATCCATTTATACTTTCTTCTCTCTCTCTCTCTCTCTCTCTCTCTCTTCTTACAAATCTTGGTATCTCCAAGCCCATTTATCTGGTTCACAGAGAGGAGGTCAGTCTCTTCAGATATAATCTGCACTGCAAATTAGTGGTGAAACTTCCAGGGAATTGCCTTAAAATTAGAAAAGTTATTAATAGTGAATGGGCTGTTATTGTTTTAATTAACACCTCTAGTTCGAGAAGCCATTAATATGCTGAATATATTTGTAAAATATGAAAAGTTATCATATAGTAGTAGGTAAAATAATATAATTTCTATTAATCACACCACTTCAGCACCATCCTCCTTATTTAATTATTGTCTCTGAATACCTAAGTTTTTATTTAGCGCAGATGACCTTCAGATATGGTTTTAAAGTATCCTAGTCAAAGCATCAACATCCAAGTCTCCCATTTCTCAGGTCGCTTTTTTGTTCTCTTTGACTTGTAATACACTGTTAAGTGTCATATTAAACTTGAAAGAAGTGTATAAATATAATTAAGATAAACATACAAATACACAGCAGCAAATATAATTTTATAGCCCACTATCCATTCAGTGTGACGATTTTTTTTTTTCTGGCTAACGTGAGTTTTTTCTAAGCGTGGTTTACCCTTGAGTATTATTATATTCTCACAAACGTAAAACTAATCTTTATTTTTTCATCTTTTTGATCCAAGCCATCTTACTTTCTTTTCCTTATGTACATTATCTTATTATTTTTCCTCTCTGTTGTCTATTATCTCTTGCTTTCTTTCCTCATATTCATTTTTCTACGCACTTCTTCCCTCACCATTACCATCATTTCCCCCATCCTCTCTTCTCTGTCCTTTGCTCCTCCTCATCGCCTTCTGTAAATACGAATAAGAGTTCCTCTTTCTCTCCCTCTTCCACGGCTGTTTTTTCAGGCAACAGTGTGACTCTCTCTCTCTCTCTCTCTCTCTTATCTATATGCGTGTATATACACATAGATACACACACACACACACACACACACACACATATATATATATATATATATATATATATATATATATATAGATAGATAGATAGATAGATAGATAGATATAGACATATATACAGTATATATATATATTTCTCATCTATATTTTCCTCATATCAATTTTCTCAACTTAATTCGTTCTCCCCAAGTACTTGTATAACACTTCTTTCTCCATTCTTCTCATAATTTCACCTTACATACTAATCGTTTGATCAGACAACCCCCATCCTTTCACAATTCTTTTGCCAGTTCCCCCCGAAACATCCTTCTCTCAACTGATTTCTTTCCAGACATATGTCCCTCAATCAACGTACCTTGTCCGTTTTTCCTGGTACCCCAAAATAACTAAATAAATCATTCATTGTTTATACTAATTCTTCTACTGAGATAACCCATAAGAAAAGGAAAATATCTCTGACGTGTGTTCTGCCACTTCTCCCAGTTACTTCTGAGACGAACCCTTCTCTTCCTCACCCTTCTCATCACACGGTGCACATTCAGTAACCAAATCTCACTTTTATGACCTCAGACAAAAGACAGTGTTCTTCAACCTTAAATCGCAACGTGAAATGCAGCATCCTAATTAATGAAGATAATTTTGGAACGCCTATGGTGATTAGGTATGGTTAGACTGCACCCCATACTACATAACGCAGTCAGCAGCCATGTAGGAAAGCCAAATACGTTCCATTATCACCACGTACTTAAAAAAACATTGTAAAATATATGGAGTCTGCATCCCACTTTGCAATTTCATTTGTAAGCAAACAAGCCTTCATTCCACTACTGTGACAACATTTTCATCATTTAAATCAGGTTGCCATGAGATGGTTCATTTAAACAATATAGGCTGTCCACTAGCTAAAAAGGTTAATGAACGAAATGTGGAACTGATACCTCAGTTCCGAGAAGTCTTGCAGAAACAAAATTTAATCATATGGAAACAGCAATTATAATAATACAGATTCAGGGTGAATGGGTTCTATTTGGTGTACTACATATAAATACTGTACATACATACATACATACAATCATATTTACACCCAAGCATACTCACATACATACATACACATATACAAAACAGTTAGTGAATTTATAATTACTCAAATCTCTCGGCCATTCATTGTTCATCAACAGACTCCCTGTATTTTCTATGTGCTGGCTCTGCCTGCTTATATTGCTTAAAATGGCCGTCTTTCTATCCTGATCGTTAAATAGTAACAGGAAATTAACATCAGAATGCAATACTAGTCACGAAGAAGTACTGTGGAAAGAATGTAATGCCGAAAGTATTATTCCCTCACTGAAATGTAGCAAGAGTGGAATGTGGTGCCAGTCACAGAAAGTTCTATGGAGAGGATGTCACTGGGCTACCGGAAAGAACCTGTGAAAGGGCAAAAATGTACGCCAAGTTAAATGGGAGAACCACAGTGTTTGTGCCTGGTCTTGTGCTTGACATACCTTCCCACTCGTCCAGTTCACTCCTCATCTTCGTCTCCCATCATACCCTCCTCCCTTAACCCCTTCATTTTGAATATGTATATTGTTCTATAATCTTACCAATTACAGACGCTTTTGTTAAGATCAAGAGAGGCATTTGGGCACTAAAAGGGTATTAATAGCCTTCTTTAACCCCTTCAGTTCTAGCAAGTTTTAACAAGTTGAATATAATTGGCCAACGGCAGTAAATATATTATAAAGAAATACGTCATCTAACTGAAGACAGCTCTTGTTGTGTAACCTCTGTCTGTCTGGCCGAGCAGACTCATCAACCGCAGGCAAGAACCACCCTTACAGGACCGTCCCTAGTAGTGGACCGATGTTCCTTTGTGGCTGACAGCAACTCGCCACGGCAAGGCGCAGTGAATAGCGTGGATGTTTGGTTCTCGGAGGGACGCCAGTTTTGTGTCTCTCCACTCAACTTAACTGTGGCGCCGTAGTAGGCCTAGTCTCTTCATCATTCCGTTATTTAGTTATGTGGTTGCCATTCCAGGTTATAGGAAATAAACAGGTTTGTCACTCAGTGTCGAACCACCTGATGTGAAAAGAAAAGGAATAAAAAGGGACAGGATGGATGTGGGAAATAGGATAGGAGGGCGCTCGCGCGCATGCACACACACACACACACACACACACACACACACACACACACACACACACACAAAAGGATAAAGATGAAAGAAGCAGATAGCACTACATCAAGGAGTCGACCTACCACCACTGAAGAGAGCAAGCGCCTTCAATACGTATATTAAGATATATCATCACATCGTAGTCAGACTCGGAGTTTTCACTATACTGTAGCTGAAGAAAATCGTCTGGTGGTAGAATGAAAGGCTCAGGTACAGACGGAAGTAAACGAAGCTCCCTAACCTCTCTTCCTCAGGGATTTGGTTTTGGTTGATTATTATCCTCTGTCCGTTCAGAGTATGGCGATGTTACGAGCATTCATATAGCATTTATATACAAGCAAAATAGATAGCTTAGGAAAAGGCGTTGGGGATCTTCCTTCACTGACGAGAATACGAGCCTAAATAATCAAGATAGAAGTGTTATTGGTCTAAGTTCATAGAGCTATAAAATTCCCCATCAGTTTCACTCTTTCACACTCTTTCAGTTACTCTCGTGCATTTCTCCCCTCCCCCTCTTTGCGTATGTGTGTGTGTGTGTGTGTGTGTGTGTGTGTGTGTGTGTGTGTGTGTGTGTCCCTGCTCTCCCTCAACGAGTATCATTTCCTTTTGCCCTCCTTCCCTCCCTATCTACCTGTCTCCCTCCCTGTATCCCCCTCTCCCTTCCGCATCTCTCTGTCCCTTCCTCTTTTCTCGCTCTCTCCTACTCTTCTCTTTCCCTGTCTCCCTACATATCTCCCTCCCTACCTGACTGCTTCCATCTCTCCCTGCTTTTCTCTCTGTCTCTCTCTCGCTACCTTCCTAAAAAATGGTCTTATATTGAACACAAAACTCAATGTATTTTCATAGGAACACGTCAACTTATCTCTAAAATACCAAACTCCACAGCTTTCCACTTTCACG
>NC_136955.1:11960887-11998387 GCF_032717465.1 Coenobita brevimanus | reverse complement strand
CTCTCTCTCTCAGCCTAGTCTCCTTCCCTCTCTCACTCTCTCGCCCACTGTCTCACTCTCTCTTTCCCTCTCTCACTCTCATCCCCTCTCTCTCACTTTCTCTCTCTTTCTCTCTCTCACACTAGCCCACACTCTGCTTCCCTCTTTCTCTCCTAGCCCCATCAGGTCTTTTTTCACCTCCGGAGAAGGTCCACCACTTGCCAAAATGGGCTTCGAATGTTCTGCTAATGTTCCCGTAGCGAGGAGTGGAGGAGAGAGGGGAAAAGAGGGAGAGAAAAAGGGAGAGGGTGGAACAAGAGAGAGGAGAGAGACCCGGAGAAGATGGAGAGAGAGAGAGAGAAAGGGGAGAGCGTCAGGGGAGGAAATGAGAAAGGGAAGGGAAGGAGATGAAAGTACACGATTAGAGTACATATGAGCAGGGTACGCAGGCAATACAAACACTAGATAGCCTATTGGCCTTAATGAAATCCTTTGCTGAAGTAGGCTATGATTCCTCCACCTTAACTTGGCAAATATTTTCATCCGCTGGCAGCAAATTTTCCAGAGTTTAAAGGCAGAACAGAAGAACACTACGGCTTTGTATTATTTCCACAACGCTCTTCGTGATTAGCAGCATATATTATGGCTGATCGCTCGTTACAAAACATTCGAGAGGAAGGGATGGAAGCTTTTAACCAAGTGAGAAAAATACAGTAGACTACAAATGTGAGAAAAGGCTTGAAGAGAGAAACGATCTTCTCTGAATAATAGCTGACAAACGAATGAAAAACGCTTACACTGGATAAAGCAAATTTGTACTGTTCGATAGCCAGAAGTGGAAATGCCTTGGTCTCTTCCGTCTCTAGCATATATTTCTCTCAGACATGGAGTGTGTATATACACCCATGTTTGTTTGTTTGTTAGTAGGATTAATCAAAAACTAGAAGGGCGCTTTGGAATATATTTCGTGGGTAGATAGCCCATGTCCCAGGGAACAATGGTTTAGCTTTTGGGACCGATCCGGATCGTATTACAGATTCTGGATTCGGAAAACTTTATTTGTAAAACCCGTTCTCTCAGATGAAAATGAAATGACTAGATTGTTGTCTCCTCTGCAGATAAAGTTTTGGGCGTATGTGACTAATAGCATACTTCATGTGACTGTATAAATGTACACGTATTTCTAGTGTTAGTGAATCCCTCTGAAAGAATGGCGCTTTGGAGAAACACATGACTACAATGTTTTTCTAGTTAATTATGATTATGATTATGATTATGATTATGATGATGATTATCAATTTGCTCTTCGTATATACTTTATTGAGTGTTCCATATAATACTGAATCATATCTCCAACATCACCTACAGCCTTTAATTACATCAGTATTGCATTAAATAATTGGTATTCATAGTATATCTCTTTACTGCTTGATGTTTTAAACCGGCTTAGGGTAGCTTTTTCGAACTGAAGTGAGATATAATTTTCACTAATGCCTTCATATGTAAGCGTCTTCTCTCAGTTGAAGAAAACAGTCTAGTAAGGCAAAATTAAAACAGAAAGGACATCTTAGAGCTGAAGAAATTAACCGTCTCAGGCTCCTATTACTCGTCTGAATAAAATCGTCCGGGTTAGCTGGAATACATTACTAGAACTGTTCTGATCATTAAGGAGGTTTATAGTGACTGCATTAAAACTGAAAAACCTATTGCTTTCTCACAGTGAATAAAATCGTCCGTTACGTTAAGTACTCTGGTACAAGGTCCTTGGACCTTGCTCTGGTATACATCGACTATTGCCGTATTCTCGTCGGGTAAGGCGCTCTGACACCTTTTCCCTACCGATTTATTTTACAAACTACTTATAAGTATCCCCTAGTTTGTTTGTTATCTCTTTTCAGTATTGACACAGACTGCATGAATAACACAAGATTATAGTGACGGAGCAGAATCAGAGATAAATCGGTAAGGAAGAGATGTTATAGTCTATTTGGTCTACCTGTGCACCTAAGATGTATGGGGCTAGTAGGGTGTGTTTGATTCGCGGCTGCTGATTGGCCACCGATGATGTCACTGAAGTAAATGCAGGCATGTACTGTAGTGCAACATGCGGACGTGGGTGTACACCATGAGTGGATAATTTACTTCAAACAACTCATCGTTTTACAAAACTTTATAACCAACTTTAATTTTCTTTGATAGCAGTAAACTTTTAAAGCTAATTATGACCTCTTTAGCTTAAGAAATTATTCCATATTTAAAATGGCTGCTTATACTGCAGGCAATATATATATATATATATATATATATATATATAAGAAGAGCTGTAGATTTTCATAATCGGCGGCCAATCAGCAGCCGTGAAACAAACACATCCTACCCGCCCCATACATCTCAGCTGCACAGGTCAATCAAATAGGGTATAGTAACCTTCCTAACCGTACCAGAATACCGCCTTGTGAAATGGTTATGGTTAATTCAGCTTTAAAAAATCGTCTGGCGTTAGAAGGAGCAGAATACTATAGTTCTTTCAGATAAACTTGGTCCAGATTTTCGTCCTCTTGTCTAATATTTCACGTAACATAGCGGCAGAAAAGAGTAGTGCAACGGCTCTACATGCTCTCCTAGAACCTGTTCGTGATTAGCACCATATTCTAGTGCTAATCTACTGTCACAGCACAGCATTCAAGATGGGGAGATGGGACATTTAGGCTAAATTGGAGTGAAAGGAGTATAGAGTTGTTTCACCCATGAGAGAGTTAAAAGGTTAAGAAATGAGAAAGGTAAAGGGGAATTATGGAAGGGGGGAGCGAAGAAAATCCAATGCTCGAGAGGCAGAAGGGAAAGGGAAGGAAATGAGAGAGAGAGAGAGAGAGAGAGAGAGAGAGAGAGAGAGAGAGAAGGGAATTAAACAGATAGATAGACACGAAGACAAAGACAAAGACAAAACGACAAACAGAGAGAGAGAGAGAGAGAGAGAGAGAGAGAGAGAGAGAGAGAGAGAGAGAGAGAGAGAGAGAGAGAGAAGCTGATGCAAGAACAATACAGTGACCCTGTTTTCCTTTGCATTTCCTTTTACCAGGCATTTTCACTTTCTAGAAGAGTTCGCTGGCGGTAAAAATTGTAAAATCGTTCCCATTGTTGATTTCACGTTCTTTCCTATTCTCCAAGATGCGAGATTTTATTCATCTTGAGCGAGAGAACTTTTGAGAAGGGTTTAGAGTCAATCTGCATTATGTCTTATCAACCAAGGACGTAGTTTATATCTTCATTCTAATCGGTACTGGACTAGTTTCACCCTAGGTTCTGAGATAGTAGTGAAGGGGTTAGTGAAGGCTTTATGCAATCCCTCTAGTCAAAAATCTCTCTCATATGCCAAATAAAATCACATAATAATTGCAGGAACAGAGTAATATAAAGTTCCTCAAAGTGAACACATTATCATCTTACATAGAATTATCTATTATTAGTTTACGTTTACTATAGAGAGACATTATTTATCGGTTTAGGAAAGACTTCTATTAATGGAGGAACTGGAAACCAGAGCACTTCCAGGTACCCAGCCGGTGAAATGACTTATCTGTATCTTCTCACCTCTATATGACTAATTAATTGCTTAAGAGATACCTTTCATATAGTAAGGGGCTTAGGAATTATCTCCATTTATTTTAAAGAAGTTAATAGAGATCCACTCCCACCTTTTACTAAAAGAAAAGAGAAAGGAAGGAGAAGATGTGGCTGGATGGAAAAAAAAAAAAATGCTAAGGGGCTAAGCATGAGAGAGTGGGAAGTGGGAAAAACATATTACCGCCAGACTTACTGTCAGCACGGGCAGTCAGACACTGGCGGTAATTGCGCTTGCCCTCTCTAAAAGCAGCCAAGCAAAAGTGCAAAATGAACACGCAGAAATACACCTGAAAATGGACCGCCCGTGTTCACAAAATGGGGGATATGAAACAAGAGACACCGTTGCAGTATTTTGGTCCATCAGCAGAATTGGAGGTCGGGGAATATATGTATATACAGGCACTCAGACACCCCCTCATGCTGTTATAAATGGTGGGCTGCGTGTGTTGTGGAGCTGCTGGCTGGTGGTGGGACAGGGTGAGTATGGTGGGAGTGGTGGAAATAAAGTGCTTGTGCTGTGATGCTGGCGGTAGGATAGGGTGAGTTTGTTGGTGGTGAGGGATATTGTGTATGTGGTGGTGAGGGATGTTGAGTGTGTTGGTAATGGCTGAGTGTGGTGGAGATGAGATGGGCTGTGGTGCTGGTAGCCGTGAAAAATGTGAGAATGATGGCGATGGAGATGAATTTTTGAGGTGTTTGTGCTGTTATTCTGGTGGTGGGCTAGGGTGAGTGTGGTTGTGGTGGAGATGGTTTGTGGTGTGGTGCTGGTGATGAATACTTGAGGATTTTGTGCTGTGGTGCTGGCGGTTGGACAAGGTGAATGTGGTGGTGGCGATGGTTTGAAGTGTTGGTGGTTGAGATGGTTTGAAGTGTTGATGATGAAGATAAATAAGGTGCTTGTGATGTGGTGCTGGCCTTGGGATAGGGTGGTGATGGTGATGGTGATGGTTGTGGTGGAGATGGTTTGAAGTGTTGGTGATGGAGATGAATGCTTCAGGTGTTTGTGCCGTGATGTTGGAGGTGGACTAGAGTGAGAGTGGTGGGGGAGGCAGTGGATATATATATATATATATATATATATATATATATATATATATATATATATATATATATATATATATATGGTGGAGGTAAATGTCTAAGGTGTTTGTGTGCAGATGTTTGTGTGCAGCTGTGACAGTGTAGGAGACTGAGGGATAGGTTGGATATAGACATCATTAATCCTCCCCCCCACTTCCTCATCTGAAGAATCTCTCCAAACTCAACTGGAATCGCCTGTTTGGTAGCCAGAAATATATCAGTATTATTGTGTCATCCGAGTGAATAGGTTAGTCCCGTAGGAATGATGCATTTATTATTACTTTCTGGCTAATACAAAGAAAAACATTCGCTTTCGAGACACCTCATGTTATAAAAAGACAAAACGAAAACGGTATGATTTCCCTAGTCCGGAGTAACGCTTCCAGAGGAGTACAATGGTCTCTGGTGGCTCAGACGATAAGTAAGCTTAGTGAAAGGGTTACATTTTTCTGCAGTGTAATTTAATCTCCATTTCCTTGCTTTGAACAAATATGTATGTAATTTATTCTCATGTTCTTCCGCTCACCTGTACTCAACTTATTTTTTCTGTACCTTTCACTGACCCCATGTTAGAGAGGTTTTGCATACTTCCTTTATCATCACCCATTTTCCTTATCTCTTGCGGGTTTCTTTCAGTTCGCATATCATACCCTTTACTCTTCCTATATACTGTGTGTGTGTGTGTGTGTGTGTGTGTGTGTGTGTATATATATATATGTATATATATATATATATATATATATATATATATATATATATATATATACATCCATCCATCCATCATCCAATCCTACGTTGCCCCATGAGGAGCGTAGAAGCCCGAGGCTAGGCAATTTGGTCCTGACATTAAAGATGAGTGACTAGCTTCACTCATCCATGAGTGGCATTACGTGAGAAATAAACCCCAACCACCCCTTGAATATAAACCTTCACTGGCTCAATCCGATTGGAACGCTGTAATTACCCACTAAACCACCAGGCGCCATAATTTGGTTATATGGTTACCACCCAGCATACGAAATGGTTTCCTGGTGTACAGGAAACCATTAGGCTTGTCACTCAGCGTAGAGTCACCCATAGGCAGAAGGAAGAGGAAAGAATGAAGGAAAGAAAGACAACAGAGGGAGTGTAAAGTCACACGTAGGCAGAAGGATGAGGAAAGAATGAAGTAAAGAAAGACAGAAGAAGAAGGAAGGAAGGAATGGAGGGAGGAGAGGAAAGGGCAGACACCCGAGAGCATCCTAATCCGAGAGCACTGTACATATCTGGATTTGATGGATCATGTAATAGAAGTTATGAGATGAAAAATTAGCAGGTAGCCTAAATAACTTGGGCGATGTAGTTCGGTTTCACGCTGGGACAAGGGACCATAGGTACAATATTTATTGTTAAGCAACTGCAGAAGTACAGGGCGAAAAAAAAAAAAAAAAATGTGGATCATCCGACCATTGGATTCTTGTCTCTCCCATTCCACTCTTTCCCACACTTCTGAATAGTTGTTCATGGCCAGGTAGTGTAGTAGAATTTTCATCAGATATGATACAATTTATTGGTAAACCATGATCTATTTCAGTAAGAGAAGGCTGTGCAATGTTATAAATTAATGAACGTCAAGCTGGACAAAAAATAATCGCGTGCAGTGAGGTGAAAGTTTTCGCAATATATCTTTAATAGAATATGAGGAAGCTCTGTTTATTTAACGACACAAGGAGAACAGCATTATTATTACACACACACACACACACACACACACACACACACACACCAATTCCATTCACACAAATTAACTCATCTTCACAGCAATTACTGCCCGAACACGCAGGAATGGAATAATTTCGATAGGAGGTAAAAACCATAATAATGAAGAGTTCCCCATATATATATAATCATAGCCATGTACAGTATGCTTTGCATTAAAAATAAAGTAGCAAGTGCTCCCTTAGCCTATCATTCGTGGCGTCTAGCGTACCAGAGTTGTCATGTTGCCTATTGTTCTTAAATCAATATTTTCTTGGCTCGCGATGACTTGCCGAGTTTTAGAATCTGTTTGAACGTGTATCACCAGCATGCTGTGCTTTACTAATATTCAAAGTGCGTGGTCTAAGCATTTCTACATCATTTCCTGAGGAAATTATTTACTGAAAAAGCAGTCAAGACAGAAACATACACTCGGTTACGTATTTGGGAAAAAAGTAGGATGTGGAGGGGTAGAGCTTGGGTGTGGACTGCTGGTCGTACTTACGATTTCTCTCTCATTTGGATGAGGTTTCTGCCAAGCTTTACAAATTCTGAAGAATGAATGTTGATAAACTGTTTAGAAAACTGCTAAGATGTCGGTAAGCACAAGATATACTGAACGTATCTGTTTAAGTTGTTAGGATTTCGAGACTACGAGTATGTGCACAGAATGATGCTTCATTTCTAGGTATTTATGGCAGGTTATCATTATACTTGTCTGTGTAACACCTCACAGATTAATGTGTAGCTTTTTGTTGTTTATGGCAGGTGGTTAAACAACACAATAACGGTATATTTGTAACTCTGCTGGTGCTACATTATTTACAAAGCCCGTATCTCACTAATACAACATTTTAGAGAAAATTGCATAGAATATAATATAATGTGCATTTATCTGCATATCCAGTTGATCCTAAAGGCCTGTCTGTGGAGGTCAAATACACTTTGTCTATAAATAAAGTGTGTGTGTGTGTGTGTGTGTGTGTGTGTGTGTGTGTGTGTGTGTGTGTGTGTAATATACATCTTTCATCTATCGTTTTAGGTCTCATCAAGTGTACTTCAGCGGTTATTATTTTCTCTTATCTTCTTTCCTTTTATATTTTCTGTTCTCATTTCTAACTTTTTTCCCCTATTTCTCCTACGTTGGTTCTTCCTTCCCACGCTTCTCTTTTTTTCATCCCTCCCCCAGTCTCTCTTTCTCTTTCTCCTTGTCCTCCTCCTTGTCTCCCTTTTTTTTTTTTTTTTTTTTCGCTTCCTCCCTCCCCTCTTCATCACACACTCTGGCGTTTGTCCAGAAAAATCAGAAGAAAGAATATCCAATATCTTCGAGGGAAAAACGATGAGAGTGAGAATAGATGTTGGACGGGTGTGAGAGATAGGTGTGGAGGTGTGAGAGATGGGACGGGATGGGATAGGGTGGAATAAACGGGTGAAGTGTGGGTAAGGGATGGGGTGATGTGAGTGGGACAGTGAAGTGCAGTGAAAAGGGATAGAAGAATTAGGTAAGGAAAAGGGTGTGTGTTTGGGATATGTGTGGGGGATATGTGTGAGGGATAGGTGAGGTGTGAGAAATGAGGTAGAATAGGTGAATAGGGTGAGAGTTGGGGATGAGTTAACGTGAGGGTGAAGGATATGGTGTTAGTATGAGATGTAGGATAGGGTGATGGCATGTATGGTGGAATCGAGAAGAAGTGTGAGGTAAAGAATAGGTAATCGAGGTGCTAGGAGAGGGATGGGATGGGACAGTGGAAGGAGGGAACTGGGATGATGTAAGGAGAAAGAATGGGGTACTGAAGTGACGGGGACAATGGGTGAGGTGAAGCTTAAGAGACAGAATAAGGAGGTGTGTGGAAGTGAATGAAATAGAGGGATGAGGTGAGAAAGGAATGTGGGAAGAATGGGCTGTGAGTATAATGGGATAGAGGGATATGGTGACGTGTATATGTGGGGGACAGGGTGAGCTGGTGTGAGGTGTAGGGAGGAGACACATGGGATGAGGGAGAAAGGAGTAAAGTGAGGAGGGTGTGAAGAATGGGATGAAGGGTTAAGGGTGCTAAGAGTAAGTGTGAATGCAAAGGATAGCGTTAATGAGTGAGGTTTAAGGTGAAGGGATGGGTATGATGGATGGAATGAAAATGTGAGGGAAAGTGAAGATGTGAGAGAAGGTTGAACTGGGTTGCATAGGTGAGGCATTAGGTGCGAGGAAGAGGGATAGAGGGAAGAAGTGGGTGTAGGTATGTCGTAAGGGATATGAATGTAAGTGACTGGATGTTGAATGATGTGTTGGATGGGAGAATAATATACAAGAGTGATATACAGATGTAAGGAACTCTTTTTGTTGTTAAGGGAAGTGTGGGATAAAGAGTACAACGTTAGGGAGAGGTATGTGGAATATGTTTCCAGGATAACTAAAAGAGGTGAACCGTGGGAGGAAGGGATGATGTGTGGGAATGAGGGATATGATGTGGATATAAGAGATGAGTGGCGTGGAGGAGATGATCTTGAGGGTGAGAAAGGATGTTAAGGACAGGAGCGTTGAGTGGCGTGTGAGAAAAAGTGAGACAGCAGGTTGTGTGAAAATGAGGGATAGCATGTAGACGTGAGAGATAAGTAATGCCGATGAGTGTTGTCCAGGGTTAGAGACAAGATGTTTGGGGGTAGGAGCGTGGAGTGAAGTGTGAGGATAGGTGTGAAAGGAGATATGGGAAGAGCATGGTATGTGGGAGTGAAGGCTAAGATGTGGAAATGAGAGATGAGTGGTGTGGATGAGGAGAGGAGTGTGAGGATAAATATGTCAGAAATGTAGAGTGGAGTGTGAGGAGGAGGGTGAGACGTGGAATGTGGGCGCAAGGGAAACAGTTGAGGTGTGAGGCTGTGTGAAGTGTGTGGGTAAGAGACAAGATGACAGGGATAGGAATGTGAAATGTAGTGTGAGGATAAGGATGAGAGGTGAGGTGAGGGAGGAAGGATTGGCTTGTAGGTACGAGAGATAGAATGTTGAAGTGAGAGATGAAATGTATGGATAAATGAAGTGTGAATAGTTGAAACAGGAAGCCAGGGATTAGTGTGTAGTGTGAAAACAAAGGTGAAACGGGGTGTGGGAGCAAGGTATAAGTATGAAAGTGTCAGGATTGAGGATGAAATTATGTTAGATATAGGAATGTAGACTGTAGTGTGAGGATAAGGTTGAAAGGTGGTGTCTGGAGGCAAGGAAGGAGGGTGTGAGGAGGCACAGGGAGAGGCATTAGGATAAGAGCTAGCATGTTAAAGGAAATGTTGAAATGTGAAATTCTGCAACACTCAAGGACAACTGATGGGCCTTAAGGAACGGACAATGACATCTATCCTCAGTCGACACACAAGAGAAACGAGTGCAGAGCGTAATGTCAAGAAGATAATAAAAAGAAAAAAATGGAGTGTAGTTGATGAATGGACTGGAGTTGAAAAGGAAAGATTTATCCTTCTTGATACTGCCTGCAAGGGGAGGTGAAGGCTGAGATGACACTGACGAAGCGGAAGTAAGAATGAAGACGGAGCTGGAAATTTAGGTGGCCACATTTCGTCGGGAGAAGTGAGGTCGTTACTGACAAGGTCGAAAAATGTCTGGAGGTGTTTTCGTCGAGACCAAACTTCACAAAATGTCCTTTAGTGCCATACAATAAGATATACGATAAGAAAAGAAGTCCACGATACAGAAACTCCTCCAAGACTTGCAAATTGGATGTCTGAAGAAATTATGTTTTAAAAAGGTATTAATGTTTGCTCTTCTTGTCGAGGTCTGCCCTTATAGTATGTGGCTTAGAAGCGTATATTAATAAAAAAAAATTTACTCTCTCTTCCAAGACTAATAAACTGGATGTCTGAAGAAGTACAGCTATGTTTTTAAAATGTCTTAATGTTTGCAAGTCTATATATTCCAGCTTATTACAGGCGATTTTATTTACCAAACAGAAATTCATCACAGTCAGAGAATTAAGCGCAGGTGCCCAACGTATGCTCCTGCTAAAATAATGTGATCGATACCTCCAGCCGCTTCGTGCATGCTCGAATATATGTGTATAAGGCACGTGGTGGATAAGGAAGAATTATACCCACCATCACCATCATCATCATCATCATACCGGCCTCTTTTTCCTCACTTAGGAACGAGGTGCTGTTGGCTCCAGAAAGCAATCTCTGAGAAGAGCACCAGAGAGAGAGAGAGAGAGAGAGAGAGAGAGAGAGAGAGAGAGAGAAAGGGATTAAGAGAGAAAGAGAGAGAGAGAGAGAGATTAAGAGAGAGAGAGAGAGAGATTAAGAGAGAGAGAGAGAGAGAGAGAGAGAGAGAGAGAGAGATTAAGAGAGAGAGAGAGAGAGAGAGAGAGAGTCGGTAAGGTGAATTGTGAGCGAGAGGGGTAATCTGTTTAAGAAATGAGTGCTTACAAGGTCAAGACAGCTAACAGGAGTAAGAAGTGCTAGTGGGGGAGGAAATGTAAGGAAGAAGTGTGGGGAATGAGAAGAGGGTGAGGAAAGGAATGTAAGAGAGAGAGAGAGAGAGAGAGAGAGGGAGAGAGTAAGGAAAGGAGAGAGAGAAAAGGAAAGATTGCCAGCATGATATCTCGCTTTACGATTCCAGTTTCTCATATTTTTCCGAGCTGTCCGGATTATTGAAGCCCCCCTCGAAATACACCACATCACCGAGAATCCGGGGCTGGAGACGGAAAAAGATTATACTTCCTTTTCCAACAATTTTCTATCATACTTTCCTCCATGATGTCAACCACTAATATTTTCGAGGCACAAGTATGTTTGAAAATCGTGCATAACCCCTGCTGCCCAAAGACGTTTTTTTTTTTTTTTATACAGTTCTTGATACCAAATGTTTATATTCCTTCCTGACAAACGTTTTTATTCACTTTAAGACACAGTTCTCTCAGTGGTGGGGTACGATACAGCCTTCTTTATTGTAGTTTTATTTATCTATTTTTCTTCTGGAGGCTTCTGCTGAACTGAATGATTTTTCCTGGATATATGGGAGCAAAAAGCAAGATACAAACTACGTTATGGGGATTAAAATGGTTAACTTATTCACCCTGCAGATGTATTTATCATTGTATTCTTGCTACTACCAAGCGAATTTACCCAAGGTAGGATCAAGCCCTTGTAGTGAGTAGGTTAGGCAGGGAGAGGCTAAACCTTACTACTCAAGTCCAAAAACTGTCAATGAGGCTGAATAAAATCGTCTGGAAAAAGGCTGACTGAAATGAAAAGAAAAATCGTCTGTTAATGGTGGGAGCAACTCATGTATTGTATTGCAGGTAACGTCAATTGATGTTATTTAAAGGAGACTGAGTCTTTGGTGCCCGAGTTTTCTTAAATTTCATACATATTTTCACACCAGTAAGAAGGGCGTTTTCCAGCGTAAAGTGCACGAGCGAGAGCACTTTTTCATAATAGAACAAGAACACTTTTTTTTTATTATAGAGCGAGAACACTTTTTGTTATGGAGCGAGAACACTATTATGGAGCGAGAATACTTTATTATGGAGCGAGAACACTTATTATGGAACAAGAACACTTTAATATGGAGCGAGAACAGTTTTTTATTAGAGCAAGAACACTTTATTATAGAGCGACAACACTTTTTTATTATAGAGCGAGAACACTTTATTATAGAGCGAGAACACTTATTTTAGAGCGAGAACACATTTTTATTATAGAGCGAGGACACTTTTTTATTAGAGTGAAAACACTTTTTATTATAGAGCGAGAACTTATTATAGAGCGAGAACACTTTATTATAGAGCAAGAACACTTTATTATTATAGAGCGAGAACACTTTTTTATTATAGAGCGAGAACACTATTATTATAGAGCGAGAACACTTTTTTATTACAGAGCGAAAACACTTTTTTATTACAGAGCGAGAACACTTTTTATATAATAGAGCAAGAACACTTTTTAGTATAGAGCGAGAGCACTCTTTAGTATAGAGCGAGAACACCTTTTTAATATTCAGTGTTAGGGTGCGATAAAGGTTTTGTGTATCATGAGGAAAAATAAGTGATTGACCTAGCATCTAGAGAAAAAAAATCACTCCTTTAGCTTTATTAGTTAAAACGTTATTAGCCACCGAAAAGCATGACAGTCAGGTCGGGCCGGGCCACTCCTTGTAATTTTCCATTCATGGATCGACAATAAACTTCACTCACTCTCTCATAATAGTACCCGATCTTATATTTTTAAGCGCTTTATCATATCTTATGCTTCAATTATATCTTAAGCACTTGATTAAGATTTTCAAATTTTTTCTAGCATGATTTCTATAATACCAGCCATCTGTTCATTTTTTTTTTTTTTTTAGCAGAATTTCATACAATACCTAACCTGGTTTTAATATTTTGCCTGGCATAATGGCACTTTACAGTAGCGGTGTGTAACAATTTCCAAGGATAATTGCACATATTAGTCTCTCGTTCTCCTCCTGTTATTTTGCTTTTCTTCAGCATAAGTTCGCATACTTTCCATTTTTGGTATTGAAAAATAAATATATAATATCTTTTCTACGTATCAGGCTTAATTAAGGTGACCAGAGTCCCGCTTTTAGGCGAGACAGTCCAGCTTCTTTTACGTCTGTCCCGCTTATTTAATTGCGACTAAAATGTCCCGCTTTTTAAGCAATTTATCTTACGTGTCCCGCTTTTAGAAAATTACTGTTACATTAGATATAAGATGACCTTCTTTTATGAAACTATGATGAATTATTAAAATTATGCATAATCCAAACCAATTGAAATACAGATCTATTAATATAGAATCTGTTATACTCACTGACTGACGACTTTGGTCGGCCATTCACCGTACCATACGGTATATACGGAGTTTGTCTAAGACGTTAGTGTTTGATTAGCAGCCTCTGAGTGAGGTGTAGCGCTATATATCATCATCATCATCATCAGCCGTTTGAGTGTTCACTGCAGGACCGGCTTATCCCTACAGAAGTGGGGACGATACAGCCAATGTATCTGTACCAAGTGGCTTAGGCTGTAGTAGATTATATATATATATATATATATATATATATATATATATATATATATATATATATATATATATATATATATATATATACATATATATATATATATATATATATATATATATATATATATATATATATATATATATATATATATATATATATATATATATATATATATATATATATATATATATATATATATATATATATATATATATATATATCACAATGTCCCGCTTTTAGCGCCTGTAAATCTGGTCATTTTAGGCTTAAGCAACATTTCTTACGTCTATCTATCTACCTGTCTATCTATTTTTCTATCTATCCGTCAAACTCTTTCACTATTATTGCCTCACTGAAAGCGCAGATGCCCGTGGCTAGGCTTATCACTCACGTCATTATGTTCACATGAATAGTGTCTCGCTCCTGAGTGTCATTATATGAGTAGTAAGCCTCAACCACCTCCTGTATAAAAGTTCTTATGGGCTACATCCACCTGACGCGCCTTAACCCACTAGACCACCAGACATTGAATGGTTATATGGTTACCACCCAACGTAGTATATATGGATTTTTTGGTTGTTACTTGAAAGCCACCCGAAAGTAATTCTACATCAAGTGAGTGAATGGTGGATGACCCCTGTGACAACTTCTTTACTTTTTTCTATAACTTTCAGAATGATTACTTTATTATTATTATGATGATGATGATGATGATGATGATGATGATTATTAAACCACCAGCTTGAGGTTTTATCTGAATCTTGACAGGTCCTTTCGCTGAAGAAGTGAGGAACGACACACAGTAACCTTTGCAATATAGTGACGTCTTACTATATTCTTCTTGCTATCATACGATTTTATTCAGCTTGGAAAAGATTTTTTTTTTTTTTTCGAACTGTAGGAGTAAGATAGAGTCCTCATTAACTCCTTCGCTAATAGATGGGTCTTACGTTGAATTAAGTCGCGTTTGGAAGCACAATAAGATTAACATTCTTATACGTCACTGGACTGAGAAGGTAAAGACAGATTCTAGGCAATGGAGGGATAAAACATTCTCCATTTATCCCTTGTACCGTAAAACTCTCTTTTTCTGCACATTTTTCCTACGACTAAACTATTTTCTAACCCCCCCCCCCTTTTTCCAGTGACGTTTTTCACCCTATTCTTGCAACCACCAGATGAATTTGACCATCTTAGGTTAGAATTTTCGTACTGCAAGGGTTGGATGCAGTATTGATAAACCTCTTCAGTACGAAGAGTAATTTTTACTTTAATAAAAACTTATGAGGGTAACATCAATAAACTAAAAAATACCGTCACCCTGGCTGAAGGAGTTAAATTTAGGAGGGATTTTTGGTCGTTAAAGGAAGATCTACATATACCACCATCAGTGCACAAAGAAAGAAATAAGTAAATAACAAATTAACATTCCCCCTTAGACTACATAAAATAATCTGCAATCGTCAATAATAAGATGCAAGTGATGTTTCAAACTGATGTGCTTAACTGTTCAATTTCAATAACGTCATATTTATACTTTTTTTTTTTTTTTCCGTCATCGCCAGACGACCTTTTTCTTCTAGGGAGCAACTTCTCGGGGTGGTAGGGTTAATTCTTTTAGCCTGTGAACGTTATTGTTCTTTACTCTTACCCGGCAGATCTGATTCAAGCCAAGATGGCGCACTTTTGTTGGAAAGAGTTAATAAAGGGTGGATCTTACCTCTCCTGTCCTTGAAGTATCTCTTAAGCTTGATAAAATCTAGTGATAACTATAATAAATTAATTTATAATAAACTAACTCATAATAAAATAGGTCTTTACTAGTGTAATACGCCTGTGTGATGGAAGCAAGGAAATTAATCTAGAACGTGTTTGTGGCGAAAGGGTGAAGAGGTGAAAAATATTTATTCATGTGCGGAAAAGCTACATATCTAAGGGATCAAGCTTTTCCCAAGAGTACACACTTAATTCCTATAGTCCTGAAGATTTTAGGGTAATTTGTCCACTTACGTCAAACTATGTTAAGGTCTTTTGCCCACTAACTTCAAACGAGTTTAAGGTCTTCTGTCCGCTAACTTCAGACGATGTTAAGGTCGTATGTCCATTAACTTCAGACGATTTTAATGTCTTCTGTCCACTAACTTCAGACGATTATAGGGTCTTTTGTTCACTAACTTCTGACTAACTTAAAATCTTGTCTACTAACCTCAGACACGATTTTAAGGTATTTTGCCTACTAACTTCAGACGATTTTTAGGTCTTTTGTTAACCAACTTCAGATCACTTAATTCACTCTAAGTTAATCCACTTCATTAAAAGGTTACATTAAGTATCCATTTTCCCTGTCAACAGCACAGATCCTAAATTTTATTCTTTCAAAAGAAAGACTCGTATTTTCAGCGTAGGAAATACCTATACCATCAAAACGGTGAAGGCTAACAGATAAGCTAGCATTACATTCTATCAACCTTACATTCTTAAACCCTCACTTTACACATATTTTCAAACATTTACCTAATATTCACATTTCTAAACTCTCAGTACACATTCTCAGACAAATGCTTATTTAACACACATTCTCAGACAAACGCTCACTTAACACACATTCTCAGACAAACGCTCACTTAGCACTCAGTCTCAGACAAACGCTCACTTAACACACATTCTCAGACAAACGCTCACTTATCACTCCTATTATCAAACGACATAACACCGACATTCCCAAGCACCCCAACACTCACATTCTCAAGCGGTAACATATCACTCACATTCTCATATATTTGCTTAGCATTATTCGCTTAGACAATTAAGCACACACTTACCAGCCTCCTTAAACACTTTTCTTCTCACCCACACTTAGTCACATTCAAATTCTTAAATTCTCTCATATACTCTCGTTCGCACTTTCACGCGCTCTTACACACACTCTCACTTTCTAGAACACACACACTAAATCACATTCACGGTCTCAGTCTAACACGCGCACTCTCAAACTCACACCTACACTTATATAAGCCCACTCAAAATCACATTTTTAAACACACTAACACTCACTCACAGACACACATATGCACTCAGTCTCAAACGTACATTCATTCCTATACACTTTCCATTCACACTCACGTTTTCAGTATCGGACGCACACTTTACTCTCACTCAGTCTTCAGACTCAGGTACACAAACTCACATTCACTCATATTCACATTCAGTCACTTCAGTCACACTAACACTCATAACTTCACTCACACACACACACACACACACACACACACACACACACACACACACACACACACACACACACACACACTGGCACCCACACTCTTACTCAAACTTATCCTCACACACACACACACACACACACACACACACACACACACACACACACACACACACACACACACACACACACACACACACACAACACACACACACACACACACAGCCAGGAACGCTTATATGCAAATCATTTATAGTCCAGAATAGTCGTACTCATAATATAGTCACAGCTCTCTCTCTCTCTCTCTCTCTCTTGCATTAACAAGTTTCTTCTCATTCTGAGTTTTTGCCTCGCCGAGACGGAGTCTGCGAGGTAATGTTTATGGTCGAGTTTATTTGTTTCTTTGTGTGTTAGCGACATAACGGAAAAACGGCTGAATTAAATTACATGAAATTTTCAGGATATGTGGGTACTGGTCCCAACATAAAGTGTCTAAATTTTGGAGGTAATCGAGTGAACTTGAAAGGTCAAAATCACGGTCACGGATTTTCAGGGGCTAATACTTGAAAACGGTTGAAGATAGAGATAGTTACTATTATGAACATGCAGAAAGTTGTAATATTGGTTTTCATTTGGCACCAATATCTTTAACCTTATATGATCTTGCAAGGTCAAACTCAAGATTACAGATATTCAGGGGGCTATAACTCGATAGTGGTTGAAGATAGAGAGATATTTACTATTATCAACGTACAGGAAATCCCATATGGGTTTTTAATTAGTACCTTGACCTTTGACCGTAAGTGACCGTGAAAGGTCAACCTCAAGGTCACGGATAATCAAGGGGCTATAACTCGAAACTCGAAGATAGAGATATTTACTAAGATATAGGAAGTCTCATATGGGTTTTCATTTCTCTGTATGACCTCTGACCTTGAGTGACCTTGAAAGGTCAATCGCAAGATCACGGATTTTCAGTGGTCTTAACGTGAAAATATTTGCGCCATTACCTTAGACTTTAGCTGTGTACCGTACTGACACAAAATGGCAGAAACGAGGCAGTATTTAACAGCAATAACAAAACTGTTGTCGGGCGAGGTTTGTTACGCCTGGCACCAGTTGTTAGTAGTTTGCTTGATTTCAAGATTTTTATTTTTTTCAAGTTTCGCATTAATACTGATTCTGATGTATTTCAGCTTTCAATTTGTTTACATTTGTCATTTCTGCTGATGATATAATTCTTGAAAATGTCCTTGGTTTTCATATTTTCATATTTTAACATCTCACTTGATTTCAACAAGTTTGTATTTATCTTCTTTCTTAAATCTTAGTATTTCAGCATTTCCAAAGTTTTTTATTAACACTTTTTTTTTTTTTTGGCTGAAAAATTCAAAATCTCTAACTATCATTTTCACGTGACAAATTCGATTTTTAAAACAGCATTTGATTTCTACACATTTGATACCTTCCTTCTAATTTATAAACATCATATTTCTCCTTATTTCAACAGTTTGTAAAAAGAAAGACAGTTTATTTCATCATCTCCCATTTATTTTACAATCATTTAATAAAATTCTTCTCATTTCAACAATACTCATATATATCTTCAAATGCAGACACTTCTCATGATTCATAATTTTAGCATTTGTCTATAGTTAAAGTTTATAAGATTTATCTTGCACTCAGTATTTTGAACTTTTTTGCTAAATTCATTTTCACAGATCTCTTGGTTTAAAAAATCTTGCATCTCTTATATATATGAAAACTTTTCACGTTTTTCTTTAGCTTCAGAATGTTTGTACCATTTAAAAATGCAATAATTTGTTATAAAATACAACGTGTCAAATTGTACCCTCTCACATTCTACTGATTCCAACATTCCGGATGTTCCTTTGATTTCACCTTCCATCATGGCCTAATTTGTTTTATGTGTTGAATTTAACATTATCACAGGTCTTTTAGTCTAGATATTTTGACTCGCCTTTGATATCAACATTTTCCTTACTACGTTATGTTAACAGATTTTGGGGTGGGGAGGGGGGCTGACAATCAGCTTTTTCGTGATGGCAGTTTCCTTATCAGTTAAACTGGTAGAAGATTAATTATCCCGAACATTGCGAGGAATCTCTCCTAAACCAAATATAACCCTCGGGTGGTAAAAACAATGAAACAAATACATAATCGTACTGGAAGGTCATAGAGATGGGTCCGAACTCCGTCACAGAACTGGTCACTCCTAAGCTGATGACTCCGCCCTGATAATATTATCCTCTTCATTTTGGTGACGTAATTCACATTTTGTTGCTTTTACACTCAAACAAGTATTATTCGGCTTTGGACGGAATTTTCGTACTGGAGGGATTACCTTTAGCACTGATTAGCCCCTTGGGAGAGAGAGAGAGAGAGAGAGAGAGAGAGAGAGAGAGAGAGAATACGTTACTGAACTGAACAAAACAAGGAGTCTGTTTCTCATCTCTTCACCTGGGTTAGCTTTCCTAAAATAAATCAGTCTGTCTGACGGACGGAAAAGTAAGACAGAAATAAGCACCAGGAGCCTAAAAATGTTAACAGAAATTGTATTTAACCTGCTGACAAGAACGATCCCTCTAACCTAGAAAACAATCGCCTCTCAAACACGACTAAAATTTGCTTGATGTTGATCAGGAATTAAACACTCCTTGGCAAAGTTCAAAGGGACTGCTTAAAAATTTTCATCGATTAGAGAATAAAATAAAGATCAGTCATTAAAATGAACGCTGACATTGGGCATACATATTCCAACTTACGAACTTAGTTATTCAGAAAATCATTCGGTCACTTCACGAGAATAACGTCTGCTACATTCTTTTCTTTGCAACCTTTAGACGATATTATACAACAGTAAAGAGTTAATGGACACTATAATGTATATGTCCCTCCGATACTTAAAACTGTGTGGAGATAACGAGAAGAATAGGTGACTATAATTTAATGTGAATTATTTCATCCCTATGGTACGAACAGACCCTTCTATAGTTCTTAAGATCGTCTAGAGGAAGCAAGAATGAAAGAAAATTTATAAAACAAGAAGGAAAGAAAAGTTACTATACGTCTTCGAACCGAGAGGCATTAAAACCATAAAGTGAAAAACAGCCTGGAAATGGAAAGTCTTTTTCGGAGTCAGGACCAAGTCGTAAAAAATAAGTCTGCTAATTTTGCTCACTAAGAGACGGCTTGCACGATTCAGCAGTCCTGGCCCTCCCTGCACTGTTTGGCTTCGCTCCCTTCCCTCTGTTTTAGTCGATTTGATGCTTGAGAAAGAATTTCTTTTGCCTAGAAGAAGGGGCCCAATAATTATTTTTGGTTGTGCGATCGCCGTGTTCCCGTCCCTGTCTATATATCCATCTGTTCAGAAGCTTTAGATCCGTTCTATTGACCATATTTAAGTCAGGTTTGAGTATGAAGACTATGCTTTAAAGGCCAAGGTCAGTGGAGTGAAGAGAAACCTTCCTCAAGCGAACGATTGTCCCACCTTTCAGAGGCATTCTGGTTGTAAAGTTGCGATTTTCGTTTTTCCTCTGGACAGTTATAAGATAATACGTGTAGCATATTGCTGCCGGACTGATTATATCCAAATGAGGTATGTGAAACACATCAATAAGGAATGATAATAAAATTTATGCAGATGGTTATACTGTTGAGGTGGAGCCAGGATTCCCGCGGCTTGAATAACAATGTGTGAATGACTGTTTAGCACTGTTCAATGGGCATACTATTGACAATTTTTTCTCCTTCGTTGTCGCTTTCCTTGTTTTCAGGACCCTGCTTCAACCTATGCTAAGGTGGGGAATAGATGATGATGATGGCGATGATGATGATGATGAAGACTGACTGAGAAGATTCCAGTGTTACCGCCGCTTAAGTCGCATTTTCCCTCTTACACACTCATGTTTTTTATAGTTACAAATTACCGTTTCCAGATAGAACCTCGTACATGTATTTCCTTCATTACACACACACACACACACACACACACACATATTTCCCCCATCACACACTCGTATTTTCCCCTTTCTATATTGCCTTCCCTCTTGCCTGCCTTCCCTCCTCTCTCCCTGCGCCCTTTGTCAGTGTTCCTATAGCCCTTCAGAGGGTAGTAATTTTTCCCCTCTTCCTAGATATATCCTGAAACTTGGCCAGCCCCATCCGTTTCCCTTGCTTCCACTTTCCGTCCGTCATTATTATCACCTTCCCCTCACTTCCCCTCTCTGCTATTACTTTCTCCTTTCCCCTTCTGTCTGTGTCTTTACTCTCCACATATTTCCACCTCCTTACTTTTCCTTTTTATATTTTTTTCTTCTTACTTTATTCTACATATATTTTTTTTTAATACTTTGGGTCATTTTCATTACACTGTCACTTTTTTATATTCTTTTCTCTCGTCTCCGTGTAACCTATACTGTTGCCTGTCATTTTTTTTTTTTACCTGTCGCTCACTTTCCCTCACTTCATTTTTTTATTCCTTTCTCTTCTTCCGTTTCTGCCTTTACTGTTTCCTCTCGATTTTTTTAACACATCTGCCTGACCTCCGTTTCAACATTCCCTTTTTCTTTCTCAGGGATTCTTATTTGTTTTATAGACTCTGAACGTAATATAATTTTTTACTTCCTTTTTTTTTTTTTTTTTTTTAAGTCATCTCACTTCCTTAACAAATATTCTGTCTCTTTATAGCCAGTCCAAACTCCCTTGCTATGGACTAACGTCTTTTGCTCCTTTGATTTCCTCATATCTCAGTGACAGGAAAATAAGAGTAAAAGTAGATGATGTTCATCCCAATTTCCACTCAATTAACGCTGGCGTGCCGCAGGGATCAGTTCTGGTGCCAACCCTATTCCTGGTTTCATTTTAATGATCTCTTATATGTCACCCACAATCCCATCAACTCATATGCAGATGACTCAACACTACATAGTTCATCCACACTCAGACACCCATTTACAAAGTCTAATATCTCTACCTCTTAACTCAGTACAGCCGTTTCCATAAATCAAGACCTATCTACGATCAGTGAATGGGGACAAAACAACCTTGTCTCATGTAATGCTAGTAAAACTAAATATATACAATTTATAACAGACAGATAGAGCCAGATTCATATATTACCTTCAGTGCTACTAATATTTCCATCTCCAAAAGTATTGAAATTCTCGGCGTCTCACTTAACAATGCCCTCAGCTGGACCTCTCATGTTAGATCACTTACTAAAACCACCTCAAAGAAACTTGGATTATTGTACAGAGTCCATAACTTCTTCACTGACGAGCAGTTATCTATAATTTATAAGAGTCATGTGCACTCTCACCCTTATGGAATGTATGTGGAGAGGTTGCATTAAAACAACTTGACAAAAAAGCTGTTAGAATTATTAACAACCCTGCCATTACAAATAAACTACCTCCCCTATAAACAAGAAGGAATGTTGCCTCCCTTGCATTATTTTACAGATATTTTTATGGCAAATGCTCAGGCGAAGTTGCGTCCATGGTGCCACCTCTTCATGCCTTCCCTCGTGCTACACGGGCATCTGGTAGCGCTTCATGACTGGAACGTCACTCAGCCATATTGCAGAACTTCTGCGTATCAGAATTCTTTCATTCCCCGAACTGCATCTCTCTGGAACTCGCTTCCCCAGAGTTGTTTCCCTCCAAATTTCAACCCACACCTGTTCAAGTCTGACTGTTATAGGTATTTTATGAACAGAGGACACCAATAATTTGGTGTATGGATTATTTTTTTTTATTAATTTGTTTTTCCTTCCTCTGTTCTGTTATTAAAAAAAAAAAAAAAAGAATCTCAGAGGGGGCGGTCACACGCGAACTACCTTCTCGTCATTCTGACCTGCGCAGTTCTTCTCTCTAACTCACATACACTTTAATCACCACATCCCTCCATCTCATCTTTGGTCTACTCCTTTCCCCTTCTCTTCTCCATGGCGATTTTTTTTTTTTTTTTTTTTTCATTTCTATCATGAGAGATCTTGCTGCCCAGAAAAGTCATGTCATAATAAAGAAGTTAATATTTTTTCCCATTCATTCTCCCCAGTATTTGTTTAAATACCTTCGTTTTCCTCTATTTTACCCCATTCAGTATTTTCACGCCAACTTCCATGTCCTGAATGCACCAGATGTACAAGAAAGCAAGTCCTCCTTCATCTTCCCCTACCCTTCTCTCTCCTAATCCTCTTCCTCCTCCTCCTCCTCCCTCTCCACCTCCCCTTTCTAATTCTCTTCTTCCTTCTTCTCCTCCTCCTTCTAAGAAAAAGATTCCGATTAACTCAGCGCCAAGCACACTGTGCCAAACTCACTACGCCCATTTCCTCAGACTGTCTTATGCCCATTCTGCTCGACCATCATCCCCTGTCATTGCTGTCCTCCCAGTCTAACCATTTTCTAGACTAGAGCTTTGAACTTTTGAGGGAAATCTGTTCCCCCTTCCATATTGCGTCCCATACAATACCTATCTTTACTGTTGTGGTTTTCCTCCTTTACCCCACCACACAATAGCATTTTTTTTCCATCCCCTCCACCTCAAACAATCCAGAGTGCTTACTCCACACACTCTTCCTTAACCCCTCCATTGATTTGCACCTTATCAAACTGCCTTCACCATTTATCATCATACGAGTAGAGGTCTGTGGCTCCCTTGGCATACCCCACTACCCACCACCATTCCAGCCAATCCTGCCCACTCACACCCTCCTGTTCATCTCTCTCTCTCTCTCTCTCTCTCTCTCTCTCTCTCTCTCTCTCTCTCTCTCTCTCTCTCTCTCTCTCTCTCTCTCTCTCTCTCTCTCATTTTGTGAAAATCATAACCTAGGTGCCTCAACTACTAGTCAACCCAAAATGCTTATAATCCTGCAGTGGAACTCCCCATCATGCACTGCCACCCATCAACATCCCAGACTTTATCTTCTAATGCTTTAATGTTTACATTTCTGATCAAACGACATTTTTTTTTTTTTTATCTCTTCGAAGTGAAATATATTTTCGATCTGAATGGGATAGGTAGAGCCTCAAATGACTCATTCAGTGCTGGAGACCATTCCAAAATTGAAGAAACTACTTGTACCAAGAAGAACACAAACACGAATTAGTGCTCAGAAAGTACAACATCCCTACATATGATGAAAACACATATTTGTCCTGTGACCTTTAACTTGGACCGATTGTTCTCATAATCAAACAATTTCATCATTCCATAATCCTCAACCGTTTCATTAAGCTTGTCCAACCCAGAAGGGGACTGTTTGAGTTGACCTTGCCCTGTGACTTAGACCTTTGACATATAATATGAAATTCTTTCATCTTTGATTGACTGCCAGTACCCCTGCATGATGTTGATTTAGATCAAATCACACCTCTTCGAGCAATGTGGTCGAATATTTTTTCCTTTCCCTGTGGCCCTCCTTGAACCCTTCCACAAGGTTTGTCTCAGTCGGATCAAAACTTTGTAATATAACTCGGCCATATGGTTTTGGCTTTTGGCATCTCAAAAACAAGGGTTAAACTCCATGGTTAACTCTCAACCCTTCCACCAAGACTGGTTCAGATCAAATCAAAACGTTTCATTGTTTTTAAAGAAGTTGAGTCAAATGGATACAGTTTTGACCTTACCTTATTATCTTGACCTTTGAGAGGGTGTTCCTAGAATCCTTTCGTTTATGCCTTACCTTCAGTCCTTCCGCCACGTTTAATCTAACAAAGATCAAAACTATTCAAGCTATTCATGTAGCCATAATATTTGCTCTCTCCCTGCGACAATGGCCTTCTCTAAATCAGGAAAAAAAAACTGCTTAAGAACATTTTCCATTATGGTCTACTGTTTAGAAAATATTTGCTCAATCCCTGGTTTAGCTTCAATTATCCCACAAAATTTATATAGTCCATAACGTATCAAAACTGTTTTAGTTGTATTGGTCACACACAGAAGCACATGGGACGAACTTTGACCTTACCCTGTGTCCTTGACTTTCATCTGATTGATTATAAAGCAGAATTCATTAGCTCATTACGTGCCCTCAACCATGCCACCAAATTTGTTAAAAGCGAATAAGACCTGTTTAAATTGTCCTTGCCATGCGACCTTAAAAGTTAATCTTCCACTTTCAAGAAAAGCAATAGACCACCTCTTCCACAAAATTTGGTGAAGATCATGAATATTTTAGTTATTTTGCTCTCATCGGACATATATAAACATAGCCAGACGTTCACATTCCGAGCAATAGATTACACCCTTTGGGCTATCCCCAGTGTCGGTGTAACAGTAACTGAAAGAGCTTCATCATACTAAAGAAGATATTGCAAAATTAATAATTCATACCAGACTGACACTAACATCGCATATTACCCTGATGGGAGAGGCGGTGGAGTAAAATCGACATTATAAACTAAACATGGGCAATGCAACGCTGTTGCAACCCTCCATCTGACTAAGCCCATACCTCCCCCACCTCCCTGCACACCTAACCAATCGTATAACGGCCCATAACCCCTCCCCCCATGTATAACACAGAAACACTAAAACTTAAAAATTTCGGTTTATCCATGGTAATAATGAAGTTATGAGCAGATTTGATGAAATTATGACTTTTTTTTTTTTCATTTAGGCGGCCATTTTTATTATTAGATAAAAGGTACAGTCAAGAAACTTCATACATAATTAGATATTCATATAATCATTTATCATGTACAAAATCTGCCTCCCAGGTGTTATAGTTGCAAAGTTTTAATAGAAAAATGCATTGGGCCCTTGAGTTACTTTGTACAAGTCTCATTGAAATCTGTGATTTTATGTTACCTTTTCATTATTTAAAAAAATAAAAAAACAAAGACAGCATTCTACCTATCAAAAGGCACCAGTTTACTATAAGACACATAACTACGTGAAATTTCATGACTCAGTAGTGAATACTTCCCGAGTTCTGGCCCAGAAACGAAATCTCTATGCCACCTACTGTTGTTGATCCCAGTGATAGTAATACCCTCCTCTCACTTCATCAGGTGGACAGTAAAAACTGTAACAAGAAGGAGCAACCTCGCCCTAACATTGGCCAGCAATCCTAATGTTGTACTTTGTCTGGTGGCTTTGATTTTTGGCCATGTGGTTTCAGTAAGTAAATTCAATCTTGCTTGACTTTCAATACTTTCATCAAGTCTGACTCCAGTTGGGTCAAAATTGCTTTAGCTGATCTTGTCCTTTGACTTTTGACCTATTGTACTCAAAATCAATTGTTTTCATCTTTGGCTAACCCCAATTCGTCCACTAAATTTGGCCCAAGTAAAATAAAATCTTTTCAAGTTATAGGGTAGAACAGTTGACCACGCCTGGTGACCTTGATCTTTGCCAGATTGTTCTAGAATGTGAATTCCTTCATCCTTGGTTTTCCCTTAACCCTCCAGCATCCAAGTTCACTTGGGCAAACACCAAGGGGCACACAGACATACTCACCCCTGACTCTGCACATGAAAGGGTCCCCCATTCAGGCCACCATGCAGTGGCTCTTTCCTCTTAGGTAATGCACGGCATGAAAGATCAGCCAATTTCAGTCATGACCTTGGCAACCATAATCTTTCTCTCCACCACCCTGGGTTGACTCTTTCTGAGTCAACACAGGATCAGCCACTGATAACCTAGCCAAGATCCCACTGGAGTTGGCCTTCAGG
Source organism: Coenobita brevimanus (assembly GCF_032717465.1). Classification (NCBI taxonomy): domain Eukaryota; kingdom Metazoa; phylum Arthropoda; class Malacostraca; order Decapoda; family Coenobitidae; genus Coenobita; species Coenobita brevimanus. Next base: position 11,972,022 of record NC_136955.1, on the reverse strand, counting down.
TACAATACAGGTAATTGGCCAAGTCAGTCTCAAGGAATAATTTTTTTTCTTTAATGCAAGAAAGAAGGAACCAAAGGCCAGGAACCAGCAAACCATTCCCTCCAAGAAAAAAAAAAAAAACAATACAAAAGACAGCCAAATTCAAGATGCATTCATCTCGAGATGCCTGGACACACTCTGTTTGAAAGACTGGAGATCATAGGAAGTAGAAAATACAGACAGAGGGAGACAGTTCCAGAGCTGACCTGTTGCATAAATGAAGGACTGGGAGTAACGGTTAACTCCTGCATTAGAGAGTTGGACAGAAAAGGGATGAGAGTTTGTTGCTAGACAGGTGCTACGTGCCCGTCGTTGAGGTGGAGGGATGCAAGCAGACAGTTCAGAGGAGCAATGACCATTGAAGTAGCGATAGAAAAGAGATAAAGATGCAACAGTGCAGCAAAGAGACAGAGGTTGAAGGGAGCCAGTAAGAGGAGGGGAGTTGATGAGACGAAAAGTCCTTGACTCCACCCTATTGAGAAGAGCTGTATGTGGGGAGCCTCCCCACACATGAGAGTTGTACTCTACTCAGGGGCGAATAAAACCCGTGTATAAAGCCAACAACTGTGCAGGGGTAACGAAGGTACGGAGTCGGCTTAGCACACCTAATCTCTCGGGAAGCATATTTTACAAGAGATGTAATATGATCTTTCCAAGATAAGTCCCGAGTGAATGAAACCCCAAGTATGTTCAAGGATGATGCAGAATTGAGCTGGGTACACCTGTGGAAGATTTTGTAGGGTTAATAGGTGTAAGAACTGAGTCTTCGATGCATTAAAAATAAGATTATTTTTACCCCAGTCTGAGATATGAGCCAAGTCAGACATTAGGTGTGCCATAGCCTCATCCCTTGTATGTTGAAGTAACTGCTGAGATGGACGTTGCTGGAACCAAATGGAAAGGTGAAGGATGGAATCACCAGCGTACGAGTGGATTGGGTTACATGTACTGTACAGCTTAGAAGGTCATTGGTGAATAAAGGAGGAGAGTTGGTGATAGGACAGAGCCCTGAGGAACACCACTGTTTGATAGCTATAGAACGACCAGAAAGGAAGCTATATATGAAGGTAAAGATTGAAGGATAGAAACCGTAAGACAGCAGTTTGGAAATTAAAGAACCCAGTCGTATCAGGTGCACCGTGACTATTGAAACCACTTAGTAATAAAGAGTCAGTGAGCCATTTCAAAGTACTCTTTAGTGTCCATTCTGTATTCTCATCGGTTAAAGGAGCTCTCTAACACCTTTTGCTAAGCGATTTATTTTGTTTATTGCACCTTACTGTCGTCCTCTCTGTCATATAAATCCTTCTAATGTCGCAATACTCTGCAGAAAACCTACAAAACGATACTAAATAGCAAAATACAGTACATCATCAAGGAAGCGGTGTTAGGGAGTCTTCTTACCAGACAAAAATACAAGCCCATGTCTCATAGCCATAAATAAAGACAGGCAGCACCAGCGCCTTGAAGATGCTGCTATATTTCACGAATGTCTTACCCAATATGCATGAAACTTGCGATTTTGAATTATTTGTGGGATTGACGACAGACAGACAGACAGACAGACAGGTAGACGGACACAAAAAGACAGACAAACAATGAATAAGAGAGAGAGAGAGAGAGAGAAAGAGAGAGAGAGAGAGAGACAGAGACAGACAGACAGACAGACAGACAGACAGAGACAGAGAGACAGACAGCCAGACAGACACAGACAGACAAACAGACAGACAGGGAGAGAGAAATGAGAGAAAAAGGAAAAAAAGAGGAAAGAGAGAGAGAGAGAGAGAGAGAGAGAGAGAGAGACAGACAGACAGACAGACAGACAGACACAGACACAGACAGACAGACAGACAGACAGGGAGAGAGAAAAAGGAAAAAAAGAGGAAAGAGAGAGAGAGAGAATCAATTTCGCAGTAAATCAATTGAAGTTCACAGATCAACATCAAGTTTTTGGAGGTGCGTCATTGTGCTCTCGAACCACTTATATATATATATATATATATATATATATATATATATATATATATATATATATATATATATATATATATATATATAAAACATCATCATCAGTTTGAGTATCCACTGCAGGACTGGCCTATCCCGACCGAAGTCGGGACGATACAGCCAATGTATCTCTACCAAGTGGCTTTGTCTGGTAGAGATTGTGTGTAGGGTGAGAAGTGCTTGTAAGCGTAATTGTAGTGTTGGAGTGGCTTTGGATGTGTGTGTAGTCTGTGAACCAAGAGTAATCGGCCCGCGCAAGCCGACCGGCTGCAAGCATACTTTACAGTAAGCGACACTGGTTCAACCACAGCACCCCTTGTGTCCGCCAGTGCAGTACGTGGCACGGTGAACACTCCCAAAGTTTTTTTTTTTTTTACCCTGGCGCGAACCCTGGTCCACCCGTGTACGAAATGCACACTCTACCACTGTACCACAGAGGCTCCATATATATATATATATATGTATTTCCCCTCCATTTTTCTCCCCTCCTTCCTCTTTTCTCACTATTTTTTCATCTTTTTCTCTCTTTTTATAACTTCCCGTCTTCTCCTTATTGCTCTTTCTGTCTCCAAATTCGTGAAATGTTTTTTTTTTCCTCTAGAAACAATTAGCTTAACACTTATGCTCCCGATGGTCACTCTTAGCTATATAAAATCCGCCTTTCATGCTGATGTATAAAAGATAAAAACAACATACAACGTACCACTAAGGTGAAGTATAGAAAGTAAATTGTTAAGGAAAAGGTATTAGGGAGATTCCTTGAACTGATGCGAATATGGATTTTTGGCTTTTGTAGCTCCTAGCTGAATAACATCGTCTGGTGTTAGCTGAAATAAACAGTGTGCCAAAGGATATTAACCACCCATATCCAAAAATAAGTCGGTTAGGAAAAGGTGTTAGGAAGCTTCTTTACAAGACGAGATTGCCAGTGTAGGTGACTCAGGCTCGTCTTCTCATCTGGTAAGAAAGCTCCCTAACACCTCTTCCTTTGTGATTTATGATGTCTGTTTAATATCATTTTGTACTTTTTATGCTGAGTATGGCTTTATGAGAAGAATTTATACAAGACAGAAGAGGATAGTAAAGTGTAATAAAATAAATCGCTTAGGAAAAAGCGTTAGGGAGCCTAACCGTCGAGAATACTGGTTCAGGGGTCTATACCTCACAGACAGCAATAAAAAACTGTCTGCGGCCAGCTGGAAGAAAATAACAGTTTCTTAGACCATGAAAGAGTTAATTCTTTCATCTTGCCAGCCTGAAATTAAAAAGAAAAAAATCTTCGCCCATCGTCTCTCTCTCTCTCTCTCTCTCTCTCTCTCTCTCTCTATATATATATATATATATATATATATTCACCTCTCCAACTTTCTTCAAGTCTCTTACCCTTTTTGCATTCTATTAGTTTGCTCACCTCTTCTAAATTTCCTTTTTTTTTTTTTCTTTTTTTTTAATATACGATATTTTTGCTTTGCTTAGTTAATACTTTCATCTTGCCAGCCTAGAAAAAGAAATCCATTGTCTGTTTTCTCGTACATATTTTTTTTCACGTCTCCAACTTTCTCCATTCACTGTCTCTTGCCTCTTCGTTTCCCATCACTTCTCTTCTAAATATCTTTTCCTTAATTTAGTTCTGCTTTACTTCCTTATTTTCTCTCTCCTCCCGCCTTCTTTACTTTCCTTCAATATCCCTTCCTATTCTTCCATCCTTCTTCTAAATTTCTCTTGTTTATCAAATCTGCTTTGCTTCCTCTTCTTTCTCCTCCGGCCTTCTTTACTTTCCTTTATTTTTCCTTCATATCCTTTCTCTCTCACTTTTTTCTTCTTACTGCCTCATTTCTCTCGAAGTTTGTCGCTTGTCTCATAGTTTTCTCGTGTTCTATTACATAACTTTTTTTTCTCATTCTCACTCTCCCATCTCCTCGAAGTTTCCCTCATCTCTCTGAGTTTTTACTTCTTCTCTTCCGGTCGTCTACCCCTTTATCTTCCTTCTTTATTCTGTTCTCCTTGTCTCGTTCCTTGTCCCTCTCTAGCTCTTTCATCTTAGTAATTTCTGGCTTTCTCTGACTTCTTTTCCTTGTGTGTTTCTTCTCCTTTCTTCCTCCTTTCTTTTCCCTTTTTTCTCTCCTCTTTGGTCTTTTTTCTCCCTTTCTTCTGTCTCCATCGCCTATCCTTGGACCCTGTCTGTCGCGTCACCCTTCTTGATTGATGTCGGTGGTCTCTTTTCATTTTCTTATCTATCTCTCGTCTTTTTACCTCTCTCTCCTTCTCTGCTTCCGTCATCTTCTTTCTCTTCTCCTCGTCCTTTCCTTCCCTTCCTTCTCTTAACCTCTTTATCCCTCTCCCCTCCTTATGCTTTTTCTCTCCGTTCATCATCGTTTTCTCTTCTTCCGCCTCCTCTACTGCTCCCTTCATATGTTTTTTTCACCTTTCTCACTCCTGATCTTTCTTTTCTCTCCTCGTTGCTCTTTTCTGTCCTTCCTTTTTTCTTCCCTTCCTTTCCACCCGCTCATAATTTCTAGCAATTCCTCGCCGTTTTTAGTGTCTCATTCCTTCCTTATCTTTTTTACGTCCTTTCTCTTTTCTAGCTTTAATTTGATCTTACATTTTTCTATCACTTTTCTCTTCCTTGTCTTTAATGTTGACTTTTTGCATCACTTAACGCTTCTTTCTTTTTTCATGTTATTTTACTCCTTTTTCTTTTGTTCCTCATTTTTTTCTATCGCTTCGCTGTCTTTCCCTTCGTCGATTTTCCCACTTTCTTTTATCACCCCCAATCTATTTTTCCTCTCTGTCTGTCTGTGTCACTCTCTCTCTCTCTCTCTCTCTCTCTCTCTCTCTCTCTCTCTCTCTCTTTTACATCCCCTCCTCTTTCATATAACTTCCTTCATCATCCTTATCTTTCTCTCCCTCTTCTCCTGATCCCATTTTTTTTTTTTTTCATTTTCCCATCCTTTCCATGCATGTTTTTTCCCTTGCTCTTTCGCCTCTCATTTTCCCGTCTTCCTAGTGTATTTTCCCTTCAATTTCTGCTTTCTCATATTTTCTTACTCCTTATCCCTATCCTCTTCACTTTCCTTTCTTCCTCCTTTTCTTTCCCTTCTCTCCCTCTTCACTTCTCATCCTCCTCTTCTCTTCCTCTTTTATCCTCTTCATGTCTCTCTTCTCCACCTTCTTTTTCTCTCTTCTTTCTTCTCCCAGCCCCCATCCAATTTTCTGCTGTCCTCTTCCTTTACTCTTTTCTCAGTATCTCCTTTCCTTCGTCATATTTTAGTTTCCTGTGTTTTTTTTTAATCTTTCTTCCTCTCCTCTCTGTCCCCGTCTCTTCAGTCGATTTACTTCTTTCCTTTTCTCTCCCTTTCCTCTTCTTCTCGTCATCTCATTTTTTCTCCCTCAAATTTCATTTCCTCATTTACCCTTCCACCTCACTCCATCCTAAACTCACTATCTGTCTTTCCCGTACTCAGTTCCTCTTCTTTTCCTCCTTCTCTCCTCCTCTTCATATTTTCCTTACCTCTGTTTTTCTCTTTATCATCATCTCCCCTATTTTTCTTCCTCCTCCCTTCATTCCCTTCATATAGTCCTTTCATCTCTTTCCTTCCTCCCTCGGTTTTGCTTCTTTCAGCGACCCGTCCTTTCATCCGACATATCTCACTCGCCCCTGTCCTCTTTTTATTCTCTCTTCTCCCTCCTCCTCTTTTTCTCCTCTCTTCTCTTGCTTTTATGTCTCCTTGTTGCCTCTGAATTATTTTCCTGGCTACTCTTTTTCCTTTTTCTGTCTCTCCTTTCTCTCTCCTTGTCTGTCTGTCTGTCTGCCTGTCTCTCTCTCTCTCTCTCTCTCTCTCTCTCTCTTTCTCCACTCTCTGCACTTATCCCCACCCTTCATTTTTTTCCTCCTTCCTCTCCTCCCCCCTACCTCCCGTCCTTCCTTCCTTCCTTCTTTACATACTATCTTCCCTTCCATCCAATATTTTCACATTTCTTCTTTCCTTCCTTCCTCCCCTCTGCCTGCTCTCCTTCCTGCCTGCCATCCCTCCTGCCTGTTCTTCTGCCTCTTTGCTTGTCCTCACTTTTTTCTTACCTCCTTCCTGCCTGCCTCTCTTTCTCCTGTCTGCCTGTCTGTCTTTTCGTCTGTCTGTATGCCTTGCTTTCCCTTCCTCCTTTCCCCTCTTCCATCCTTCATGTCTGTATTGTCTGTCTTGTCTTCTGCCTACTTCCCTTGTTTTCCTACTTCCCCTCCTTCCTGCCTACCTCCACCTCTTCCTTCCTGCCTCTCCTCCTTCCTGTCCACCTCCACTCCTTCCAGCTCACCTTCCCTCCTTCCTGCCTACCTCCACTTCTTCCTACATACCTACCCTCCTTTCTTCCTACTTTCCCTCCTTCCTCTCCTGCTTACTTCCCCTCCTTCCTGCCTACCTCCCCTCCTTCCTGTCCATCTCCCCTTCTTCCTTCCTCCCTCCCTCCCTCCCTTCCTGCTCATCTCCCCTCCTTTCAGTCAAACTCTCTTCCTCCACCTCCTTCTTCCCCACATCGCCTTCTTCCTCCTTTCCTTCCCTCATGTCTTCCTACCTTCCTTCCTTCCTGCTCTCCTTGGTTGCCTACCTTCCATCCCTCCTGTCTGCTGTCCTTCCTCCTTTTCTCTCTTTTCTCCCATTCCTCTCTTCCTTTCTTCTTGCAAAGTTGTTTCCCCTCCCGATCACCTCTTTTCCTTCCTTCTGTCTTCCTTCCACTCCTGCCTTCCTTTTTTCTGCCTGCCTCCTTTAGTGTCCGCATGTATCATTTCATCCATCCATTATTTCTTCTTTGTCTTCCTACTCTCCTTTCTCACATGCCTTTGTTGTTCTCCCTCCGTTTCTTCTTCATTTCAGTCTTCTTTCCTTCCTTCTTTCTCCTTCCTTCCATCATTCTTCCTTGTCCTCTTCCTTTCCACCTCCTTTCCTTCCCATCAACCTTCCCGTCTTTTACTCGTTCAGAAGGCCTTGTTGTTTTCCTTGCTTCCTTTCTCGCCTGTTTCCCTCCTTTATGCACCCTCTCTCCCCCTCCCTCCATTGTTCCTATTCTCCCTACCTCCCTTTTTGCCTACTTGTGTACCTACCACTCTTCCTGCCTACCTACCTGCCTGCCTCATTCAGTCACTGCCAATTCTATTTAATTCTCACCTTATTCCAATCCAGTTCCAATCTGCTTCATCCCTCTTTCTCTCTCTTTTCTTTTTGTCCCGGTCCTACTCTCTTTCTCTCGCTCTCACTTGTTCCTGTCTTCTGATGTCTCTCTGTTTTATTTATTTTGTTCCTCTTTCCTCTTGTTTTCTTCTTTTCTTAGCTTTTCCTGTCATCCCCAGTTATATTCTTTTTCTCTCCTCCAATTGCCTGTCGTCTCCCTGTCATCCTCTTTTTCTCTCTCGTTTCTTTTTCTCTCATGCTATCCCCGCTTTCTCTCTCTTTCTCCTCCCTTCCTTACATCCTTCCTCCTCTTAACATTTATCTCTCTCTTTTCCTCTCGACTTCCTGTTTTTCTCTCTTTCCTCCAACCTTCTCTCTCTCTCTCTCTCTCTCTCTCTCTCTCTCTCTCTCTCTCTCTCTCTCTCTCTCTTTATTCCTATGCTATCTTCTCTCCCACAACTCTTTCCCTCCAACTTCCATCACTTCTCTTTCCACTTACTAGCTACCTGTCTACTTACATAAATGCATCCATACACATCAGTATACCTATCCGCCAACAGAGTATATCTTCCTAGCATAATACATACCTACTAAGCTACCTGCCTAACTTTTTCTCTAATTACAAGACAGCAATTTTTGTACTAACTTAGCCATCTATGTATGTGCCTATCTACTGACCATACTATATTTACCTACCTACTTACTGACCTACTTACTTGCCTACCCACCAACTTACCTACCTACTTACTTGCATACCCTGCTGACGAATAAACTTAACAATGTAACCACGTAAAGACTCCCTTAAAGCCAGTCGTCTATCTTACCTACCCTTCTCCTTACCTGTTTAAAACTTACCAACCATCCTACCTACCCATCTATCTGCCTGCTACCTACCTACAATTTTACCTAAGAACCTCCTTACCTATTGCCTAAAACACTATCCTACCTACCTACCTACCTACCTTGTTACTGCTTCCTTAACCTTATTCATTCTATTTCTGTGTCTGTCCTTTCCCCCCTCTCTCTTTTCTCACTACTGTCTCTCCTTCCTATCGTTTTTATTACTTTTCTTTCCCTTTCTGGTGGCTATGGACTGAGTGGAAAGCCTTGAGATTCTCCGTAACCCATAAAACCACTACAACGCTGGGTGGTAACCATATAATAAAAAAACGGGGTGATGTGGAGCCTACTATGGTGCCCTGTTAACTGGGTAGAGAGAGACGACGCAAACGCAGTGTCTGTCCAAGAACCAAACCTCCACATTTTTCCCCGCGCCTCTCTGTGACGAGGCGCTGTTATCAGCAAGGGAACTTCTATTCACTACACGGGAAAGCAATGAAGGGGCAGTTGCTTTCCTGCGGTTGATGGGTTTGCTCCGCCTGGCAGACCGGATTTGATTAACAACAACAACAGCCTACCTACCTACCAGCCAATCTACCTGCCTACCATTCTACTACCATTCTACGTATCTGCTTACATGCAAATTACCTACCTACCATCCTACCTCCTTACCTTCCTACCCACTTGACTGTTATCTGCCTACCATCATATTTACCTGTCCTACTTACCTGCTTATAACCAACCTACCACCCTATCTACCTCCTACCTACTTACCATCTTACCTAGTATTCTTCATACGTACCTAGCATTCAATTTCCCTACGTCATTATCTTACTCTTCCTTCCTGTCTTCCATGCAAACTATCAACCGACCACCCTACATACCTACTTACCTCATTTCCTCGGGCTTCAAGAGGTGGGTGAGAAGTGGATGGAAGTCTGGGATCTTCATAATTCGACATATATTTAGACCACACGAGCAAACACGGGCTCTTCCCTAGCACCCAGAGGAGAGAGAGAGAGAGAGAGAGAGAGAGAGAGAGACATACATACATACAGACAGACAGACAGAGACAGACAAACAGGGAGAGAGAGTGGGGGGGGAGAGAGACATACATACAGACAGACAGACAGACAGAGACAGACAAACAGAGAGAGAGAGAGAGAGAGAGAGAGAGAGAGAGAGAGATGATGATGATGATGATGATGATGATGATAATGATGATGATTAACTCAATGAACATGAGGAAATGGATGAGGAGAAGATGCAGAAGAAAGAAGATAATGGCGATGGCAGTGATGGTGATTGGTTTAATGATGCCTGCGATGATGATGACGAAGATGACAACACTGATGATAATGATGATGATGATGATGATGATGATGATGATGATGATATGGAAGAGAAGGACGGGAAGAAGGGTGAAGATGATATTGATGATGATGATGATAATGAGATGGAGGACGGGAAGAAGGGTAAAGAAGATGATGATGATGATGAGAGATGAGAATGTACGGCAATGAGAGAGAGAAGTATAAGGAGGCAATGAAGTAGTGACACATACGAATACATAGATAGTACAAGTAACAGTAGGTCTCTTAGCTTATAACCAAAGTTATTGCTCAGGAGGAAACTAAATCCATCCACCGTTTAATCAAGTAAAGAATGAAAAGAAGACTCTCCCTTGCCTAACTTTCCTTCTGAGAAAAAGAACGGAGGAAACAAACACACACACACACACACACACACACACACACACACACACACACACACACACACACACACACACACACACACACACACACACACTGACTCACCTATATTACTATAAAAATAATTGCTGAAAGTTCCCATTATCTTCTCATAACCGTTACCACACTTGTCAGTCTGAAAATAACACTATAATCTGTTGCCAGTTGCATCATAACGTTTGTCTAGCTTAATTTTAATTGTATGTATGGAACTGATGTGGAGGGAAAGGTTTATGAGAGAGGGGGGTGTAACCTGGGAGCAGGGCAGTGAATGACGTTGGACAGGGCGACATGGAGGCGATTTGTTTGTGGCCACCCCCAACGGGATTGGGGCGTCTGGCAATAGACAGGTAGATGTATAGCTCGTACAAAAATGGGTGATACTGATAACTTACTTTAGTTTTCCACTGCAAAGATATTAATACGATTTCTCCCCATTTATTTTCGATACTAGAATGAGGACAAGAGAAGAAATGAGAAAGGAAGGAAAGAAGCAGACCCTGATGGAATGCTGGACGAAAAGAAAATTAGAACTACAGAGAGAGAGAGAGAGAGAGAGAGAGAGAGAGAGAGAGAGAGAGAATGTTGAAAATGTCAACAATTAAATGACAGCGTGATAAAATTGAGAAAAAGAATACACTGACAAAATATTAAAGAAAAAAAAGGAAGAAGAACGAACAGGAGAAATGATGCACCAAATACCAACATCAAAACAACAACAACAGCGGCAACAACAACAACACTGAAATAATGGGAAGGAAACTGAGGAGAACAGGAAAGAAATATTGGGAAGAAGGAAGGGAGAAAGAAACTAGTTCGGGCCGTGTAAGTCCCACAACTGAGTAAAAACGTCTGACTTTAGCTACAATGAGTTACTAGAGCTGTCCTGACCATGAGAGGGTTAAAGGTGGCTATTACACCGGCTCCTAAGACTCATTAAGCTGAATAAAAAGGTCCGACGAAAGAGGAAAACATTACTAAGAAATCGCAACCATGAACAGGTTAAAGGATAAAGTAAACAACGAAAGACCGTAAAAAAGACTTTAAAAGAAGGAAAAGTTAAAGAGTGGAAGAGTGAAAGAAAAATTTGTGAATTGGAAACGAAAGAGAAAATGAAAGAATGACCAAGAGAAAAAAATGACACTTTTTAATAATGAAAAGAAGAGAAGCCTAATAGAAAGGATAATTATGAAAGACAGGAGAAAATTAAGAGAAGAGAAACCGTCGAAGGAAGGAGAGGCGGAGAGGAACTGAGAGAGTCTAGAGAGAAAATAGAGGTTGAAGGAAAGAAAGCAACGAAAAAGGGAAGTGCAGGAGGGAGTGTAAAGAGTCTGGAGAG